>NC_092336.1:92171875-92522500 GCF_046630445.1 Rutidosis leptorrhynchoides
CCTTTTTCAATTTCTTATTTTAAAGCCTCTAACTGTGCTGCTTGAATTTGCTTTGTGAGATCAGTACGAATTGTAATATTCAAAGCTCGTACCCTAAGAGGTTTTACTCTTTCTTTCCGACTTAGGGCATCAGCTACAACATTAGCCTTTCCTGGGTGATAACGGATTTCACAATCGTAATCGTTTAACAACTCTACCCAGCGACGTTGCCTCATATTGAGTTGTTTTTGATCAAAAATATGCTGAAGACTCTTATGGTCAGTGTACAATGTACACTTGGTGCCATATAGATAGTGTCTCCATATTTTGAGTGCAAAAACTACTGCTCCAAGTTCCAAATCGTGCGTCGTATAGTTCTTTTCATGAATTTTTAGTTGTCGTGAGGCATATGCGATAACTTTGGTGCGTTGCATTAATACACATCCTAAACCTTGGCGCGAAGCGTCACAATAGATCACGAAATCATCATTTCCTTCCGGTAATGACAAAATGGGTGCAGACGTTAACTTCTTCTTTAATAACTGGAATGAGGATTCCTGTTCCGTGGACCAATCATACTTCTTTCCCTTTTGAGTTAATGCAGTTAAGGGTTTGGCGATTCTAGAGAAATCTTGAATGAATCTTCGGTAGTAACCAGCAAGACCTAAGAATTGGCGGATTTGTGTTGGAGTCTTCGGTGTTTCCCATTTACTAATGGCTTCGATCTTGGTAGGGTCAGCTTTAATTCCATGTTTACTGACAACATGGCCCAAAAATTGTACTTCTTGTAACCAGAAATCACACTTCGAAAATTTTGCGTACAATTCTTCTTTCTTGAGTACCTCCAGTACCAGTCTTAAGTGTTGCTCATGTTCTTCCTTGTTCTTCGAGTAAATCAATATGTCGTCGATAAAAACAATGACAAATTTGTCTAAATACGGTCTACAGATGCGATTCATTAGATCCATGAATACTGCTGGAGCATTAGTCAATCCAAAAGGCATGACTAGAAACTCATAGTGACCGTAACGGGTTCTGAACGCGGTTTTAGGAACATCTTCTTCCTTCACTCTCAGCTGATGATATCCGGAGTGTAGATCAATCTTGGAATAAACACTTGATCCTTGCAATTGATCAAACAAATCATCAATCCTCGGTAATGGGTACCGATTCTTGATCGTTAATTTGTTTAATTCTCGGTAATCTATGCACATTCTCATAGATCCATCCTTCTTCTTGACGAACAGAATAGGAGCACCCCAAGGTGAAAAGCTGGGACGAATAAATCCACGGTCCGATAATTCTTGCAACTGGTCTTATAATTCTTGCATTTCTGAAGGTGCAAGTCTATATGGAGATCGGACTACAGGTGAAGCTCCTGGTATGAGATCAATCTGGAATTCTACACATCTATGTGGAGGTAGCCCCGGTAATTCTTCTGGAAATACTCCGGGATATTCTCTTACAACTGGCATGTCATCAATGCTTCTTTCTTCCGTATCAATCTTCTTTACGTGTGCCAGAATAGCATAACAACCTTTTCTTATAAGTTTCTGAGCCTTCATACAGCTGATAAGGTTCAGCTTCGAGTTGCTCTTCTCCCCATAAATCATTAATGACGTTTCATCCTTTCGAGGGATGCGGATCGCTTTCTCAGCGCAAACAACTTCCGCTCTTGTTTTGGACATCCAGTCCATGCCAACGATTACGTCAAAACTTCCTAATTCTACGGGTATCAAATCGATTTTGAAGGTTTCACCAGCGAGATTTATTTCGCAACCATGGCAAATTTTATCGGCTTTTATCAGTTTACCATTAGCTAATTCAATAGTATATTTATCGTCTAGAGGCAATGATGCACATTTTAGTTTAGAACTTAAGTCTTTACACATATAACTTCTATCAGCACCCGTATCAAACATAATAGAAGCTAGTTGATTATTAACGGTAAACGTACCCGTGACAAGATTAGGATCCTCACGTGCTTCACTGGTACTAACATTAAATGCCCTCCCACGTGTGGGTTCTTTGTTCTTCTCCTTATCAGGGCATTGATTTATAAAGTGACCAGACTTCCCGCATCCAAAACATTTCTTGACATCGGTCGGTTTTGTCTTTACTTCAGAAACGGTGGCATAACAATCTTTCGCCACATGTCCTTTCTTGTTGCACTTATCACAGACCACTTGGCAATAACCTGCATGATGTGTGTAACATCTTTTGCAGAACGGATGGGGTCCCTTATAGTTTGGACTTGCAGTTGCCCCATCTTGTTTACCTTTAAAAGTTTCTTGTTTCTTCAGGTGAGTACTTTTTCCCTTATAGTCTTCCCATTTCCTCTTTCCTTCAGTTGTCTTGACTTCGATAATTGGTGCCTTAATCGAACTCTCTGTGATCTGGTCCATGAGTTGGTGTGCCATTGTCATGGCTTCCTACATCGTATTCGGTTTGGATGATGTAACATTTCCTTTGATATTGATCGATAAACCGTCAATATACATTTCTATCTTTCGTTTCTCGTTTGGAACCAATTCGGGACACAACAAGGCTAGTTCCATGAAACGCTTTTCATAGTTATTGAGATTCGCGCCGAAAACCTTCAGATTACGTAACTCAGATTCCATTTTTCTGATCTCGTTTCGAGGACAGTACTCCTCAATTAGCATCTTTTTCAGTTCTTTCCAAGAGATATCATATGCCGTATCTACTCCTTCTGCTTTAGCATAATTGTTCCACCAAGTAAGTGCACCGTCTTGCAACGTGCACGAAGCATACTTTGACTTGTCTCCGTTCGCACAATTACTGATTTTGGAAACGGACTCCATCTTTTCAAACCATCGGGTTAGACCGACTGGTCCCTCGGTTTCACTAAACGTCTGTGGTTTGCATCCTTGAAAAGTTTTGTATGAGCATCCGTTTCGTGAGTTTGTGTTTACGGCTGCTCCTTTGGCTGCTGCTTCGGCTGTTGCTTTTGCTGCCTCAGCTGCAACAATTCTTTCATTCACACGTTTCTCGACTAGTTCCTCAAACTCAGCATCCGACATTTGAGACATGTTTCTTCAATAAATACAACAGAGATAATCTAATCATATAGAATATTATAGGTAAAATGAGTTGTCAATAGTTAATCGTAGATGAACCAATTATTATAAAAGCCTTTTCTTCTTATTAGCATTTTATAATTATTTCTAGGGTATTACCTACCCGTTAAGTTCATACATAATAGCTAGTACAAGGAATTAACTAATAAAATCCTAATAATATTCCACTATGAAAAATTATAGCGAGTTACTACGTTATTATGTAATAATAATAATAAGTATTAATAATACAAATAATCATTCCATGCATTTATTATTAATAAACCAAAATAATACAATACCATACAATACCGATATTTTACATAACAAGATAGAGTAGAACACATAAGCAATAAAATAGCGCATGGAAGATTTATGGTTGCGAGGTCGTTTATTCAGAACTATCAGAAACTTCTTCCCATTTGGTTCTCTCTGCCAATTATTTGTGTGCACATGGTCCGACAGACATTCTGGCAGTGTATTTAAGTTTTGGTTGGGGTTTTGAGGTACCCGTTGCCTCAGTGGGTTTAATACAATAAGGGTGGTTACGGATCGAATGATCCTGTTCCTTTTTAATAATTAAGGACTTTTTATTTTTGTGGTTGTTTTTATTATCTATAGCAAGTTGGAATTTCTCCTTAGTGACTTCTTTTATTTCATTAGCGAAATCCTCCTCCTCACTGATCTCGTCTGATGACGAACTATCTGAGTCATGTGTAGGAGAATATGATGACGAACTGTCTGCATCATGTGTACGAGAATATGTACCGGTGGTCATGAACCGAAATCTGCCAGGCAATATATTCACAACCCGCCCGTCGGTGGTGTATCTGGCCCAATGTCCATGTTCGTTTAGAAATGGACGATCCTCGTTTACTCCAGGGATTATGGGTCCATGCCAACGATACTGTGGCTCCGGAAAACTAGAGTTGGGTGGAGCTGGGACCTCCTCTGGGTTTACCGGGATTTGAGATTCCCCGGCTAACACAATTTCTTCTTTAATAGGTATTGGAACGCCCTTTTCAGTTGTGGATAGAATAGATTCAGTGTCCGATTCCGAGTCGTACAAAATGATAGGATTAGAAGAAGTCATCTATCACATAATTGAATCAACAATTACGTTAGCATATAAATATATCACATATAATGTTTTTGATCAAATGATAAGCAAAAATCAGTAAAAAACAGATATGGTCATAGTCCAGACTCACTAATGCATCCTAACAATTACTAGTTAAACACACTAATGTAATTTCTAGTTCCCTATGACCTCAAGCTCGGATACCAACTGTAATGACCCGTCAAAATTGCTATTGACGCGGCACGCTAATCATTGATTCCACAGTGAGGTTTTGACCTCTATATGATACGTTTTGATAAAATATTGCATTCATTAAAATAAGTGACTTTCTAAACATAGAAAGTTATAAACATGTAGGCGAGTGCTTAGGTATAAGCAAAAACCCCAAAATACATAAGTCTTTAATTTACAGGTTGACATCACAGTCCAATTATTTATTACACAACGCAGTTTTATTTTGAATGCAATAAACTTTGTACAAAGCATGAGAGACTCCATGCAGGCAACAAGCACATCACAGCGGAAGCATTCTAAGGACCTGAGAATAAAACATGCTAAAAAGTCAACACGAATGTTGGTGAGTTATAGGTTTAATTGCTCGAGTCATAAACATATATAAAGATAGATCACAAGATTTCATCAAAAGTTTATCAATAGATTCTACGTAACAGAGCACCCTGGTAACTAAACTTAACGCTATAGTGATAATTACCCCATTCGTTTTAATACACGCAAACCAACGTGTCTTAAACTCAAATAACATACGTCCGTTAAAAGGCTAGCGCTCTAGCTCGGACGGGAATGTCAAACCCTATGGATCCATATACAATTATTCGCGCCCACCAGTCCATATCCTATGTACTGGCAGCTACTAGTTACCAAAGCTAAGGGATTTTCGGTTTAACTCAGTGTAGAATTTAGTATGTACTTTTGTCTTATTGCGTTTAAAATAAATTGCATGTATTCTCAGCCCAAAAATATTTAAAGTATTTAAAAAGGGAGACTATAAACTCACGGTTCAATATTGAGGTTCAATATTGTAGGCAAATTGCGTAGACGTAATGATGGTAGACGACTGTATGGTTGGCCTTGGATTTAAGAACAATACCCCGAACAATACCTAATATTTCCTTAGTTTAAAACGGTTTGAAACCCGAATCAAAACACCCGCGTAATATTCCTTATTATTAAACTTAAATTAAAATTAAAATTATAATCATAATTATAAATATAAGTTACAGAATAAAGAAAAGAGATGGTGTAAGAAACTCGTCGAGCAAGCTGGTGTATTTATAATACTTTTCGATTTACTGTAGCTCATGCGATCGCATGAGTTTTCAGTGTTTTTGTCATGCGATCACATGGCCGCCTTTTTCCGTTTTTGTTTCCTAGTTCGTCGACATCAAATAGTGTTTACTGTAGCAAATAGTGTCACTGTAGCAAATAGTGTTTACTGCAGCAAATAGTGTTTACTGCAGTAAATAGTGTTTTACTGTAGCAAATAGTGTTTTACTGTAACAAAGTCGTTTTTACAGTAGCAATTAGTGTTTTACTTGTACATCTTATAATATATATATATATATATATATATATATATATATATATATATATATATATATATATATATATATATATATATATTTACATAATATTAAATCATATAGAGAATTGGTTTAAATTAGTCGAAATTCTCCGGGTCATCACATCGGCCGAGTACTCGGGGAAAAATCGGCAGATCGGAGGAAACGAGAAATCGGCCACAAACTCGGTCAACTCAGTCAACGCCGGTCAAACCTGCAAAATTTTCATTTTTTTTTTGTTTCTCACCTTTTTCATATTCTTGGGGCTAGAAAATGAATTTTGATGGCTGAAATTGTAAGTTATTTGCCGGAATTTGAGTTAAGGAAGAAAGACTTGAAAATATAAATAAATGGGATAAGAATAACATATATGAGCTCTATAAGTTAATAAATAATATTATAAACTTAAATATATATAAAATATGCTAAAAAATTAAAAAATGAGTTCTCTCCAAATCGTCGCAAACTCCTCAAAAACCTCCTGCCAAGTTCTCCCCAAGTAGCGAGTTTTACAACCTAAGACACTTAGTTACTCATCCCAAATAAACCAATTTGTTTACCAATAAACGTGTAGGCCCACATCCTGTCAAATTGTCAAAACCCTTTGCTCGTTATTGATTTTTCACTGATCAGCTTTTTAGAACTCTTACAACTACTCACCAAAAATTAAACAGGTGGAAAGTAGCCACAACATTCCTACTAAAAGCAGACAACAATCTCACTTTTTGTTGTCGTCGACCGAGTCACAGACCGCCACCATCATTACACACAATCATTGCAAATTGTTTTTTGTATTACTAACTTAGTTTATAGTTTATTAATTGTATCAATAACCGGATTTTTCATCATCACACAAAATTCTTGCTTAGTTGTAATTGTTCTAAATCTATTTTCTTCATATGTATTAACTGGTTTATGATTGATTTTAGCAATTGTATGATTGGAAATGTATGTAGTATATGCATTTTTTTTATATGTAAATTGCTTATTATTTCTTGTATTACTGAATTACTTTAGAACTTGTATTAAATTAATAAACTAGACCCGGAGTATGTACGAAAGCAATTACTATGTATTTGGTTCTGGCATTAGAAATAATGATGTCTTTAATCCATCAAGTCCTTAACTCCAACAATAAGATACAAACGTTGAAGATTTTATAAATCGGGAAGATGTTGGTGTAGATGGGGTGGAGGGCTTGGACTTGAACCAGTTCTTCAACCGCAAAACCAGTGTGCAGGTTCCTCGGGTTGAAACACTTCATGCACTGGTTCATCTAGAGGCTCTCACACCTAACCTCACCCACATCTTGTTGATTAATAAAATCCTCAACATTTATCTCTTGTTGATGACTGATGAGGTTTAAAGACTTGATGTTCACGATCAAAGACATTATTATTTCCAATGTCGGAACCAAATATATACAAATTGATTTCGTCCATACTCCAAGTCTAGTTATTAATTTAATACAAGTTATAAGGTAATAAGGTAAATCAATAATACAAGAAACAATAAGCAATTTACATAAAAGAAATTAAAAAGAAAAGAGTATACACCACATACATTTTAAATCACACAATTGCTAAAATAAATCATAAAACATTTAATACATGTGAATAAAAAAGATTTAGAACAATTACAATTACATATAAGCGATGACGATAAATCCAGTTATTAATACAATTAATAAAGTAAATAATACAAAAAACAATCTGCAAACTAAATAAGAAAACATACACTACATACATTTTTAATCGTACAATTGTTAATCAAATTTAAAACAGTTGATAAAAAGATTTTGAACAATCACAAATAAGTGAATATTACTACTCCCTAATAAGCAAAAATTGTGTGTGATTGTTGGAGTATGATACAAATTCAAAGCGAGCGGAAGCATTTTTGAAACTTTACAAAATCATACTCTTTCACGGATCATTGTACAAAACTTTAGCGAACAAAATAAATTAACGAAACCGAACAAGTAAAAATATTAGAATACAACCTTTGTAGCCTTTTGAAAATCGAATTTGAAAACTCAAAGAAGAGTTCCTCTAAACGGTAGACACTCAAAGTTCCAACCTTGCTTCGATCTATACCTTCTACTTAACGGATCTTTTCTTCCTTATTTCCACCAAAAACCGAACCCAATTATAGATTTCAAGTATTTTGGTTACTTGAAAATGAGAAAGAAAATATCATTTTTGTATGTGTGTTTTGTATCTTTAGTATATATTTCCAATACCAAGACTTGGTATTATATATTACATAATTGATACAATAATACATATAGTACAAATATAATAAATGAAGATTTGGAAAGATTCGCAAAATCAAATTTTTATATAAAATAAAATTTACAAAATCAAATCATATTTTATAAATCAAATCAAATCTTATATCTTATATAAAATATGACTTGAAAAATCTAATCAAATCTCTACATATTTAGATTTGTAAGTATATGTAAACACATAAAAAAAACTTACTTAATTTATTAAACCATTAACTAATGATTAATAAATTAATTTCCGATTATAAGGTATATCAAACAATTTACGATTGGCCTTTGTGTGTGACCGAATAGGATAAATGGACTTTTATTATTTAATGTCATGGGCATATCTTCGGAATATATGTACCACGGTCAAACCACGGTCGAACCGTAGCCAACCCGAGAACATATTTCCAACAGACTCCCACTTGCACTAACATTAATAATATTGGTCTGTCTTAAAAGACACACCATGTGCAACAACTAGTCTGCTACATTACACTCCTATATTTTGATTTATATCAATCATCCTTTTGTTCAAGATATCTATATGAACGTGTGACATGGTTAAGTGTCAATCATCATCGTTCAAGATTATGTTTTCCGATGGAGATTTGTGGTGATCAAATAGACTGCAATTGCATTAATTCAGTCGTAGCATGGCCATGCATTTAATTCAGCACAAATCAACGTGGGGCCCATAGATATCGCTTAAACTCGCTTAAAGAAGAAGGAACAAATTGCTTCAACTGTATAGACATCCACCACATTCCATGATATACCCAATCTGCTCCCTTATGACCGGCATTTACGCACATCGTTAGAAACAGGTCAAAGTATAACATAATTTGTGTCAGGATTTCTCATACATATCCACTCTAGGATAAATGATGTTGCCATCTTAGAGCTTACCTTTTGACTTAAAAACCATGAAGTAATGTCTAAGTGTGGTCATTTCAGAACCTTGAATCAACTATCAAGTTCCTCATGAATGTAGTTTCATATAAGCCTATATTACTACACTTCATAGCAGCCTTAATTCAATTATATTTTCCTTAGAGAATGACCGACTGTGGAAGTTTATGAAATAATATTCATTGGAAGTTAAAACATGCAAAATGACGTGCGTATAATATAATCTCAATATATTAATCATCAGATCAATTGCAACATATATTATTACCCAATGTTTAAAGTTTCAAACTTAACATAAAAATACAATCAAACTTTATCATCAATGACACGAATGCCAATAGACATGCTATGAGCATCATGCTTAGTCTGTGGCAAAGGCTTGGTGAAAGGATCAGCCAAGTTCTTAGACGTGACGGCTCCACCGTTCAACATAAATACAAATCCTGATTGTGAAGAGCAATCATCTCTATCTGATTGGAAACTAGCGTCAGAGTATCCTTTGACGCTCAGCTCGTCATTCCCACCATAGACCAAGAACATCTCTTTAGTCCTCCTAAGATACTTTAGAATGTTCTTGACTGCTATCCAATGAGCTTCACCAGGATTAGCCTGATAACGACTAGTCATGCTTAGTGCATACGACACGTCAGGCCTAGTGCATATCATCGCATACATGATCGATCCTATAGCTGAAGCATATGGAGTCCGACTCATGGTAGCTGACTCCAAGTCAGAATTAGGACATTGAGACTTGCTCAATATCATTCCAGGGTTCATAGGAACGAACCCTTTCTTGGAGTTATGCATAACGAATTACTTAAGTATCTTATCTATATATGCACTTTGGTTTAGCCCGATTAATCTCCTTGACCTATCTCGATAGATCTTTATTCCAAAAATATATGATGCATCTCCTATGTCTTTCATGGAGAAACATTTCCCTAGCCAAGCTTTGACATCTTTCAATGTCGGGATATCGTTTCCCATGAGTAATATGTCATTGACATATAGTACAAGGAAGACTACAACACTCCCACTAGACCTAACATAGACACATGGCTCATCTTCGCCTCTAATAAAACTAAATTCTTTAATTTTATCATTAAAGCAAAGATTCCAGCTACGAGAAGCTTGTTTAAGTCCATAAATGGACTTTTGAAGCTTGCACACACTACTAGGATACTTAGGATGTACATAACCCTCAGGTTGTGTAATAAACACATCCTCTGTTAGCTTACCATTAAGGAAAGCTGTTTTTACATCCATTTGCCATATCTCATAGTCATAAAATGCAGCTATGGCAAGAAGTATTCTAATGGATTTCAACATAGCTACTGGTGAAAAATTTTCATCATAGTCTACACCATATTGTTGCGTGTAACCCTTAGCCACCAGTCTGGCTTTGAATGTGTGTACATTTCCATCCATATCGGTCTTCTTCTTGAAGACCCACTTACACCCAATGGTTTTAGTACCTGGTATATGATTAATCAAGGTCCAGACTTGATTATCATGCATGGATTGGATCTCGTTGTCCATAGCCTCCTTCCATTTGACAGACTCGGGGCCTGTCATTGCTTCCTGATAGGTAATAGGTTCATCAGAATCTATATTTTCATCATCACCCTCAAATATGTGTAAATTATATTTCTTTGGTGTTCGACGCACTCTATCAGATCTACGTATGGGTGGTGGCTGTAGGCCAGTTTCTCTTTCAACTGCAGGCTCGTTGACCTCTAGAAGAGAATCGGTTCCAATATCGGTTTCCATGTCGGTTGATTCTAGAATTTCTTCAAGGTCAATTTTGCTCCCACTAGTTCCTTTTGATATGAAATCCTTTTCAAGGAAGACTCCCCTTCGAGACACAAAGACTTTGTTCTCAGTAGGGTTGTAAAACAAATATCCAAAAGAATCAGTCAGGTAACCAACAAATAAACACTTTTCAGATCTGGGTTCAAGTTTATCTTGAGCTTCACGACGAACGTAAGCCTCACAACCCCAGATTCTTAGATATGAGAGAGACACAATTTTACCATGCCATATCTCATAAGGTGTTTTAGAAACTTTCTTGATTGGGATGAGGTTAAGGATCCTTGCGGCAGTTTGTAGGGCATAACCCCAAAAACTGATTGGAAGCTTTGTGCGGCTCATCATGGATCGAACCATATCAAGTAATGTTCGATTCCTCCTTTCAGCCACACCATTATGTTGTGGTGTTCTAGGAGGAGCTAATTGTGAGATTATCCCACAACCCCGTAGATGATCACGAAATTCATTATTAAGATATTCACCACCTCTATCAGATTGGAGAATCTTAATTCTTTTGTTCAGTTGATTTTCTACTTCATTTTGGTATGCCTTGAACACTCCCAAAGTTTCAGACTTTTGTTTAATTAAATAAACGTAACCATATCTACTGAAGTCATTAGTAAATGTAATGAAGTATCGTTCATTGTGTCTAGTAGGCGATCTGAACGGACCGCACACATCAGTGTGTACCAACCCCAACAGATCCTTAGCCCGTTCACAGTTTCCTGTGAAAGGTGCATTTGTCATTTTTCCTGATAAGCAAGATTCGCATTCATCATACGATATTATATCAAATGATTCTAGAATTCCATCTGACTGGGGTTTGGCTATGCGTTCCTTGTTTATGTGGCCTAAACGACAATGCCATAGATACGTTTTATCTAAAAAGTCTTTGGATGAATCAACATTGTAGATTGAACTATCATTTAGCTTTGCAGTGGTTTCTAAGATGCCTTTACAAGGACTAGCCTTGAAATAAAAGATCTCATTTTTGTGAACAAGTATTGAGCCGTTATCAAAAATAAAATCAAAACCATCATTAAATAAAGCATTAAAAGATATAATGTTTCTTGCCATTTCGGCACTGTAGCAAACATTAGATAAAACAATACATAGACCAGAATCAAAAGAAAGCTTGTATTCTCCAATCATGTTAACAGAGGCAACGTTCTTATTCCCCATGATTAGATTGAGCTCTCCGGTCTTCAGCTTCCTACTTCTTGTGAGTCCCTGCACATTTGTACAAATGTGAGTACCACATCCTGTGTCCAATACCCAGGAATTAGAAATAGTAGTAATATTTAGTTCAATCATGAACAAACCTAAAGGTACGGTGACTCCCTTAGCCCGTAGTTCATTAAGTTCCTTCAAGTACTTGGTACAATTGCGCCTCCAATGTCCTTTCTCCCCACAATGAAAGCATATTGCTTCTTCAGAAGACTTGGTTTGCGGGATCTTTGAAGTAGAAGAGTTAGCAATGCCCTTAGGTTTAGGTTTGAAGTTGGACGTACCAACCTTACCCTTGCCCTTGTTCTTGCCCTTTGCTTTGTTTTTCTTCTTCTTGATCCCACTTTCACGAATGGCTAGGACGGTAGTTGCGGGTTTAGCTTTGGCCATGTTAGCCTCAGCGGTTTTCAACATGCCATGGAGCTCCATGATTGTTTTCTCCATATTATTCATATTATAGTTCATAATGAATCCTTCATATGCACTAGTCAGCGAGTTCAGGATAAAATCCGTTGCAAGCTCTTGACTTATGGAAAAACCAAGGCGCTCCAGCCGGTCTATGTACCCTTTCATTTGTAGTACATGGACACTAACGCTACTTCCCGTTGCCATTTTGCAAGATACGAGAACTTTCACGGTGTCAAACCTTTCTTGCTTTGCTTGTTGTTGGAACATGTCCTTTAGTTGGTTAAGCATGTCGTACGACCCTAAGCTCTCCATGCCCTTTTGGAGCTCTGGAGACATGGTCGCCAACATCAAGCATGCTACCTCATTAGACTCGGAACGACGTTTTTCAAACTCGTCCCTAGCCGCTTGAGTAGCTCTCGATCCGGGTTCTGCCGGTAAGGGTTCCTCAATTGCCCTGATCTTTCCTTCCATCCTAAGAGCAATTCTTAGGTTGCAAAGCCAGTCCATGTAGTTCAAGCCCGTAAGCTTGTCCTTTTCGAGGAGCCCTTTAAGGCAGAAATTAGTGATTGATGACGGAGTATGATTTGTGTTTGTTGCAGACATCTATCATATTTTTAAAGTAAGTTGTTTTAGTTAGTATGATATGTTTAATCCTTGTTAAGATAATTACCCAAGTGTGTTCAATATTCAAACAATTATAATATAGAAGGCTAAGATCCATATTTCACTTATGGTAACGACGGGTTTACCGCGGATCGCCAATCATAAGCTATTTAGATAGGTAACTATATTACCAATTTCATCCATTATGAAATTCTTAGGTTCTGCGGGATTTAGTGATAATCAATTATTTCACTTGGCATGTTTAATCCCTTCTACGCTAATCCTTCCTCGTGGAGAGTTTGCCGCGAACCACGATTTCAGATTGTAAACCGTCCGTGATAGATACACGTGAAATCCGGCCCAAGACTCTCGGGTATCGCGAAATTCACCCCACCCTTCCCAACACCCAACTAAAGTCCGGCCCAAGACTCTCGGGTATCGTGAACTCTAACAGGTAGAAGGTTCGGATGTGTGTACTACTCATGGGTAGCGTAAAGTTTACATTTAAAACGGGGTTTTGTTTTCTTTTAGCAAAAGTAGTTTATTCCATTTTAAAACATTTGCTAATTATGTATTGCGTGTTGCGTTTGTTAAACTAATTTTACCAAACCATTTTAAGTGATTATTGTCTTTTGTTTCTATACTAATTTTCTAGCTAGCATGGCATAGACAAATAAGAACACAATAATAATCATGACACGCAATTATCGGTAGTATGCCTCGAGTCCTATGCATTTTTCCGGTGAGCCAACACACGGAAAAATTGGTCAACTAGGGACATAACCTTGTGTGAGAATTGGCTCCCACTAAAACCGCCATCTCCATTAAATGCTCGAACGGGCCGCCTTGTGAACATCATCTTCGTGATTCGAATCTTGGTTGCATTATTTTACAAAATAACTATTCTATTTTCTATACTATTACAAATACAATATAAATAGAAAGACGACATGCAAGTCGTTTAATAAATTATTACATTCATCCCGAATAAATAATAAACACGACATGCAAGCCGTTTAATAAATTATTGCATTCATCCCGAATAAATAATAAATTAAATCATACAACCAAACATTCACACAAGGGTCATATAGAGGCAAATACTACCGATTTCATACAACAATCATATACATTACAAATGGAGTGCCAAACATCCATTTTATGAAAGATGTTTCGATAAGGATTGATTTAAACAACACTTAATGGCACATTACAAATATCAATCTGAAAGGACTCGTTCATATACATTATAAACGATTCACAATAGTTGATTACATTGCGAGGTATTTGACCTCTATATGATACATTTTACAAACATTGCATTCGTTTTTAAAAGACAAACTTTCTTTACATTGAAAATTGACAGACATGCATACCATTTCATAATATCCACTATCCAACTATAAATTGATTTAATAATAATCTTTGATGAACTCAATGACTCGAATGCAACGTTCTTCGAAATATGCTATGAAAGACTCCAAGTAATATCTTTAAAATGAGCAAATGCACAGCAGAAGATTTCTTTAACACCTGAGAATAAACATGCTTTAAAGTGTCAACCAAAAGGTTGGTGAGTTCATTAGTTTATCATAATCATTTATTTTCATCATTTTAATAGACCACAAGAATTTCATTCCCAGTTCTCATAAATATACGTCCCATGCATAGAGACAAAAATAATCATACATATGGTGAACACCTGGTAACCGACATTAACTAGATACATATAAGAATATCCCCTATCATTCCGGGATCCTCCTTCGGACATGATATAAATTTTGAAGTACTAAAGCATCCGGTACTTTGGATGGGGTTTGTTAGGCCCAATAGATCTATCTTTAGGATTCACGTCAATTAGGGTGTCTGTTCCCTAATTCTTAGATTACCAGACTTTAATAAAAAGGGGCATATTCGATTTTGATAATTCAACCATAGAATGTAGTTTCAATTACTTGTGTCTATTTCGTCAAACATTTATAAAAGCGCATGTATTCTCAGTCCCAAAAATATAAAGGGTAAAAAGGCAAATGAAACTCACCATACTGTATTTCGTAGTAAAAATACATATAACGTCATTGAACAAGTGCAAGGTTGGCCTCGGATTCACGAACCTAAATTAATTATATATAATTATGTGTTGGTCAATATTTGTCTAACAAATTAGGTCAAGTCATAGTGTACCACAATCCTAATGCTCGAGACTAATATGCAAAAGTCAACAAAAGTAAATTTGACTCAAAATAATTTCTAAAAATCTATACATGATTAATATATAGTTTAAATATCGTCGTTTTATATTTTTAAATATTTTTAAAAGATTTATTAGAGTAATAATATAATTTATTTATTAATAAATAAAATTTTATATTAAATTTATGTAATAAAATATAGTGTTATATATATTAAGTAATAAAATTTATAGGGTTCATTTAGTATCATAAAGATAATATGATAGGTATTATTAAAGTAAGTTATTACACGTAGTAAAATATGTTTGTATCACATATTTATTTGATAAAATAATATCTATAATGATAGTAAGTAAAAGTTGTATTATTTTGTAATAATAATTATTATTATAAAAAATATATTATTATAAAAATATCAATATTTATAATTACTAAGATGACATTATGATAAAATGATAATTCTAATTATGATAACTTTAATATTTACGATAATTTTTAATATTATCTTTAAAATAATAATTCTATTTAAAATAATAATAATAATGATATTTTATAGTAACAATGACATTTCTATTAAAATGATAATTTTTGTTAAAATGATAGTTTTAATACTAACGATACTTTTAATAATAATAGTAATGATAAAAATAATAAGAACGATAATTTTACCTAAATCAATATCTTATAATATTTTAATTTCATCATGATACTCTTACTCATTATTTCCTAATCGTTTCGTTTAATAGCTTTTAATCGTCTTTTATATCGTGTTTATAATAATGATAATAATAGTAATCAAAATAATTAGGTGTTACCAATATTTGTTTTAATTACACTTATATTAATAATGATAGTTACTATAACATTATTAACGATAATACTAATAATTATCTTAATGATACTATAGTAATAATAATAATAATAATAACAATAACAATAACCATTTTTAAATAATGATATATATATTAATAATGATAATAATAATAATAATAATAATTGGATAATAATAATAATACTAATTATAACTTTAACGATAATAACGATAGTAATAATAAAAAAAAATAACAATTTTTAATGATAAATCCCTTTTATTGATAAAGATAATAATAATGATAATAATACGATAAAACTAGAACGACGATAAAAAAACGACGATAATAATAATCATTTTTAATAAAAATATCAAAAATTCAATTGATTATAACTTCTAATCCGTTCATCGAAACCATTCGATATCTAAAGGAAAAGTTCTTAATTTTTCGCTAGCTTTCCAAGGACATGCATATCTTATACCTTATCTCAACCGCAAGTGTAACTAATTCAATATTCAACCTAACCTGTCTAAGGGCAATATCAAAAATACAAGCATGCATAATCCTAAATACCCAAGCACTAGTCAGGGATACACTATTAGTATGTAAAAGTTAAATTATGAGTACTCACGTATCAATATTGAGATTCAATATTGCAGGAAAGGTACGTAGACGCAACGGAAATGATAAACACTATATTGACCTCACGAGCATACCCATGAACCATACTCAATCACCTCCATAGCTATAACCCATAATTTCCTTAATCCTATCCTACTCGAAAAACAATTTCGAAATCACTCGGACAGCACTCCGTCGTAATATTTTATGTATACTAATAATATCTTGAAATAATACGGAGTAAATATATATGTACATCGATTGAGAGAGTTTAGAGAAAAATATTTTCAAGTTTCTATGAAATAATGAAACCTATTGAATTCTATTTATAATAGATCTTTGAATTATTAAAGTGAATTATTAAAGTATGAATTATTAAAGCGAATTATTAAAGTATGAATTATTAAAGTGAATTATTAAAGTATGAATTATTAAAGTAAATTATTAAAGTATGAATTATTAAAGTGAATTATTAAAGTTAAAGTAAAGTAAAAATAAAGTAAAGGTAAAGTTTAAGTATAGTAAAAGTATAAAATTATGTACGTATATTACGCGTATAAATATATATAATATTAATTTAAATTATTATATATATTTAATAAAATAAAATATAAATATCGTTATCTTTATCATACTAGTTAAGTAATGAGTTGTAAAAAGTGATTCCGGATATTTATAAAAGTTATATACGTTTTAATAATAAAGTTCTTTTTAAATTAAAAACGTTTTTGTACGTTTGAAACTAAATAGATCAATCGAGTCTTTATGAGATTCAATCTTCTACTATCCTTTGTCTAGTTCTCAATGATTGACAATTTATTCTTATTTATAAATCACTTTACCATTTTTCGAATATTGTTAAAATGGAAAGATTTCTCAAATCAACGTGGGCCTTTCAACAGAGACTTGTAATCATAATTCAATATATCTGATAATTCAATCATTTGATCTTATCTTCTAATTCCATTGATAAACATTTTGAAACAGATACAATCATATAAAGTATTTAATCTAATATTTTGTTTACGTTTCAAGTTATAATATATATACACATATACATATATAATCATATTCGTTTAATGGTTCGTGAATCGTTGGAACTTGGTCGAGGTTGAATGAATGTATGAACATAGTTTAAAATTCTTGCAATTTAACTTAACAAATATTGCTTATCGTGTCGAAAACATATAAAGATTAAAGTTTAAATTTGGTTGGAAATTTTCGGGTTGTCACACAATCCTTGTTTACATAACTTATGTATGTAAACCCACTTCATATTTTGTAAGTATGGTTTTCATGCCAAAACTATCCAAACAAACATATTAAGTGAATTAAAACATGTTAGAGATTTATCCACTTTTAACAAGGCATAAAGTCTAAAATTAACAATTTTAATTTTCTCATTTCATGTAAAACATGAATATAATTTATGTACTTTATTTTCCTAAACATTGAATCTTTAATAGTCAACAACAAAGCTACTATTAAAATTTTCGAATTTTGGACAGATTCATACATCAACTTTAAATGGTCATATCTTACTCATTTCTAATCCGTTTTCGATGAATTTTTTTTTTTCAAATTTAAGTTCTTTCAGTTAGCTTTTAAATGCAATTGGCTTCATACGAAAATATTGAGTTTAAAGCCTCGAAATAGTCCATCAAAGATAGACTGTTCAAGCTGAAAAAAACTTTAAAAAATGAGATTAACCATTTAACATTTTGCCAAAACCCAAGATTCAAATGTTATTTAGGAAACATAAATACACAAATCATGATAATAGTTTTGCATGTTTGTTATGCATAATCATCTCCAAGAATCATGCACAACACACTCATCAAAACCGATTATCATAGAGTACATTAGTTTGCTAAAACTTGTACAAGATGGCTCTGATACCACTGTTGGAGTATGATACAAATTCAAAGCGAGCGGAAGCATTTTTAAAACTTTACAAAATCATACTCTTCCACGGATCATTGTACAAAACTTTAGCAAACAAAATAAACTAACGAAACCGATGTAAAGACCTGTCCTTATCCACCTGGACGAAGTCTTCAACATATGGTCCCATTGCGAGGTACTAAATTTTACATGCCATGAACGACTCCATATAGTATCTTTAAGATGAGCAAATGCACAGCGGAAGGTTTCTTTCATACCTGAGAATAAACATGCTTAAAAGTGTCAACCAAAAGGTTGGTGAGTTCATAGGTTTATCATAACAATCATTTCAATATTTTAATAGACCACAAGATTTCATATACATAAACGTTTTAATAAAGATATTCTAAGTGGTTGAGCACTTGGTAACCATACTTAACATTTAATCAACGTCGCATATTCCCTTTATTATGAAATCTCACTACACCGTACCAAGTATAGTCACCAAAACGAAGTACTGTGCAACCGTTGAATACAGGTCGTCCAGCCCGGTTGGGGTTGTCAGGCCCGATAGATCTATCAACAGGATTCGCGTTTACAATACCGCATGTAAATGGTAGTTACCAAGCTATTAGGGAAAAATATGCAAAGTGGTACAACTCAACGTAGAATATGTTTTTAGTATTTGTGTCCATTTCGTAAAACAGTTATAAAACAATGCATGTATTCTCAGCCCAAAAATATATATAAAAAGGGAGTAATGAAACTCACCATACTGTATTTTGTAGTAAAAATACATATGACGTCATTTAACAAGTGTAGGTTTGACCTCGGATTCACGAACCTATATCATTTATATATATATATTAACACATATAATCGTAATTAAACAAATTTATATATATTTAGTTATGTTTTAAGATTTACTATTTATATATATGATTCAATTTAAAATATATTTAAATATTATTTGTAACTTATTTATAATAACATTTTATTAAAGCAAAATAGTATTTAATATTAATATAGATGTAATATATATTTTTACATAAATGTCCTTTATTTATTAAAGTAATATTTTTAATACTAAGCTAGTGACAATAATGATAATAATAATAATAATAATAATAATAATAAAAATAATAATAATAATAATAATAATAATAATAATAATAATAATAATAATAATAATAATAATAATAATAATAATAATGGTAATTGTAACACTACCTCAAAAGCCCTTAAAATCGAATAGTTGTCGCAGAAAAACTCGAAATTATAGAGAGAGATGAGAGAGAGAGTGAGGTGGTGAATCACGGTGGTGAGTGTGGAAGACGGTGGTGAGAGCCGATGGTGGTGTTGTTCAACCGAAAAAGGATATAGGAACCATGGAATGTTTGTTGTGAAGGAGGTGGCTATGGTTTGGTAATATAAGTGATGAACGTGGATGATGCAAGGGTAGTTTGGTTGTGGGTGTTCTTGAGTAAAAACAGAAGATAGAGAGTGAGAGATTGAGGGGGGGTTATGTTGGTTAAAACAAAAACAACGTGGATGATACTAATTATAACTTTAACGATAATAACGATAGTAATAATAAAAAAAAATAACAATTTTTAATGATAAATCCCTTTTATTGATAAAGATAATAATAATGATAATAATAAGATAAAACTAGAACGACGATAAAAAAATGACGATAATAATAATCATTTTTAATAAAAATATCGAAAATTCAATTGATTATAACTTCTAATCCGTTCATCGAAACCATTCGATATCTAAAGGAAAAGTTCTTAATTTTTCGCTAGCTTTTCAAGGACATGCATATCTTATACCTTATCTCAACCGCAAGTGTAACTAATTCAATATTCAACCTAACCTGTCTAAGGGCAATATCAAAAATACAAGCATGCATAATCCTAAATACCCGAGCACTAGTCAGGGATACACTATTAGTATGTAAAAGTTAAATTATGAGTACTCACATATCAATATTGAGATTCAATATTGCAGGAAAGGTACGTAGACGTAACGGAAATGATAAACACTATATTGACCTCACGAGCATACCCATGAACCATACTCAATCACCTCTATAGCTATAACCCATAATTTCCTTAATCCTATCCTTCCCGAAAAACAATTTCGAAATCACTCGGACAGCACTCCGTCGTAATATTTTATGTATACTAATAATATCTTGAAATAATACGGAGTAAATATATATGTACATCGATTGAGAGAGTTTAGAGAAAAATATTTTCAAGTTTCTATGAAATAATGAAACCTATTGAATTCTATTTATAATAGATTTTTGAATTATTAAAGTGAATTATTAAAGCGAATTATTAAAGTATGAATTATTAAAGTGAATTATTAAAGTATGAATTATTAAAGTAAATTATTAAAGTATGAATTATTAAAGTGAATTATTAAAGTTAAAGTAAAGTAAAAATAAAGTAAAGGTAAAGTTTAAGTATAGTAAAAGTATAAAATTATGTACGTATATTACGCGTATAAATATATATAATATTAATTTAAATTGTTATATATATTTAATAAAATAAAATATAAATATCGTTATCTTTATCATACTAGTTAAGTAATGAGTTGTAAAAAGTGATTTCGGATATTTATAAAAGTTATATACGTTTTAATAATAAAGTTCTTTTTAAATTGAAAACGTTTTTGTACGTTTGAAACTAAATAGATCAATCGAGTCTTTATGAGATTCAATCTTCCACTATCCTTTGTCTAGTTCTCAATGATTGACAATTTATTCTTATTTATAAATCACTTTACCATTTTTCGAATAGTGTTAAAATGGAAAGATTTCTCAAATCAACGTGGGCCTTTCAACAGAGACTTGTAATCATAATTCAATATATCTGATAATTCAATCATTTGATCTTATCTTCTAATTCCATTGATAAACATTTTGAAACAGATACAATCATATAAAGTATTTAATCTAATATTTTGTTTACGTTTCAGTTATAATATATATACACATATACATATATAATCATATTCGTTTAATGGTTCGTGAATCGTTGGAACTTGGTCGAGGTTGAATGAATGTATGAACATAGTTTAAAATTCTTGCAATTTAACTTAACAAATATTGCTTATCGTGTCAGAAACATATAAAGATTAAAGTTTAAATTTGGTTGGAAATTTCTGGGTTGTCACAGTACCTACCCGTTAAAGAAATTTCGTCCCGAAATTTGAGTGGAAAGGTCGTGAATGATAATAAGTATGTTTTCATGATGCATACGGGCTGAAAATTAGAGTTTTCTCATCAGCGAATAATTTGGATAAACAATCCATTTATATGAAGAGTACGAATGAAGCTAACATAGAAGAGTTAAATGAGTAAGTGTAGATTCATCTTATCATTTGACGTAGATATGATTGATTCCCAGATTTCAAGGGATTTGAAGAAAATCTTCTTAATAAGATTTGACTCTCCGGTAATCAAGGAAATTAGGATCCGCTTTAAATGCGATCGTCCATTTTAATTGTTCTGTCGGAGATTTTCTTATAAATTCACCTCCTTCGTTTCCTTACAACTCACACCTTCTGTTGATGCATTTTATGCAACTCCCTAGACATCTACCCACGTCCATTGCAGGTACAACAGTTTACAGGCCACCATGATTGCTCGTTATTATCCTATCCGTGTTTGTATGTGGTTACAGGAACTGCAGGAACGAGATTTAGATGTTTGACTATGTTAAACTTAGTCAGACGTACGAGTGAAGCCTCACTAGTACGGCTGACAGGCTCATACGCACGATTGATGCTGAGCTAAGTCACAATTACAACCTAAATGAGAAGACACGAGTGAGTGATCACCCGTACGGCTGATGAAGCCAACTCGTACGTGTGATGAATGAATCATATGGGTGAGTCAACAGCAGGGGTATATAAAGTCTTATGTTCTTCATTTTAGGTTAAGCCTCTCATTTGTTACATACACTCAGATCTAGTGAGCTCCTCCGATTCTCTCTCAGTCCAAATCACCCAGGTGGTGAATAATAGCTCTAGGTGTTGATCTAATCACACTTGATTTAGTTGTGGTTTGACTAAATTAATCAAAAAAAAAAAAAACTTAACCTATTCACTAGAGGGTTTGATTCACTTATTCCGCCATTGTGTGAGTTAAATCTGTTGATTTTTAAGTTCCTAGTCATGTTTCATCACCTTCTATTCTTTCCCCCTCAACTCATATTTTAAAGTATTCATCAATATGCTCCATCTAGTTCTGATTCTCGATATACTTCTAACTTTCATATCGGTCATTCTTCTTTTTCATCTACCGCCGGAAGAATCTATTTACTTCTACTATACTCTTGGGTTTATAGTGTTTCTAGTTCTCCTGTGTCTTTATATTGCTATATGCATCGATATATATGATTTATAATTTCTGGTTTGTCGTTGGGATTTATATTTTCCCTTATATTTCAAAGTCTCTGCTTCTGTCTTCTATAATCATTATCATTCACAGTTAATGCTCTCTTTTATTTGCTGCAATTTATACCCCAATTTCAATTTCGAAGTTTTATCCTTTCGTTTCTTCTTCTTGCGATTAAGCACCGCTTGTAATGGTCCAGAATTTACAGATATGAATTTCGGAATGAACATTGTTAATGTTCTAGGAAGGAAATTGTGATGGCACGATCTTGACTTGTCAAATTACTAGAATACCTTGGAAAATGCCGAATCATCAAGAAATATTTTCTTGATATTTTAGAGGTTAAATAGAATACAAGAGTCGTATAACATGGCACATGATGATGTTATGATCTGTGAATCATCACGTTCCATTTAGAAACTCAGCATGACTTACTGTAATATAATCACATTGATCAAGTGTCATTATATTATACTAATTCATGCTTCAGTTCCCAACATTACTTCAAAATATTCCTATTTTAAACTTGAATGTTTCAGAATTTAGAAACTAAAATAGTTTCTTTTATGATGTAATACAGATAGCGTGAAGAGGTAAATGATTTCAAATAAGAAAAATTAAGAAAATATCTTCAGAAATATGGAGGATATTTATAATGAAAGATATGATGATATTTTAGAATTTCTAATATCAGAGGATGATGAAGAATATTGTCCGCAGGGGTTTAGAGTCAGGAGCAAGGTATTCGTTAATGACTTCAGCGGGTACTGAATTATTTGGATCCTTTCAAGTCAGGTCCAGTCTTTGTAATTTGTCCACAGCCTCCTTCCTACTTTGCTCAATCCGTTTTCCAGTTCCAAAACTTCTCTTTTTCTGCGCTTTTCCAGCACACTTCATCATTATAATCCAGCTTTTATCGTTTAAAGTCGTTTATAGTTTTCACTGCTTCATCAGCATTTTTTTTTCTCCATTTTCGGAGAACCAATTCGTAGTTCGGAGTGTTTTTCAGAAACTTCACATTCAAATTAAGTCCAGAAGATAGACGTTATATATACACATATAACTGTTGGCATAAACATCCTGCGAGATTTCAAAATACTGATTGCTAATTCCCAATGATTCGTATGGCAATTCTCATTACAAGATGCGAATGAGTAAATGATGGGGTTTCAATGAATAATTATAATGACTTTTTGGAGAGGCTAAAGTCAAAGGGTAATGAAGTTGTTGGCACATCTGCTAATAATGTGGTGAAATGTAAAAGGTTCCCTGGTAACGATGGTGTATATCTCAAGGTTATAATAAGGTTAGTCTGACTGAAAAGTCGAAGTTGACTTGCTGGAGCTGTGACAAAACTGGCTACTTTGAATAGGAGTCGCAAAGTTATTTTTGCTAATAAATGCCAAAGAATCTGACGCGGATACGTTGTTTAAACTTTTACTTTGGTTTCAAGAGTTTTTCGGGTACATAACTGTGGGTAACATGTGGTTGGATCATCATCTCGATTGCTCATCATTCGAAGTGTCTTCAGAAATTTTCGAAGGGTTTGAACACAGATTGTAATCGTTAACATACATTTGATGTTCTAACACAGTTTTGAAGTCAAAATATAGCTTGTGAAAGATGTAAGGATCTAAGAGTGATGATTTTGGTCTTATCTCAAGTTGAATTTTGAGATTTCAAAATCAGAATATGTAATTAAATTTTGAATGAGTATGGTTGTTTTGATTTCTATAAAAGAATGTATATTGTTGTGAAAGTAGGGAGTATAATGGATGATTTGCTGAATCAGATTCGAAGAATGTAACATATTAATTATGAATTTATATATCTCTCGGGTATTACCTACCAGTTAAAAAAAAATTTCACAATTAATATTTTATACAAAAGAATTTTATTACAGTCTTTATGAAAATATATATATGTATATTTTCTTCAGATGTAATATAGATTTAATGAGTTAATGTTAAATTAAACTCATTTGATTTACGGTTGAAACTAGAATTGAATAATCCCTAAAGGCTTTAAAAAGTTGCACTTTTACGCAGTATTTCTTTAATGACATTGAAATTATGAATCAATACTTCGTTATTTGTTGATGTATGATGTTCGGTTCGTGGAATTCTTGTGAATTTCGCAAAGTACGAATGATGTTATCTGAAAAGTTTCGAGTACATCGATGATGAAAGTGTACAATCAAATATATACTTGATTTATTATGAATTGGAATTTGTTGAATTGCGACAGAGATTGTAGTTAACGCTGGTTAAGTTACGGCTGAAGGACGTACATTATTGCATATTTGTAATATGAATTAACCGAGTAGTTAAGATTCATACACAATAGCTTAGCACGGAAAGATTTATTTCAATATATATATATATATATATATATATATATATATATATATATATATATATATATTATACATATAATTTCTTCAGAGGGAATGATTTAATTCTTCATAACTCGTTGATACAATATACACGTTATTGATTCGTAATGATGTCCACAGTGATTCTTGAATTGACGGAGTTTGTGATGTTATCGGTGTTGTTGATTTGGATGTTGACTGTACTGACGATGCTGGTAACGCTAACGGTACTGTTGATGCTGTTGGTAAAGCAAGTTTAGCTTGTTAATCACACACCATTTTTGTCAGGGTTTCTACTCTTCCTTCTATCATTTTGATTCGTTTAACTGATTTATGGTTAGGGCTAGATTAGATAATCTCTAAGACTTTAGAGATTACAAAATCGCCGCGGAATGTTTCTCCAATGAAGTTATGAATTAATACTTCGTCAGTTATTGTTGTTGGTACTCCTTGGTATCTATGGTACGTATGACGTTGATGCTCATGGGACAGATTGTGAAGTTGAGGTTTACGACACGGTTGTGGTTGGAGGTGGTAATGGTACTGTTGGCGTTGATGATGGTGGTACTGGTTATGCTGCTGGTGCTGCTGCTGGTGTTTGTAATCTTTGCACCATATTCTCCAAAGCCACTACCCGAGCGCGAAGCTCGTTGACTTCTTCTATTATACCGGGGTGATTGTCGGTTCGGACGAGCGGGTAAATATAATCTAGAATTTGATGTAGTATATAATCGTGACGAGATACTCTGGAAATGAGAGAGAAAATGGTGTTTCGGATTGGTTCGCCGGTAAGTGCTTCAGGTTCTTCGTTAAGAGGGCAATGGGGTGGATGGAAGGGATCACCTTCTTCTTGTCTCCAATGATTGAGGAGGCTACGAACCCATCCCCAATTCATCCAGAATAGATGATGGCTGATTGGTTGATCCATTCCGGTCACACTGCTTTCAGAGCTGGAGTGAGATTCCATTTCGGAATCCGAGGAACTTGAATTAATGATGAATTCCATTTCGTACAATTGAATAAGGATTTTTTTCGATATGAAATGATTTTCGGTTATCGGATGGTATTCTAATTACATAGAATATCCATAGATATAGAACAAAAGATTTCATAGATTACGGAGGAATTTACGGGATATGTCAGGTAAAGTTTAAAGTAACAGATACGATAAGATATGATTTAGCAGATACGCTAAGATATGAATTTTGTCTATACACTACTCATGCAATTAATGTAGCACGACGTGTCTAAACTAGTAATGATAAGCAGGTAATTTCCTAAGAATGATAAGCAGATGATTTCCGACTAAAAATGATAAGCAAAACTTTTGACATGCAGACACGGTCGAAGTCCAGACTCACTAATGCATCCTAACGACTTATCAGTTAGACACATTAATGCAGACATGGTTCGCTAAGACCACTGCTCTGATACTAACTAAAAGGACCCGTTCATATACATTATAAATGATTCACAATAGTTGATTACATTGCGAGGTATTTGACCTCTATATGATACATTTTACAAACATTGCTTTCGTTTTTAAAAGACAAACTTTCTTTACATTGAAAATTGACAGGCATGCATACCATTTCATAATATCCACTATCCAACTATAAATTGATTTAATAATAATCTTTGATGAACTCAATGACTCGAATGCAACGTTCTTTGAAATATGCTATGAAAGACTCCAAGTAATATCTTTAAAATGAGCAAATGCACTGCGGAATATTTCTTTAACACCTGAGAATAAACATGCTTTAAAGTGTCAACTAAAAGGTTGGTGAGTTCATTAGTTTATCATAATCATTTATTTTCATCATTTTAATAGACCACAAGAATTTCATTCCCAGTTCTCATAAATATACGTCCCATGCATAGAGACAAAAATAATCATTCATATGGTGAACACCTGGTAACCGACATTAACTAGATACATATAAGAATATCCCCTATCATTCCGGGATCCTCCTTCGGACATGATATAAATTTCTAAGTACTAAAGCATCCGGTACTATGGATGGGGTTTGTTAGGCCCAATAGATATATCTTTAGGATTCGCGTCAATTAGGGTGTCTGTTCCCTAATTCTTAGATTACCAGACTTTAATAAAAAGGGGCATATTCGATTTTGATAATTCAACCATAGAATGTAGTTTCAATTACTTGTGTCTATTTCGTCAAACATTTATAAAAGCGCATGTATTCTCAGTCCCAAAAATATAAAGGGTAAAAAGGCAAATGAAACTCACCATACTGTATTTCATAGTAAAAATACATATAACGTCATTGAACAAGTGCAAGGTTGGCCTCGGATTCACGAACCTAAATTAATTATATATAATTATGTGTTGGTCAATATTTGTCTAACAAATTAGGTCAAGTCATAGTGTACCACAATCCTAATGCTCGAGACTAATATGCAAAAGTCAACAAAAGTAAATTTGACTCAAAATAATTTCTAAAAATCTATACATGATTAATATATAGTTTAAATATCGTCGTTTTATATTTTTAAATATTTTTAAAAGATTTATTAGAGTAATAATATAATTTATTTATTAATAAATAAAATTTTATATTAAATTTATGTAATAAAATATACTTTTATATATATTAAGTAATAAAATTTATAGGGTTCATTTAGTATCATAAAGATAATATGATAGGTATTATTAAAGTAAGTTATTACACGTAGTAAAATATGTTTGTATCACATATTTATTTGATAAAATAATATCTATAATGATAGTAAGTAAAAGTTGTATTATTTTGTAATAATAATTATTATTATAAAAAATATATTATTATAAAAATATCAATATTTATAATTACTAAGATGACATTATGATAAAACGATAATTCTAATTATGATAACTTTAATATTTACGATAATTTTTAATATTATCTTTAAAATAATAATTCTATTTAAAATAATAATAATAATGATATTTTATAGTAACAATGACATTTCTATTAAAATGATAATTTTTGTTAAAATGATAGTTTTAATACTAACGATACTTTTAATAATAATAGTAATGATAAAAATAATAAGAACGATAATTTTACCTAAATCAATATCTTATAATATTTTAATTTCATCATGATACTCTTACTCATTATTTCCTAATCGTTTCGTTTAATAGCTTTTAATCGTCTTTTATATCGTGTTTATAATAATGATAATAATAGTAATCAAAATAATTAGGTGTTACCAATATTTGTTTTAATTACACTTATATTAATAATGATAGTTACTATAACATTATTAACGATAATACTAATAATTATCTTAATGATAATATAGTAATAATAATAATAATAATAATAACAATAACAATAACCATTTTTAAATAATGATATATATATTAATAATGATAATAATAATAATAATAATAATAATAATAATAATAATAATAATAATAATAATATTAATTGGATAATAATAATAGTACTAATTATAACTTTAACGATAATAACGATAGTAATAATAAAAAAAAAAATAACAATTTTTAATGATAAATCTCTTTTATTGATAAAGATAATAATAATAATGATAATAATAAGATAAAACTAGATCGACGATAAAAAAACGACGATAATAATAATAATCATTTTTAATAAAAATATCGAAAATTCAATTGATTATAACTTCTAATCCGTTCATCGAAACCATTCGATATCTAAAGGAAAAGTTCTTAATTTTTCGCTAGCTTTCCAAGGACATGCATATCTTATACCTTATCTCAACCGCAAGTGTAACTAATTCAATATTCAACCTAACCTGTCTAAGGGCAATATCAAAAATACAAGCATGCATAATCCTAAATACCCGAGTACTAGTCAGGGATACACTATTAGTATGTAAAAGTTAAATTATGAGTACTCACGTATCAATATTGAGATTCAATATTGCAGGAAAGGTACGTAGACGTAACGGAAATTATAAACACTATATTGACCTCACGAGCATACCCATGAACCATACTCAATCACCTCCATAGCTATAACCCATAATTTCCTTAATCCTATCCTACTCGAAAAACAATTTCGAAATCACTCGGACAGCACTCCGTCGTAATATTTTATGTATACTAATAATATCTTAAAATAATACGGAGTAAATATATATGTACATCGATTGAGAGAGTTTAGAGAAAAATATTTTCAAGTTTCTATGAAATAATGAAACCTATTGAATTCTATTTATAATAAAATTTTGAATTATTAAAGTGAATTATTAAAGTATGAATTATTAAAGCGAATTATTAAAGTATGAATTATTAAAGTGAATTATTAAAGTATGAATTATTAAAGTAAATTATTAAAGTATGAATTATTAAAGTGAATTATTAAAGTTAAAGTAAAGTAAAAATAAAGTAAAGGTAAAGTTTAAGTATAGTAAAAGTATAAAATTATGTACGTATATTACGCGTATAAATATATATAATATTAATTTAAATTGTTATATATATTTAATAAAATAAAATATAAATATCGTTATCTTTATCATACTAGTTAAGTAATGAGTTGTAAAAAGTGATTCCGGATATTTATAAAAGTTATATACGTTTTAATAATAAAGTTCTTTTTAAATTGAAAACGTTTTTGTACGTTTGAAACAAAATAGATCAATCGAGTCTTTATGAGATTCAATCTTCCACTATCATTTGTCTAGTTCTCAATGATTGACAATTTATTCTTATTTATAAATCACTTTACCATTTTTCGAATATTGTTAAAATGGAAAGATTTCTCAAATCAACGTGGGCCTTTCAACAGAGACTTGTAATCATAATTCAATATATCTGATAATTCAATCATTTGATCTTATCTTCTAATTCCATTGATAAACATTTTGAAACAGATACAATCATATAAAGTATTTAATCTAATATTTTGTTTACGTTTCAAGTTATAATATATATACACATATACATATATAATCATATTCGTTTAATGGTTCGTGAATCGTTGGAACTTGGTCGAGGTTGAATGAATGTATGAACATAGTTTAAAATTCTTGCAATTTAACTTAACAAATATTGCTTATCGTGTCGGAAACATATAAAGATTAAAGTTTAAATTTGGTTGGAAATTTTCGGGTTGTCACACAATCCTTGTTTACATAACTTATGTATGTAAACCCACTTCATATTTTGTAAGTATGGTTTTCATGCCAAAACTATCCAAACAAACATATTAAGTGAATTAAAACATGTTAGAGATTTATCCACTTTTAACAAGGCATAAAGTCTAAAATTAACAATTTTAATTTTCTCATTTCATGTAAAACATGAATATAATTTATGTACTTTATTTTCCTAAACATTGAATCTTTAATAGTCAACAACAAAGCTACTATTAAAATTTTTGAATTTTGGACAGATTCATACATCAACTTTAAATGGTCATATCTTACTCATTTCTAATCCGTTTTCGATGATTTTTTTTTTCAAATTTAAGTTCTTTCAGTTAGCTTTTAAATGCAATTGGCTTCATACGAAAATATTGAGTTTAAAGCCTCGAAATAGTCCATCAAAGACAGACTGTTCAAGCTGAAAAAAACTTTAAAAAATGAGATTAACCATTTAACATTTTGCCAAAACCCAAGATTCAAATGTTATTTAGGAAACATAAATACACAAATCATGATAATAGTTTTGCATGTTTGTTATGCATAATCATCTCCAAGAATCATGCACAACACACTCATCAAAACCGATTATCATAGAGTACATTAGTTTGCTAAAACTTGTACAAGATGGCTCTGATACCACTGTTGGAGTATGATACAAATTCAAAGCGAGCGGAAGCATTTTTAAAACTTTACAAAATCATACTCTTCCACGGATCATTGTACAAAACTTTAGCAAACAAAATAAACTAACGAAACCGATGTAAAGACCTGTCCTTATCCACCTGGACGAAGTCTTCAACATATGGTCCCATTGCGAGGTACTAAATTTTACATGCCATGAACGACTCCATATAGTATCTTTAAGATGAGCAAATGCACAGCGGAAGGTTTCTTTCATACCTGAGAATAAACATGCTTAAAAGTGTCAACCAAAAGGTTGGTGAGTTCATAGGTTTATCATAACAATCATTTCAATATTTTAATAGACCACAAGATTTCATATACATAAACGTTTTAATAAAGATATTCTAAGTGGTTGAGCACTTGGTAACCATACTTAACATTTAATCAACGTCGCATATTCCCTTTATTATGAAATCTCACTACACCGTACCAAGTATAGTCACCAAAACGAAGTACTGTGCAACCGTTGAATACAGGTCGTCCAGCCCGGTTGGGGTTGTCAGGCCCGATAGATCTATCAACAGGATTCGCGTTTACAGTACCGCATGTAAATGGTAGTTACCAAGCTATTAGGGAAAAATATGCAAAGTGGTACAACTCAACGTAGAATATGTTTTTAGTACTTGTGTCCATTTCGTAAAACAGTTATAAAACAATGCATGTATTCTCAGCCCAAAAATATATATAAAAAGGGAGTAATGAAACTCACCATACTGTATTTTGTAGTAAAAATACATATGACGTCATTTAACAAGTGTAGGTTTGACCTCGAATTCACGAACCTATATCATTTATATATATATTAACACATATAATCGTAATTAAACAAATTTATATATATTTAGTTATGTTTTAAGATTTACTATTTATATATATGATTCAATTTAAAATATATTTAAATATTATTTGTAACTTATTTATAATAACATTTTATTAAAGCAAAATAGTATTTAATATTAATATAGATGTAATATATACTTTTACATAAATGTCCTTTATTTATTAAAGTAATATTTTTAATACTAAACTAGTGACAATAATGATAATAATAATAATAATAATAATAAAAATAATAATAATAATAATAATAATAATAATAATAATAATAATAATAATAATAATAATAATAATAATAATAATGGTAATTGTAACACTACCTCAAAAGCCCTTAAAATCGAATAGTTGTCACAGAAAAACTCGAAATTATAGAGAGAGATGAGAGAGAGAGTGAGGTGAATCACGGTGGTGAGTGTGGAAGACGGTGGTGAGAGCCGATGGTGGTGTTGTTCAACCGAAAAAGGATATAGGAACCATGGAATGTTTGTTGTGAAGGAGGTGGCTATGGTTTGGTAATATAAGTGATGAACGTGGATGATGCAAGGGTAGTTTGGATGTGGGTGTTCTTGAGTAAAAACAGAAGATAGAGTGTGAGAGATTGAGGGGGGGGGGGGTTATGTTGGTTAAAACAAAAACAACCATTAGTAGTAGCCGTGAAGTTAAAGTAGCAGGTGGTGATGGCTGTTATTATTGGTGATAGTGGCTGTGGTGGTGTCTGTATGGTGGAGATTAACATAGGTGGCTATTGGTTTGTGAGGTTCAATTAGGAAAACAGAAAAAATATAGAAAGGTGGTTTAGTGACATATATGGTGACTTGATGGGGGTGGAGGCTTGGTTCGTTAATCAGACACAGGAACGGGAGGTACAATTATGGGTGTTTCACGATGGTAGTTCAATAAGAGAAAGAGAAGAAAGAGAGAGTAGCGTTTTGGTGGTTGAACTCGACAAGAAAAAGGAACCAAAAATAATGCAGGTGGTGTTTTGTGTTGGTTTTGTGGTGCAAAGGTGATTGTTTCGATTTGATCCTTTACTCGACAGAAAAGAAAACAAGTAGTAGTTAACTCGGTGGTGGTTTGTGTTATTCGAAAAAAACAGTAACAGATACATTAGTAGTCATCGTGGTTTCGTCAAGCAAGTCGTGAATTGTAAGAGATAAAGAGAATAGAGGGACGAAGGAGATAGAGAGATGGAGAAAGGATGGGTTTGTGAATTTATAAAGGTGCATATGTATATAACAAGCATATGTAATATACATATATCTAAATCTTGAAGATGGTATGAGATAGTCACAGTACCAGATGCGATTTAAATTGTTTTGTAGCAAGATTGATTGGTAGATTTCAATGAGTGAAGAGAAAAAAATAAAGTAGAGGCTGATTGATACCAGAATTTGTTTGTGTTGAATTTAATGTCAACAATCGAATACAATAATTACAAATCAAACACAGTTTGATAATGATATGAACTGATTTTTATTCTTATAATTTCGTATTAATTTAGATTAATAATAATATTGGTAATTGTTATTAATAATAATAATACAAACCCTATTAATAATAAGAGTAATAAAAATATTGATAATAATAATAATAGTGTTAATTATAATAACAATAAATTGTATTATTGTCTAATAATAATAATAATACTAAATATGATAATCATATTCATAATATTTATGTTAACAATAATAATAGAAGTAATAGGTATAACATTTATATATATACACACATATCTATTTACAAATAGTGGTTCGTAAATCGTCGAGAGCAGTCGAAGGTCAATTGAATATATGAAACAGTTCAAACTTTTTGAGACTCAGCCTAATAGACTTTGCTTATCGTGTTGAAATTACACTATCGTATCGAGAGTTTGATTTAAAATTAGTCAAAATTTTCCGGGTCATGACAGTACCTACCCGTTAAATAAATTTTGTCCCGAAATTTGAATGCGATCGTCATGTGTGATGACCCGGAAATTTCTGACCAAATTTAAACTTAATCTTTGTATGATTAACATTTTCGACACGATAAGCAAAGTCTGTAAAACTGAATCTCAAAATTTTTGAACTACTTTTATATATTTAAATACCCTTCGGTTATTTTCGACGATTCGAGAACAATTATATGTAAATAGATACATATATACTATAACATGAAAAGGTAACAATGTATTAATTGTTTGATACCGTACATTAAACTTATTGGTTTAAATATCTATTTGAATGTATATGATAAGTTGAAATATTTATTATTAAAATTTATTTATAAATAACTTCCAATGTGTATTTAAAAACAGATTTATGTATATTAAAAAGATATATACATATATATAATAAACGATAGTAACATTCGTTTATTGATTCAATTGATATTTAGATAAGTTAACTAAAGCGTTTAAGATGAACCAGTTAAACACTAATTTGTTACAGTGTTTTCAAATTGCCACATTACTCAAAATGCTACAGTGTTTTCGAAAATCACTATTTGCTACAGTGAATTGCTACAGTAAAATTTGACTTTGCTACAGTAACTTTGCTACAGTAAAACGCTATTATAAAAATGTATTTTAACAAATAGCGAGACGATGATTTATAGAAGTAAATGACCAAACCACTCGAAAGTTTAAGATACACTTTGAGTGATATAATTAAGGGATAATTTAAGGCTATTGATAAGGCTAAAAAGGAACATATATTTCATAGCATTATCCCCCAAGAAAGACAGGATTTTAGTTGTAATTGTTCCATATTCAAGTAATATTCGTTTATATTTAATAAGTGCGAAGACAAAAGGCGAAAACGAAGAATTGAAAACGGAAAGGTCCAAAATGCTCAAATGTACAAGATACAATTAAAAAGGTTCAAATTATTGATGAAGAACGTCTAAAAAATGACAAGAGTACAAGTTGCGGAACGCAAAGTACACGATATAAAATAGTACGCAAGGACGTCTGAAAATCCGGAACCGGGACCCGAGTCAAGAAGAAACGCCCGACGCAACGGACCAAAAATATCTAGTCTACTATGCACAAGAATAAAATATAATATATAAATAATTATATTAATTATTTATATATTTATATTTATTTTATATTATGTCGACAAGCTAGGAGCCAAAACAATGTGAGCTGTCCCTGGTCCTCATGCGAGTCGCATGGCCAGAAGGCCATTTCCATGCGAGTCGCATGACTCCAGATTTCAGGCCACATCTATAAATTTCAGTGTTTTCGCTCGATTTAAATCACACACATACACAAATATATATATATACTCCGTAATATTATTTATTATTTATTATTATTATTATTATTATTATTATTATTATTATTATTATTATTAATAAGATTATTATTAATCTTATTATTTTTTATTATTATTAGTGTTATTATTTTTGCGATACAAAAATAATAATGTACAAAAAAATATTACGACGGAGTGCTGTCCAAGTAATTTTCAAAATGAGTTTTCGAGCAAGCTAGAGCTAAGGAAATTATGGGTTATTGCCAAGGAGGTTATGGGTAATGTTCGGGGGTATTTTTTTGTGAATCAAACCTCGTGTTTATCATCTCCGATGCGTCTACGTGCTTTCCTACAATATTGTATATCAATATTTATATGTGTGAGTTTCATATGATCCCTTTTTCAAACTATATTTTTGGGCTGAGAATACATGCGCAGTTTTATAAACTGTTTTACTAAATGGATACAAATACTAAAACTGATTTTGTGTGAGTTTCATATGATCCCTTTTTCAAACTATATTTTTGGGCTGAGAATACATGCGCAGTTTTATAAACTGTTTTACTAAATGGATACAAATACTAAAACTGATTTTGTGTGAGTTTCATATGATCCCTTTTACCCTTTACATTTTTAGGCTGAGAATACATGCAAATGCTTTATTAACTGATTTACAATATTTATATGCGTGAGTTTCATTTGCTCCCTTTTTAATTGCTTTTGCAATATATATTTTTGGGCTGAGAATACATGCAATTTATTTTAAACGCAATGGATACAAGTACATACTTAATTCTACACTGAGTTTGAACCGAAAATCCCTTAGCTTTGGTAACTAGTAGCTGCCAGTACATAGGATATGGACTGGTGGGCGCGAATAACAGTATATGGATCCATAGGGCTTGACATCCCCGTCCGAGCTAGAGCGCTAGCCTTTTAACGGACGTGTGTTATTTGAGTTTAGGACACGTTGGTTTACGTGTATTAAAACGAATGGGGTATTTATCATTATAACGTTAAAGTTTAGTTACCAGGGTGCTCTGTTATGTAGAACCGATTGATAAACGTTTCAGATGAAACAACTGAAATCTTGTGATCCACCTTTTATGTAAAACCTATTGATAAACGTTTTAAATAAAACAACTGAACTTTTGTAATCCACATTGATATACGGATTATGTGTAATATTAAAACTATGAACTCACCAACCTTTGTGTTGACACTTGAAGCATGTTTATTCTCAGGATTCTAGAAGTCTTCCGCTGTTTGCTTATACGTGATACAAGATATGTGCTTGGAGTCATACATGCTATATACAAGAAACTTGCATTCACCAAACCATTACCATGTATCTTATTTTGACTGTATTGTCAACAGATGTATTATTGTAAACCATTAAATGGTGATTGTCTATACGTAGAAATCATCAGATGTTAAAAACCTGGAATTTATATATTCATTTATGAAATACCTTTTCAAACGAATACAATGTTATAAAATGTATCACATAGAGGTCAAATACCTCGCAATGAAATCAATGAATGACGTGTTTGTCCATATGGATTTGGAGCGATCGTCACAGTTGGTATCAGAGCGTTGGTCTTAGCGAACCAGAATTTGCATTAGTGTGTCTAACCGGTTATTGTTAGGATACATTAGTGAGTCTGGACTTCGACCATGTCTGCATGATAAAAGTTGTTGCTTATAATTTTTTTTGTTAGAAATTACCTGCTTATCATTCCTTGTGTGGAAAATTACCTGCTTATCATTTGTAGTCTAGACACACCTTATTGCATGGATTGCATGACTAGTGTATAGACAAAATGAATATCTTAGCGTATCTGTTACTGTTACCTTTACTTGACAGTTTCCGAAAGTTTCTCCGTAATTTGCGGATCCTTTGTACTATATAAAGGTATTCTATGTAATTAGAATATCATCCGATATCCGAAAATCATTTCACATCGAAAATTCTTTATCTAACCGTATAAGATGAATTCTACAAGTAATTCGAGTTCTTCGGATTCCGATATGAATTTCCACCTGAGTTCCGAAAGCAGTGTAACCGGAATGAATCAACCAATCAGTCATCACCAATTCTGGATGAATTGGGGATGGGTTCGTAATCAACTTAATCAATGGAGACAAGAGGAAGGCGATCCTTTCCACCAACCGAATTCACCTCTTGGTGAGGAACCTGAGGCACTTACCGGCGAACCCGTTCGAAACACTATCTTTACCCTAATTTCCAGGATATTTCGCAACGATTATATGATAACTAGAATTTTAAACTTTATTCATCCTCTCGTACCAACCGCCAATCATCCCGGAATAATAGAAGAAGTTAACGAGCTTCGCGCTCGAGTTGTGGCTTTGGAGAATATGATGCACAATTTGCAGGCATCACAGGCAGCACCGGTAGCACCACCAGTACCAGCAGCACAACCAACAACAGTACCATTACCACCAACAACAACATCCGCACCGGAAACCTCAACCTCACAATCTGTTCCACGAGTATCAACCTCATATGCACCGTAGGCACCGAAGAATACTAATAACCATAAACGATGAAGTATTGATTCATAACTTCATTGGAGAAATATCCTGCGACGATTATGTAATCTTTAATATAGAAGAGATTATTCGTTTCTAGTTCCAACCGAAAATCAAATGAGTTTAATAACTCATTAAATTTATATTACATCTGAAGGAAATATACATACATATATTTTCATAAAGATTGTAATTGAAAATCCTTTTGTACAAACTGTTAATGATGAGAATATTTTAACGGGTAGGTAATACCCTAGAAATATATAAATTCCACATTAATATGTTACACTATACATTCTTCAATTTTGATTCAACAATCATTAACTATACTGCTCAAACCTATAGATATACGTATCTGTTCATCGCAGAATAACCATTTTCATTCAATTTCATATTCTGATTTCGATAGATCAGAATCCAAGTCAAGATTAAACGAAAAACATCACTCTTAGATTCCTACATCTTTCAAAACCATGCTTCGAAAACCATGCTTTGAATTCAGAACAGTACTAGAACATCATATGATTACATTTTGCGTTCAAACCCATCGAAATTCTTGGAAACACTTCAACTAATGAACAAACGAGAAGACAAACCAACTACACGATATCTACGAGAAGAAAGATTTGTAATTATAATCATATATCTGGAAAGCTCTCGAAACCTAAGTAAAACTTTAACACGTATCTGTGATAAATCCTTCGGCATTATAATTACTGAAAATAACCTTGCAATTCCTTTTTAAAAGTATCCAGTATTATCACCCATTCAACTAGTCAACGACGACCTTTCAGACTTATAACTTTGGCATATACGTTTTTGTTACTGGGGAACCTTTTATGTTCCACCATATTAGCAGTAAATGTACCAGCGACTCCGTCACTCTGCTATTTGAAACTCTCCGGAAATCACTATATATACATTGAAACCCTATCATGTACTCATCCACATCTTGTAACAATAGTTGCCATTCCAACTATCGGGAATTTGCAATCAGTATTTTGAAATCTTGCAGCACGTCTACGCCAATAGTTATATGTGTACATATAACGTCTACCTCCTCGAATTACATACTTCGAATGTGAAGTTTTTGAAAAACACCCCAAACTATGAAACTAGTTCTCTGAAATTAGAACAATGCTGATGAATCAGCAAAAACTGTAAACGACCTTAACAGTCAAAAGTTTGATGATAAAGAATAATATGATGGTAAAGCTGAGAAAAAAAAAAGGTTTGAAACTGGAAAACGGATTGAGCAAAGTATGAAGGAGGGCTATGGATAAATCACAAAGACTAAACCTGCCTTCAAAGAATACAAATGATTCAGTATCTGCTGAAGTCATTAACGAATACCTTGCTACTAACTCAAAATCCGTTACGAACAAATCTTCTTCATCATTCTTCGATATTAGAAATTCTAAGATATCATCGTATCTTTTAAATATCCTCGATATTTCTGAAGATATTTTCATAAGCATTCTTATCTGAAATCATTCATCTCTTCGCGCTATCTGTATTACATCATAAAAGAAACTATTTTAGTTTCTAAATTCTGAAACCTTCAAGTTTAAAATTTGAATGTTTTGAAGTAGTGTTGGGAACTGAAGCATGAATTAGTATAATATAATGACACTTGATCAACGTGATTATATTACAGTAAGTCATGCTGAGTTTCTAATGGAACGTGATAAAGGTTCACAGATCATACCCTCATCATGAACCATGTTACATAACTCTTTCATTCTATTTAACCTCTAAACATATCAAGAAAATATTTTTCTTGATGATTAAGGTCTTTTTCGAGGTATTCTGGTAATTTGACAAGTCAGATTGTGCCATTACCGTTTCTTTCTTAGAATATTAATTATGTTCATTTCAAAATCCATACCTACGAATTTTGGACCATTATTCGCTTGACTTAAAGTCGGGAAAAGAAAACGAAAGCATGAAGCTCCGAAATATAATGGAAAATATAAAGCCCGAAAACAACTCCGAAATTACAAACCGTGTATATCAATGCGTATAGCAATATAAAGACACGGGAGAATGAAAAACACTATAACCCCAAGGTAATAGTAGAAGAAAATAACTTCCTCTGGTGGCAGATGAAAAAGAAGAATGAAGGATACGATAGCCAGGAAAATATCAAGAATCAGAACTGGATTAAGCATTTTCACAATCTATTGAGATGTATGAAATAATAAAGAAAATTATAGGAGTGTTGAAAATAAATGAAACGGAAGAGGTCAATTTATAGCAAAATATCGGACGCAGTAATAGAGTCAGATTACGCATTTAATCAAAGAAAATCCTAATTTCCGCAAATTCCGAAAAATCAAATCTTATTTAAATTATGAAGATTTTCTATTCCTTAAAATCCGGAAATCAATCGTTACTACATCAAGAGATAAGACGCATCTCTATTCTCCATTTCACTTGATTATGATAACTTCTCTCATACGCTTCGAGTAACTGGATTATTTTATCCATATTATTCAAACATAGATAAAACTCTATTATCAACTCATATTCGTCATTAAAACATTTTTATTGTTAGCCATGACGACCTCACTCAAATTTCGGGACGAAATTTCTTTAACGGGTAGGTACTGTGATGACCCGGAAATTTCTGACCAAATTTAAACTTAATCTTTGTATGATTAACATTTTCGACACGATAAGCAAAGTCTGTAAAACTGAATCTCAAAATTTTTGAACTACTTTTATATATTTAAATACCCTTCGGTTATTTTCGACGATTCGAGAACAATTATATGTAAATAGATACATATATACTATAACATGAAAAGGTAACAATGTATTAATTGTTTGATACCGTACATTAAACTTATTGGTTTAAATATCTATTTGAATGTATATGATAAGTTGAAATATTTATTATTAAAATTTATTTATAAATAACTTCCAATGTGTATTTAAAAACTGATTTATGTATATTAAAAAGATATATACATATATATAATAAACGATAGTAACATTCGTTTATTGATTCAATTGATATTTAGATAAGTTAACTAAAGCGTTTAAGATGAACCAGTTAAACACTAATTTGTTACAGTGTTTTCAAATTGCCACATTACTCAAAATGCTACAGTGTTTTCGAAAATCACTATTTGCTACAGTGAATTGCTACAGTAAAATTTGACTTTGCTACAGTAACTTTGCTACAGTAAAACGCTATTATAAAAATGTATTTTAACAAATAGCGAGACGATGATTTATAGAAGTAAATGACCAAAACACTCGAAAGTTTAAGATACACTTTGAGTGATATAATTAAGGGATAATTTAAGGCTATTGATAAGGCTAAAAAGGAACATATATTTCATAGCATTATCCCCCAAGAAAGACAGGATTTTAGTTGTAATTGTTCCATATTCAAGTAATATTCGTTTATATATAATAAGTGCGAAGACAAAAGGCGAAAACGAAGAATTGAAAACGGAAAGGTCCAAAATGCTCAAATGTACAAGATACAATTAAAAAGGTTCAAATTATTGATGAAGAACGTCTAAAAAATGACAAGAGTACAAGTTGCGGAACGCAAAGTACACGATATAAAATAGTACGCAAGGACGTCTGAAAATCCGGAACCGGGACCCGAGTCAAGAAGAAACGCCCGACGCAACGGACCAAAAATATCTAGTCTACTATGCACAAGAATAAAATATAATATATAAATAATTATATTAATTATTTATATATTTATATTTATTTTATATTATGTCGACAAGCTAGGAGCCAAAACAATGTGAGCTGTCCCTGGTCCTCATGCGAGTCGCATGGCCAGAAGGCCATTTCCATGCGAGTCGCATGACTCCAGATTTCAGGCCACATCTATAAATTTCAGTGTTTTCGCTCGATTTAAATCACACACATACACAAATATATATATATACTCCGTAATATTATTTATTATTTATTATTATTATTATTATTATTATTATTATTATTATTATTATTAATAAGATTATTATTAATCTTATTATTTTTTATTATTATTAGTGTTATTATTTTTGCGATACAAAAATAATAATGTACAAAAAAATATTACGACGGAGTGCTGTCCAAGTAATTTTCAAAATGAGTTTTCGAGCAAGCTAGAGCTAAGGAAATTATGGGTTATTGCCAAGGAGGTTATGGGTAATGTTCGGGGGTATTTTTTTGTGAATCAAACCTCGTGTTTATCATCTCCGATGCGTCTACGTGCTTTCCTACAATATTGTATATCAATATTTATATGTGTGAGTTTCATATGATCCCCTTTTCAAACTATATTTTTGGGCTGAGAATACATGCGCAGTTTTATAAACTGTTTTACTAAATGGATACAAATACTAAAACTGATTTTGTGTGAGTTTCATATGATCCCTTTTTCAAACTATATTTTTGGGCTGAGAATACATGCGCAGTTTTATAAACTGTTTTACTAAATGGATACAAATACTAAAACTGATTTTGTGTGAGTTTCATATGATCCCTTTTACCCTTTACATTTTTGGGCTGAGAATACATGCAAATGCTTTATTAACTGATTTACAATATTTATATGCGTGAGTTTCATTTGCTCCCTTTTTAATTGCTTTTGCAATATATATTTTTGGGCTGAGAATACATGCAATTTATTTTAAACGCAATGGATACAAGTACATACTTAATTCTACACTGAGTTTGAACCGAAAATCCCTTAGCTTTGGTAACTAGTAGCTGCCAGTACATAGGATATGGACTGGTGGGCGCGAATAACAGTATATGGATCCATAGGGCTTGACATCCCCGTCCGAGCTAGAGCGCTAGCCTTTTAACGGACGTGTGTTATTTGAGTTTAGGACACGTTGGTTTACGTGTATTAAAACGAATGGGGTATTTATCATTATAACGTTAAAGTTTAGTTACCAGGGTGCTCTGTTATGTAGAACCGATTGATAAACGTTTCAGATGAAACAACTGAAATCTTGTGATCCACCTTTTATGTAAAACCTATTGATAAACGTTTTAAATAAAACAACTGAACTTTTGTAATCCACATTGATATACGGATTATGTGTAATATTAAAACTATGAACTCACCAACCTTTGTGTTGACACTTGAAGCATGTTTATTCTCAGGATTCTAGAAGTCTTCCGCTGTTTGCTTATACGTGATACAAGATATGTGCTTGGAGTCATACATGCTATATACAAGAAACTTGCATTCACCAAACCATTACCATGTATCTTATTTTGACTGTATTGTCAACAGATGTATTATTGTAAACCATTAAATGGTGATTGTCTATACGTAGAAATCATCAGATGTTAAAAACCTGGAATTTATATATTCATTTATGAAATACCTTTTCAAACGAATACAATGTTATAAAATGTATCACATAGAGGTCAAATACCTCGCAATGAAATCAATGAATGACGTGTTCGTCCATATGGATTTGGAGCGATCGTCACATCATGGCTAACAATAAAAATGTTTTCATGACGAATATGAGTTGATAAATAGAGTTTTATCATTATTGAGTGATATAGATAAAACGATTCAATTATGTGGAGCGTACGAATGAAGCTGTCACAAAAGATTGAGATAGAGATTTAACTTTTTGACGTAGTCACGGTGGATTTCCAGAATTCAAGGAATTTAAGGAAATCTTCTAATCAGAGAGAAATGTAATAGCACGATTTATTAGCTGACTGTTGGAATTACGAAAGAACATAAATATCAAGAAAATATTTCTGTGATATGCTTAGAGATTAAGTAGAATGAAAGAGTCATGTGACATGGCACATGATGGGGGTAAGGTCTGTGTATCATCATCACATTTCATTAGAAACTCAGCATGACTTACTGTAATATAATCACGTTGGCCAAGCGTCATTATATTATACTAACCCATGCTTCAATTCCCAACACTTCTCCACTATTCATTCATAGTTTATTCTTAGATTTTACAGAAATTTTCAATATAATGGAATACAGAAAACACGAAGAGGTTGATAATTTCGGAAAAGAATATTTATGAAAATATCCTCAGAAATATCGAAGATATTTATGATGATATTTTAGAATTTCTAAGTTCGAAGGTTGATGAAGAAAGATTTTCCGCAAGATTTTAATCATGAGTATGGAGCAAGATATTCGTTGAAGGTTTCATCGGATCCAGAATTACCTGGATTCTTTGAATATAGGGCTTTGTCCTTGTATTTGTCCATGGTCTTCTTTCATGGTTAGCCTAATCCGTTTTTCAGTACCAAATTTTCTATCGAGCATTCCCAACACTCCATTCTTTATCATCAAACTCTTGGCCATTTAGGTCATCTACAACATGCTGCTTCGTCAGCATTTTCAAAGTTAACGGATCTGGATCATCGGTTATTGATGTGTAATATCGTGTCTATAATTTATATTGGAAAAATGCCGGTTAAAAGATTACTACACACTAACGGCAGTGTACCCGATAGTGTAATAGTATAAAGTTGGTAATTCCGAAATCGTTCCAAGGACAATTTTAACGTGAGAATTAAGATTGTAACTAATAAAATAAACTAAGTTAATCTATAAAAATCGAAAGTACGAGATAGTTTGTTTTGTGGCTATTTAACGATTAGCCAAATCAAGATAGATCAAAAGTAAAAGATAATATTTTTTGGGTTTTTAAGTTTAAATAAATCAAATAACAGACTCAACGGAAAATAAAGATAGTTTGAATTCAATAGATAAAAGAATGTTCGCCTAGATCTCCTATTCGCAGTGTTGGATGATTTGTTATTAAGCACTAGTTCTATTTATCAATGCACGTAACTACAGAGCCGGTTTACCCATAGTTCTCTTTTAGCAAACACGTCAAACTAGGATTTATTGGCTTAGGGTTCCCTTTCACCAAAGACCTCTTTCGTTTGTGACTTAGTAATTAACTAACTACAAGATTAAGATTCAATTGGTTACGCGTTCGCTCCACACAATTCACCCATGTTTTATTCAATCAATGTTACCCGGTTTACCCCCTTGGTCCGGTAAGCACCCAATCGGTTAAGACAAATCAATTGGAAATTAGATCACTAAATTGAAACAGGATTCCCTTTGTTCAAACAAGATTCACTAATCAACCTAGTAATAATAATAAACACCCACAAGAATGGTTCTTAATCAAAACTCATAATTATCATGCATTAATCAATAAAACATTAAAGTATCATCCAAACACTTGCAAATATTCAATCTAGACAAACAATAAAGACTTAGCCAAAAATCATAGCTAAAACCAAAATAACAATCAAAGTATTAGAAGAATTCATTGTTTTAAACAAAGAGATTAACCTAATTAATGATTGACTCTTGAACGATAAACGGATCGAGACTTGTTTCCGGAATGATTGATGCCTTAGAATGACCTTGGAGTTCTCCAAAGATCACCAAAAATAGTCCAAAAGCTGCCACAATTCGTCTGGATGGAAGAATGAATAATTAGGGTATTTTTCGGGCCTTTTATACTTGCCAAAATTACCTGAACCGACAGACGGTCGCGCCGCGGCCATAATGGTCGCTCCGCGACATAACACATAAACTGAAACCCCTTTTAAACCAACTTCTGATCTGGAAAATAGCCAAACGTCGTGCCGCGACCTCATTCTCCGCGCCGCGATAAACAACTGAAACTGATTCCTTCGTCTCTTTTGCACTCTTTCAATACTAATAATAACTTAAAACCAAACTACCCGATATTTACTTAACATTTCCAACCCAGGAGCACCAATAATAATAATCGATTACCAACATGCCTCAAAAACTCCATAAAACACCACTTTTCAACAATTAGCTCTTCAAACTTGGACGTTCTCAATATCATCAAAATAAACACCAAACCGTATCCGAACGGACTAAATTATGATCGATATCACTAAGGAAAATGTGTATAAAATATGCGATATCAAACCACCCCACACTAGAGTTTTGCTTGTCCTCAAGCAATTAAACTCGATAATAATGTTCTACCATATAATAACATCTTCAAACATGTATGTAGAACCAAACGAACAAGAAACCAAAAAAACAACTAGCGTGGGTACGATTTGGAGTAAGTAACAACCATGGTTCCCACTTGCATTCCCCCGAAGTAACTTCCCAAACCACGATCAATATGTAATGAATATAGTAACCAAAGATAATCTCGAGTAACGTACCATAATGATGAAGTAGAGAATCTCGAATCACAAAATAAGTCTTCAAAGAAAATGGGAATCAAGTGGAAACCAAGCACCAACAAGTATAGCAATAGAACAAATGTGCCAAAAGAACGCACGGGCTACCCCGCAATTGGTCAAGCCAAGCCTCCCACAGTACCTAACATCGCGAGATGTCGGTAAGAAAATAATGTGCTTAGGAGGATACACATTACGTCCAGATATCATCGATAATCATGAGGTGATCATCTAATCCGTTAAGTCAACCATAAAGATTGAGGTTCATCAGGTTAAAAGCTGATATCTTACCTTTCCGGAGGTTATCCACTGGGAATCTGATCAATCACTGACATTTTGTGTATCATGGTGCGCTTCCCATTTGACTAGCAAATCTCCCTCATTGAGATAAGCTTCGACTACCAGTTTCCCTGTTTGACGTTGAGGCCTGGTAGATTTCCAGTCGATTTTAGCAATGACTTTTCAAGATTTTTCGTCACCCTACAACTGGTCTGGACTACATCTTCTAAAACAAATCAACAAGTGTGTCGTTCGGGAGACTTGACTCCCTTAAGGATGGAAAAGATACATCCTGTGTGGTTAAATAAGGTGGTCGGGTGCAACATTGTCCTTGTTAGGAGAAACAATGAGGATCGCCCTGTTTTAGTTTTCGATCTAGCGAATGGTCCGGTTTCGACCTCACGCCACTATCACCGTTCATACGGTTGACACCCGCCTTGGTACAGATGACCTACGTATGAACTTTCATGTTCATGTAGGATTTCACATTCAAAATAATGAACATGTTTTGAAAGTTCAAGACTTTCTCCTCTAACAGTACCTCATCGTGAAATGATGGGTAATGAAATGGTACGCTTAAGAGGTATACGTACCAAGTGAAACGGTCGGAAGACTTTACTTTCTTAATGAGTGGATCTGAGTCACTCGGAAGTGCCAATCTGTTTCAATTGACACCGGTTTGCCTACTTCCCACATGACAAGCTTTTCTGCTTGTTTTAAGAAAGGTAAGAAGTAGATACTACCCTTCCAATAAATCCCAAAAACCTTTGGGTGCCTGATGTTTTAGCAGAGTGGTATAAAAATACTATTAAATTTTACAAGGAAATACTATTAAATACGATACAATTTTACACAAGATATTTATTTATTTAGAGAATGGATATACTTAAACCTTGCTACAACACTTATAGGCAGTGTACCTAATCGTACAGTAGTGTAGTTTTTAGTAAGTCCAGTTCGTTCCACAGGGAATCTTTTTAAACAAAGCTTAACGCTATATTAGTTTACTTTTATAAAAATACAAATATATATACAAGTAATATTATTATTATAAAGGGGGGTTTTTACCGTTTAATGACCGGTTTGTCGATTTTAAAACTTTAGTCGCAGTTAAAACCAAATGTAAAATAATAAATAAATACAAGACTTAATTTAAAGTGTAAAGTAAATAACGATAATGAAATTGCGATTAATAAAAATGCGATAAAATAAACTTGCGATAATTAAAAAGTACGATAATTAAAAGTGCAATTAAATACAATAACAATAAATAAAATGCGATAATTAGAAGTGCAATTAAATATAAAATAAAGGAATTTAAATATGAAATAAAAGAATTATGCTTATTTAAACTTCCGTAATCATGATGTTTGACGTGTTGATTTTAGTTTTATGCCCATGGGTTAATTGTCCTTTGTCCTGGATTATTTAATATGTCCATACGGATTTATCCTTGGTTTAGCATCTTGTTTTGAAAATAGGTATCTAAGAGCAGAATGGTCGGTATAGACCACCGTTTTTGCTAGAACGAGATATGATCGAAATTTGTCAAAATCAAAGACAATAGCAAGAAGTTCTTTTTCAGTAGTTGTATAGTTCTTTTGTGCTCCTTGTAACGTCTTACTAGCATAATATATAGGTTGAAATCGTTTTTCAATCCTTTGTCCTAAAACGGCTCCCATTGCAAAATCACTTGCATCGCACATTAGTTCAAATGGTAGATTCCAATTTGGTGTTATCATGATCGGCGCATTAGTGAGTTTCTCTTTAAGAATACTAAAAGATTTGATACACTCATCTGAAAAGATGAATGGAGCATCCTTTTCTTGGAGTTTATTCATAGGAGTGGCAATTTTAGAAAAATCTTTTATGAAACGTCGGTAAAAACCGGCATGCCCTAGAAAACTCCTAACTCCTCTAACATTGGTGGGATGTGGAAGTTTAGCAATTACATCTACTTTAGCTCTATCCACTTCAATTCCTTCTTTTGAAATTTTATGTCCAAGAACGATGCCTTCTTTAACCATGAAATGGCATTTCTCCCAATTAAGTACTAGATTTGATTGTTCGCATCTAATAAGCATTCGTTCCAGATTAACTAGACATGATTCAAATGTATCACCAAAGACTGAAAAGTCATCCATGAAAACTTCCATGCATTCTTCTATCATGTCGTGAAAAATCGCCATCATACACCTTTGAAAGGTTGCAGGGGCGTTGCAAAGTCCAAATGGTATGCGTTTGTAAGCAAAAGTACCATAAGGGCAAGTGAATGTGGTTTTCTCTTGGTCCTCGGGTGCTATTGGAATTTGAAAATATCCGGAAAATCCATCTAGAAAACAATAGTAACTATTTCCGGCTAATCTTTCCAACATTTGATCAATGAAAGGTAAGGGAAAGTGATCTTTTCTGGTGGCGTCATTTAATTTTCTATAATCAATACACACACGCCATCATGTTACAGTCCTAGTAGGAATAAGCTCATTTTTCTCATTTGTAATGACAGTCATGCCACCCTTCTTAGGCACGCATTGAACTGGGCTTACCCATGGACTATCAGAGATTGGATAAATTAGACCTGCATCTAGCAGTTTAATAATCTCTTTCTTAATTACATCTTGCATATTAGGATTTAGTCTTCGTTGGCGTTGCACATACGTTTTATGACCTTCTTCCATAAGGATTTTATGTGTGCAATACGAAGGACTTATTCCTTTAATATCATGAATCTTCCATGCAATGGCTGGTTTATGAGCTTTCAACACAGAAATGAGTTGTGATTTCTCATTTTCAGTAAGAGAAGACGATATTATTACAGGTAATTCAGATTCACCATGTAAATAAGCGTATTCCAAATGGTTTGGAAGTGGCTTTAACTCTAATTTCGGAGGTTCTTCTATCGATGATTTGTATCGATATCTGTCTTCTTCTTTTAACATTTGAATTTCTTCTGTTGTTGGTTCATATCCATTAGCTATAAGTGTAGCTAACATTTCAGCTTCATCAATTGGTTCATTACCTTCTCCTAAAGAACATTCTCCTGTTCCTTGTAATTCTGGAAATTCTTCTAATAATTTTGCATGTGCATCTATAGTTTGAATATAATAACATGTATCATCTGCAGATTGTGGTTGTTGCATTGCTCTATCAACTGAAAAGGTAACACTCTCGTCCTCTATACTTAGGGTCAATTTCTTACCGAACACGTCTATCATTGCTTTAGCCGTGTTTAAGAATGGTCTTCCTAATATGAGAGGAACTTGAGAATCTTCTTCCATGTCCAGAACAACAAAATCTACTGGAAATACTAAAGTACCAACTTTAACTAGCATGTTCTCCATTATCCCTCTAGGATATTTTATTGATCTATCGGCTAGTTGTATGCTTATTCTGGTTGGTTTCAATTCTCCAAGGTCTAGTTTAGCGTATAGTGAATACGGCATTAGATTTATACTAGCACCTAAGTCTGCCAATGCTTCTATTGAACTAAGACTACCCAGAAAACATGGAATTGTGAAACTTCCTGGATCAGATAATTTTTCTGGTATCTTATTCAACAGCACTGCTGAACAATTAGCATTCATGGTAACAGCCGAGAGTTCTTCCATTTTCTTTCTATTTGAGATTAGATCTTTCAAGAATTTAGCATATCTAGGCATTCCTGAAATCACATCAATGAAAGGAAGATTTACATTTATCTGTTTAAACATATCCAAGAATTTGGATTGCTCGGCTTCAAGTTTCTCTTTCTTCATTTTACTCGGGTAAGGAAGTGGTGGTTGGTATGGTTTAACATAAGGTTTAGCCTTAACTGTGTTATCTTCATTAACCTTTTCAACTACCGGTTCTTTTTCCTTATCTTGATCAGGTTGTGGTTCTTGTGGAGTAGGAATAGCTTCATCAGAAGTTACAGGTATTTCAGGTGGTTTAAGCGTTGTACCACTTCTTGTGGTAATGGCTTTAGCTGTTTCATTTCGGGGATTAGCATTTGTATCACTAGGTAGACTTCCCGGTTTTCTTTCACCTATTAACCTTGCTAGGTTACTTACTTCTTGTTTCAAATTTTGAATAGAAGCTTGTTGATTTCTAAATGCTTGAGCATTTTGTTCATTAGTTTGTTTCTGAGATGTGAAAAACTGCGTTTGAGTTTCAACTAGCTTCGTCATCATATCTTCTAAATTCGGTTTTTTATCATCGGTTTGTTGTGGTGGTTTGTTTTGAAAATTAGGTCTTTGCTGATTGTAAGTATTATTGGATACTTGTTGATTGCTAGGACCTTGTTGGTTGTTGTATGGAATATTTCTGTTATAATTCTGGTTTTGATTGTAAATCGGTCTTGGCGGTTGATAATTATTCTGATAATTATTTCCAGGCCTTTGGTTTATGTATGAAATATTCTCTCTTTGTTCCATTGTTAATTCAATACTGAGACAATCTTTTGTCAAATGTGGTCCTCCACACTGCTCACAACTAATTTGTATTGAGTGAATATCTTTAGTTATCTTTTCCATTCGTCTCTCCACAGCATCTATCTTTGCGGAAATGGAATCTAAGTCATGGCTAGAATCGGCTCTAGCTGCTTTAGATGATCTAACGATATCTTTTTCTTGGTGCCACTCATGTGAGTGGGAAGCAGTGTTATCAATAATTTTGTAAGCATCAGTTTCGGTTTTCTTCATAATAGAACCACCAGCTGCTATGTCTATGTCTTTCCTTGTAGTGATGTCGCATCCTTGGTAGAATATTTGTACTATTTGACAGGTGTCTAAACCATGTTGCGGACATCCTCTTAACAACTTTCCATATCTTGTCCACGCCTCATATAGAGTTTCGTTTGGCTTCTGTGTAAACGTAACAATTTCTACTTGAAGTCTTACGGCTTTAGATGCAGGAAAGAATTGTTTAAGAAAATTTTCAACTAAAACATCCCATGTATCAATCGCCCCTTCAGGTAACGATTCCAACCAATCTTTGGCTTCTCCCTTTAAAGTCCAGGGAAATAACATGAGATATATCTGTTCATCCTCCACTTCTCGGATTTTAAATAGTGTGCAGATCCTATTAAAGGTACGCAAATGTTCATTTGGATCTTCCTTCGGCGCACCACTAAATTGGCATTGATTAGTCACCATGTGTAGAATTTGTCCTTTGATTTCATAATCTGGCGCATTAATGTCTGGATGAGTAATTGCGTGACCTTGGCCAGTGCGTTTAGCTCTCATTCGGTCTTCCATACTTAAAGGTTCCAGATTCTCCATAATTGAATTTGTTGAATCGGAATCACTAGAGGATTCTGATTTAATGGTTCGTTCCTCAACAATCTATGTTTGAATGATTGGTGGTTCCGGAGGAAAGTTTAGTGGTTCAGGATCTACGAATCGTTCCTGAATATTCTCCGGATTCTCAATTGTGAGGTCGGGTTCAAAAAATGGATTATCGGAAATTTGAACTGAAGTACTTGGTCGACTGGATGACGATTCTAAAGAAAAATCAACGGCAGTAATATTTGCTAAATGTCTTGATCTAGTTACAGGTGGTGAACGTACAAAAGGTGGTGAACGTCTTGCTCGGTGCATTCACTGAATATCCTATTAGTTTTAAAAAGGAAAGAAAAATTATAATAAGTTATCCAATCAATAGACTTTTCTGATTTTGCCCACGTTTCGAATAGCCAAAAGATGCAGCAGAGGGGCAGGATTCGTTTGGTCTCAATATAATTGAGGACTGTTTGGCTCCAATAACCCGGTCCACGTACAAATCCAACTATTACTACGAACCAGAAAATTTTGATGTCTATCAATTTAACCACTTAAAATAAATTTTCGTAATTTTAAGAAATTTAGATAAGAAGTAGAATAAAAATCTATGTCCTAAAACTAGAATAGCGAGAAATAAGAAAGAAAAAGAGTTCGTCGGAAAAAGGTCGAAAAAGAAAAATGGTTGAAAAATAAAAGGTGACGGAAAAATAAAAGAAACTTATAAAACTTAAAAATACTTGACTAACCTAACCTTATTACTACAACTAACTTAAAATTATAATCGCAAATTGAGATTACTAATTGGAATGATAATTGATACATAGGAAAAAGTCGTCTAAAAATATTAAAGCTTAAAGGAAAAACTAAATCCCAAATGGAAATAACTTAAAAAGAAACTAAAACTTAAAAAGGCGTCGCAAAATTCTAAAGCACATAAACCTTAGTCTAAAGAAAAAGCACTTAAGGAATTCTATGGCAAAGCCTAAAAATCTAGAAGTAAAAATAACTATGGCAAAAACTAAGTTTAAAACTAAATATGGGCTAAAAATACAAATATTACGCTAAAACAATTAAAAAGGGATAAAATATAAAAATATACTAAAAGTTGTAAAAAGTACAATTTTTATAAAAATATTATTTTTATATTATTTATTTATTAAAACTATTAATTTTACAATTTAATTAAACTTAATAAACTAAATATACAAATTAATTAAAACTTAAATTAAATACTAAATTAATTAAATATTTAACCCTAATACAAATTAATTAATAATAATTAATAATACTCCGTAATTAATGCAGAATAGGGTTCTGTGTGGCCCGTGTCAGACGGCTCTGCGACTTGCGGTATTCAAAGCATCAACACTTATATAATAATTAATAATACTCTGTAATTAATACTTGATGTGGGAGCAGAGTGGTATAAAAATACTATTAAATTTTACAAGGAAATACTATTAAATACGATACAATTTTACACAAGATATTTATTTATTTAGAGAATGGATATACTTAAACCTTGCTACAACACTTATAGGCAGTGTACCTAATCGTACAGTATTGTAGTTTTTAGTAAGTCCAGTTCATTCCACAGGGAATCTTTTTAAACAAAGCTTAACGCTATATTAGTTTACTTTTATAAAAATACAAATATATATACAAGTAATATTATTATTATAAAGGGGGGTTTTTACCGTTTAATGACCGGTTTGTCGATTTTAAAACTTTAGTCGCAGTTAAAACCAAATGTAAAATAATAAATAAATACAAGACTTAATTTAAAGTGTAAAGTAAATAACGATAATGAAATTGCGATTAATAAAAATGCGATAAAATAAACTTGCGATAATTAAAAAGTACGATAATTAAAAGTGCAATTAAATACAATAACAATAAATAAAATGCGATAATTAGAAGTGCAATTAAATATAAAATAAAGGAATTTAAATATGAAATAAAAGAATTATGCTTATTTAAACTTCCGTAATCATGATGTTTGACGTGTTGATTTTAGTTTTATGCCCATGGGTTAATTGTCCTTTGTCTTGGATTATTTAATATGTCCATACGGATTTGTCCATAATAGTCCATCAGTCATAAATATAAAGAGCGAAAGCCTTCGTCAAATTATTCTTATTCCCGAAGTCAAATATTCCAACTAATTGGGGATTCGAATTGTAACAAGGTTTTAATACTTTGTTTAATGAATACACCAGGTTATCGACTGCGTGTAAACCAAGGTTTTACTACTTTGTTAACAATTACACCAATTACCCTTGAATGTAATTCACCCCTGTTTCAACAAGTCTATTAACTATTAATCCAGTTCCGTGTCCGGTAAAATGAATAATTATTGGTATTTATAGATATCCCGCCCACCGTACCCAGTCAAGCGTATGTGGTTATATATAAATACGTCGAATTATAAGTTTGTATATTAAATTAACAAGGTATTGTTTAGTTAATATAAAACCCATTAATAGCCCATAGTCTAATTTCCACAAGTGTCGTTCTTTTATCCAAACCCCAATTATGGTACAAAGCCCAATTACCCAATTTTAGTAATTAGCCCAACATCATGATTACTTCGTATTAAATAAGCATAATAATAACTTAGCTACGAGACATTAATGTAAAAAGGTTGAACATAACTTACAATGATTAAAAATAGCGTAGCGTTACACGGACAGAATTTCGACTTACACCCTTACAACATTCGCTAACATACCCTTATTATTAGAATTATAATTAAAATTAAAATTAAAATTAAAATATAAATATAAATATTTACGTATTATGAGAGAAGAAGAAAAAGGATGATTTTGCGATCAGAATTCGGTTGCTTTTATAGGGAGTTTCAAACTTTGGGGCTCCGCGACTCGCGGCCCATTTTGCCTTCAAACTCCGCGAGTCGCGGAGTTTGTAAATACAGCTCACCAGCTTTTGGAGTCTTTCTTGCCGACGATTTATTTATAAATATAATATATATATAATTAATATAATTAATTATATATTATATTATATTTATATACATAGTTAACTTGTAATTTTTAGTCCGTTGCGTCGAGCGTTGAGAGTTAACTCTGGTCCCGGTCCCGGATTTTCGAACGTCCTTGCGTACAATTTAATATCTTGTACTTTGCGTTTTGAATCTTGTACTCTTATAATTTCGAGACGTTTCTTATCAATAATTGGAACCTCTTTGATTGTCTTTTGTACTTTTGAGCTTTTTGGTCGTTTGCGTCTTCAATTCGTCGAATCTGTCTTTTGTCTTCACCTTTTATTATTTAAACGAATATCACTTTTAAATAGAACAATTGCAACTAAAAGCTTGTCTTTCTTGAGGAATAATGCTATGAAATATATGTTTGTTTTTAGCATTATCAAATATTCCCACACTTGAGCGTTGCTTGTCCTCAAGCAATATCGTCTTGAAATACTAGAATCACTTCTTTATTCTTCACACTTTGTACATCAGTGATTTCTATACGGCGGTATGAACAATGGTAGTAACGATATGGTTTACAGTCCCACATGACTATAAAAATTTAGATCCATTAAGGAAATGGGATCTTTATGAAAACATTTGATCTTTTGAAAATTAAATCTAGTTTTTACCCTAGATAAGTTTTCCGGAATAACCCTTTACCGGTGTTTGAAAAATATTTTTGTGGGTTTGGTGGGTTTTAGATTTGAAAATTTTAGCTCAAAACTTGCGGTTTTGTGTCACCCACTTGCTAACCTTGTATTTGGAAAGCAACACGTCCAGTTTATTTGTCCCGTATATTACCTTTCGGTAAACTACCGTCCGGTTGTAAAGGAAAGCGTTGAACAAGCAACTGTTAAGGCCATGTCCCCTGACATGCTTTTAATTATGGTCTATAACGTGTCGGACGCAATTACTATCCTTGGTAGGAGCAATAGTAAAGCTCACCCTTATGATTTTTCGGTCTGGCACAAGGTCCTGTCTTTGACCACTATGCAACCACCGTTCTTACGGTTGACACCCGATTTGGTTCAGGTGACCTAATGAATTCCAGGTGAATTCCTAGGATTTTACGTTCAATGGTAATGAACGCATTGAAAATAGGGTTTTCAGAAAACAAATCGGTTTGTAATTTTGATCAAAATATTTTCTCGTTCAAGCTCGAGTTTAGATATCATTGAATTCCATGAGTTTGTAATTCTCAATCTTTAAGGTCAATCTCAAGGATTGAGTAATATCAGGCTTAAAAGCTGATTTTTGATCTTTTTAAGGAGATTATCCTTTCTGGGGATCTGATTCATTAGTCTTATCCAGCTAATTTTCATGGTGCCCCCCATTTTACGAGATAAATCCTTCTCATGGTTAGGATAAATCTGACCACTTGGCGACCCTGTTTAATGCTGAGGTCTGTGGATTTCCTGCTGATTTTAGTGATGACTTTTCTAGATTTTTCGTCAACCTACAGCTGGTCTGGACGACAACTTCATGACCTAAATCAAGAAGCGCGTGTCTTTTTCGGAAGACTTTACTTCCTTTTAATGATGGAATTGATTCATCGTGTAGATCCATCTCTTCTTTTCTTTCATCGGGTAAAACAGTTTAGTTTAGTCCAAAGCAAAAGTATTTTCAGTTATTTGTTACAGATATATGTGACATATGTTTTGAATAACTTGGAGAATTTTCCCACACTTGGCTTTTATTTTCCTTTTTATTGTCCTCTATTCCATTTTAAATGAATTTTAACATTTTGGTTTGTTTCTCAATTTATGTCCTTTCCGAGGTTACAATAATTTCGGTGTTAAAACCTAGTTTTATCTTTCATAAATATGTATAAACATGATTTTGAGTTCATTTAATTGAAAATTTTAAAAAATTTTACTAGAATTGGGTAGTCAGTATATAAGACTAGGGCTGTTCTTTATTATCAGAGAGCACTAGATTCTAATACAACTACTGCTTTACTAGTATTTTTAATGGTAACCAAGTGTATAAAGTAAAAATTTTAAAATCCGAAAGAATTTAACCCCTTCCCACACTTAAGATCTTGCAATGCCCTCATTTGCAAGAAATCAGTAACAATTTAAATTATTGAGGGTGATTTGTGTGAAAATGATTAAATTTTTACCAAAGTTTCCAAATATATTGGCGTTTGTTTGCTGAATGATAAATGGTGCACATCATTTGTTCATTCCGTCTTGTTGTTATTTCACATATATTTTGCATCTTGTCGTCAAAATTAGTTGCTTTTGCTGAACTTAATGCCAGTCTTTGAAAATGCGTTGTCTTACCCTGTTGTATATAAGATAAACTGCAAAAATATACACATATTTTTGAAGTTTGGTATATTACCCCACATTCAAAAATTATTAAAATCTAAGAATAAAAGTTAGAAAATTATAAAAACTATTACAATATTAACATAAGTATTAAACGTATCAATATTACAAATTACAAAATAAATAAAACTAAGTAGACTAGGGATGATACTGGTACCAATAGGGGTTCCAAGCATAACCATAGGTGCTATAGAATGCTTCGGCAGGGTTATACGTAGGATACGGTGGTTGCATCTCTATAGACCAGGGAGGGAATATGGGTTTTGGTGTAGGAATATAGTTTCTACCTATATGTTGGCAATGAGCTATGATTTGGTTTTGATGAACTTGCCAATCTTCAAATGCTCTCTGTCTAGCATTTTCGTACTCCTGTGAAGCTATAAACCTTTGCATTTCTTGCATTTCATTTCCCCCTCCTACATTACCTTGCTGTTGGTTTCTCTCAACCTGTGGATGTCTACCATGGTATTGTACTGCGGCGTTATTTCGCCTCTTCAAAACTTTCGCACCATGGTATACATTTAAACCTATAGTATCGCGGGGTTCTGGTTCTTCCAATAATAATCCCCCCCCCCCGACTTATATCCACACCGAGATATTCAGCAATCAAAGTAATAAAAATACCTCCTCCTATTATGCTCTGCGGTCTCATCCCCCTAACCATAGCTGATAAATAATAACCCACATAATAAGGTATACTTACAGCGCTTTGTGAGTCTCGAATACACATATGGTAAAACTTGCGTACAAAAATACTTGATGTTTTAGCAGAGTGGTATAAAAATACTATTAAATTTTACAAGGAAATACTATTAAATACGATACAATTTTACACAAGATATTTATTTATTTAGAGAATTGATATACTTAAACCTTGCTACAACACTTATAGGCAGTGTACCTAATCGTACAATAGTGTAGTTTTTAGTAAGTCCGGTTCGTTCCACAGGGAATCTTTTTAAACAAAGCTTAACGCTATATTAGTTTACTTTTATAAAAATACAAATATATATACAAGTAATATTATTATTATAAAGGGGGGTTTTTACCATTTAATGACCGGTTTGTCGATTTTAAAACTTTAGTCGCAGTTAAAACCAAATGTAAAATAATAAATAAATACAAGACTTAATTTAAAGTGTAAAGTAAATAACGATAATGAAATTGCGATTAATAAAAATGCGATAAAATAAACTTGCGATAATTAAAAAGTACGATAATTAAAAGTGCAATTAAATACAATAACAATAAATAAAATGCGATAATTAGAAGTGCAATTAAATATAAAATAAAGGAATTTAAATATGAAATAAAAGAATTATGCTTATTTAAACTTCCGTAATCATGATGTTTGACGTGTTGATTTTAGTTTTATGCCCATGGGTTAATTGTCCTTTGTCCTGGATTATTTAATATGTCCATACGGATTTGTCCATAATAGTCCATCAGTCATAAATATAAAGAGCGAAAGCCTTCGTCAAATTATTCTTATTCCCGAAGTCAAATATTCCAACTAATTGGGGATTCGAATTGTAACAAGGTTTTAATACTTTGTTTAATGAATACACCAGGTTATCGACTGCGTGTAAACCAAGGTTTTACTACTTTGTTAACAATTACACCAATTACCCTTGAATGTAATTCACCCCTGTTTCAACAAGTCTATTAACTATTAATCCAGTTCCGTGTCCGGTAAAATGAATAATTATTGGTATTTATAGATATCCCGCCCACCGTACCCAGTCAAGCGTATGTGGTTATATATAAATACGTCGAATTATAAGTTTGTATATTAAATTAACAAGGTATTGTTTAGTTAATATAAAACCCATTAATAGCCCATAGTCTAATTTCCAAAAGTGTCGTTCTTTTATCCAAACCCCAATTATGGTACAAAGCCCAATTACCCAATTTTAGTAATTAGTCCAACATCATGATTACTTCGTATTAAATAAGCATAATAATAACTTAGCTATGAGACATTAATGTAAAAAGGTTGAACATAACTTACAATGATTAAAAATAGCGTAGCGTTACACAGACAGGATTTCGACTTACACCCTTACAACATTCGCTAACATACCCTTATTATTAGAATTATAATTAAAATTAAAATTAAAATTAAAATATAAATATAAATATTTACGTATTATGAGAGAAGAAGAAAAAGGATGATTTTGCGATCAGAATTCGGTTGCTTTTATAGGGAGTTTCAAACTTTGGGGCTCCGCGATTCGCGGCCCATTTTGCCTTCAAACTCCTAAAAATATTTATATTTTTGTTTTTCTTTTTATATTTACGAATATTTAAAATGTATTTTTACAAAAGTGAATTTTAATAAAAGTAAACTAATTTTTTTTTTTAATATTAGCGTTGCGCTTCCGGCTTTTAAGCGAGTCCCCGGCAGCGGCGCCAAAAATACTTGTTCAGCAGTATTTAAAATATTTTCTCGTTCAAGCACGATGATTTAAGTAAATGGGGTTAAATTCTTTCGAATTTTAAAATTTTTATCTTAAACACTGGGTTACCATTAAAAATACTAGTAAAGCAGTAGTTGTATTAGAATCTAGTGCTCTCTGATAATAAAGAACAGCCCTAGTCTTATATACTGACTACCCAATTCTAGTAAAATGTTTCAAAATTTTCAATTAAATGAACTCAAAATCATGTTTATACATATTTATGAACGATAAAACTAGGTTTTAACACCGAAATTATTGTTACCTCAGAAAGGACATAAATTGAGAAACAAACCAAAATGTTAAAATTCATTTAAAATGGAATAGAGGACGATAAAAAGGAAAATAAAAGCCAAGTGTGGGAAAATTTACCAAGTTATCTTAAACATATGTCACATATATCTGTAACAAATAACTGAAAATACTTTTGCTTTGGACTAAACTAAACTGTTTTACCCGATGAAAGAAAAGAAGAGATGGATCTACACGATGAATCAATTTCATCATTAAAAGGAAGTAAAGTCTTCCGGAAAAGACACGCGCTTCTTGATTTAGGTCATGAAGTTGTCGTCCAGACCAGCTGTAGGTTGACGAAAAATCTAGAAAAGTCATCACTAAAATCAGCAGGAAATCCACAGACCTCAGCATTAAACAGGGTCGCCAAGTGGTCAGATTTATCCTAACCATGAGAAGGATTTATCTCGTAAAATGGGGGGGGGGCACCATGCAAATTAGCTGGATAAGACTAATGAATCAGATCCCCAGAAAGGATAATCTCCTTAAAAAGATCAAAAATCAGCTTTTAAGCCTGATATTACTCAATCCTTGAGATTGACCTTAAAGATTGAGAATTACAAACTCATGGAATTCAATGATATCTAAACTCGAGCTTGAACGAGAAAATATTTTGATCAAAATTACAAACCGATTTGTTTTCTGAAAACCCTATTTTCAATGCGTTCATTACCATTGAACGTAAAATCCTAGGAATTCACCTGGACTTCATTAGGTCACCTGAACCAAATCGGGTGTCAACCGTAAGAACGGTGGTTGCATAGCATGGTTAAAGACAGGACCTTGTGCCAGACCGAAAAATCATAAGGGTGAGCTTTACTATTGCTCCTACCAAGGATAGTAATTGCGTCCGACACGTTATAGACCATAATTAAAAGCATGTCAGGGGACACTGCCTTAACAGATGCTTGTTCAACGCTTTCCTTTACAACCGGATGGTAGTTTACCGAAAGGTAATATACGGGACAAATAAACTGGACGTGTTGCTTTCCAAATACAAGGTTAGCAAGTGGGTGACATAAAACCGCAAGTTTTGAGCTAAAATTTTCAAATCTGAAATCCACCAAACCCACAAAAATATTTTGCAAACACCGGTAAAGGGTTATTCCGGAAAACTTATCTAGGGTAAAAACTAGATTTAATTTTCAAAAGATCAAATGTTTTCATAAAGATCAAATTTCCTTAATGGATCTAAATTTTTATAGTCATGTGGGACTGTAAACCATATCGTTACTACCATTGTTTATACCGCCGTATAGAAATCACTGATGTACAAAGTGTGAAGAATAAAGAAGTGATTCTAGTATTTCAAGACGATATTGCTTGAGGACAAGCAACGCTCAAGTGTGGGAATATTTGATAATGCTAAAAACGAACATATATTTCATAGCATTATTCCTCAAGAAAGACAAGCTTTTAGTTGCAATTGTTCTATTTACAAGTGATATTCGTTTAAATAATAAAAGGTGAAGACAAAAGACAGATTCGACGAATTGAAGACGCAAACAACCAAAAAGCTCAAAAGTACAAAATACAATCAAAGAGGTTCCAATTATTGATAAGAAACGTCTCGAAATTACAAGAGTACAAGATTCAAAACGCAAAGTACAAGATATTAAATTGTACGCAAGGACGTTCGAAAATCCGGAACCGGGACATGAGTCAACTCTCAACGCTCGACGTAACGGACTAAAAATTACAAGTCAACTATGCACATAAATATAATATAATATTTAAATAATTCTTATAATTATTTAATATATTATATTTATTTATAAAACCGTCGGTAAACAAAGAGCCAAACTTGTGTGAGCTGTAAAAGCAAACTCCGCGACTCGTGGAGTTTGAAGGCAAAATGGGCCGTGAGTCACGGAGCCCCAAAGTTTGAAACTCCCTATAAAAGCAACCGAATTCTGAGCATTTTTGATCATCATATATCCATCTCTCTATCTATATCGTATATATTTATATTTATATTTTAATTTTAATTTTAATTTTAATTTTAATCCTAATAATAAGGGTATGTTAGCGAATGTTGTAAGGGTGTAAGTCGAAATTCTGTCCGTGTAATGCTACGCTATTTTTAATCATTGTAAGTTATGTTCAACCTTTTTATATTAATGTCTCGTAGCTAAGTTATTATTATGCTTATTTAATCCGAAGTAATCATGATGTTGGGCTAATTACTAAAATTGGGTAATTGGGCTTTGTACCATAATTGGGGTTTGGATAAAAGAACGACACTTGTGGAAATTAGACTATGGGCTATTAATAGGTTTTATATTAACTAAACAATACCTTGTTAATTTAATATACAAACTTATAATTCGACGTATTTATATATAACCACATACGCTTGACTGGGTACGGTGGGCGGGATATCTATAAATACTAATAATTATTCATTTTACCGGACACGGAACTGGATTAATAGTTAATAGACTTGTTGAAACAGGGGTGAATTACATTCAAGGGTAATTGGTGTAATTGTTAACAAAGTAGTAAAACCTTGGTTTACACGCAGTCGATAACCTGGTGTATTCATTAAACAAAGTATTAAAACCTTGTTACAATTCGAATCCCCAATTAGTTGGAATATTTGACTTCGGGAATAAGAATAATTTGACGAAGGCTTTCGCTCTTTATATTTATGACTGATGGACTATTATGGACAAATCCGTATAGACATATTAAATAATCCAGGACAAAGGACAATTAACCCATGGGCTTAAAATTAAAATCAATACGTCAAACATCATGATTACGGAAGTTTAAATAAGCATAATTATTTTATTTCATATTTTATTTCCTTTATTTTATATTTAATTGCACTTCTAATTATCGCATTTTTTATTGTTATTGTATTTAATTGCACTTTTAATTATTGTACTTTTTAATTATCGCAAGTTTATTTTATCGCACTTTTATTATTCGCAATTTCATTATCGTTATTTACTTTACGCTTTAAATTAAGTCTTATATTTATTATTTTACATTTGGTTTTAACTGCGACTAAAGTTTTAAAATCGACAAACCGGTCATTAAACGGTAAAAACCCCCCTTTATAATAATAATATTACTTATATATATATATATATATTTGTATTTTTATAAAAGTAAACAAATATAGCGTTAAGCTTTGTTTAAAAAGATTCCCTGTGGAACGAACCGGACTTACTAAAAACTACACTACTGTACGATTAGGTACACTGCCTATAAGTGTTGTAGCAAGGTTTAAGTATATCCATTCTATAAATAAATAAATATCTTGTGTAAAATTGTATCGTATTTAATAGTATTTCCTGTAAAAATATAAGCTATCTTATATACTACTCTGCTAAAACATCAAGTTATTTTTGGCGCCGCTACCGGGGACTCGCTTAAAAGCTGGAAGCGCAACGCTAATATTAAAAATAAAAAAAAATTTAGTTTGCTTTTATTAAAATTCACTTTTGTAAAAATACGTTTTAAATATAAATATTTTTAGGAGTTTGATAAGTATTTAAGTTTTATAAAGTTTCTTTAGTTTGTAAAAATATAAGTTTTATTTAATTTATTTTATAAATATATTTTATAAATATAAAAAAAACCGAAATTTTTTTTTTTTTATAAATCTATTTTTAAGATATTTTTAAAATTATAAAGTAGTTCTATTTTTATTTAAGTTTTTTTAAAATATAAGTTTTTATTATACAAATATCTTAATATAAACAGAAAATATAAAAACAGAAAAAAAAAAGAAAAAAAAAACGTCGAATATTAAATAACCTGTCAGTTGAATTCTGGAACCCCGCGACTCGCGGGGTTTGCTGCATTGGAATACCGCAAGTCGCGGAGATACTCTGACACGCGACAGAACCCTAATTCTGCATTTATTACGGGTAATTATTAATTATTATAATTATTAACCCTAATTATTATTATTATGATTAGTTTTATTTTAAAAGTTTTATTTTTTATTTAATTTATATAATTAGTTAAATTAGTTTAATTAAATTGTAAAAGTAATAGTTTTAATAAATAAATAATATAAAAATAATATTTTTATAAAAATTGTACTTTTTACAACTTTTAGTATATTTTTATATGTTATCCCTTTTTAATTGTTTTAGCGTAATATTTGTATTTTTCGCTCATATTTAGTTTTAAACTTAGTTTTTGCCATAGTTATTTTTACTTTTAGATTTTTAGGCTTTGCCGTAAAATCCCTTAAGTGCTTTTTCTTTAGACTAAGATTTAGGTGCTTTAGAATTTTGCGACGCCTTTTTAAGTTTTAGTTTCTTTTTAAGTTATTTCCATTTGGGATTTAGTTTTTCCTTTAAGCTTTAATATTTTTAGACGACTTTTTCCTATGTATCAATTATCATTCCAATTAGTAATCTCAATTTGCGATTATAATTTTAAGTTAGTTGTAGTAATAAGGTTAGGTTAGTCAAGTATTTTTAAGTTTTATAAGTTTCTTTTATTTTTCCGTCACCTTTTATTTTTCAACCATTTTTCTTTTTCGACCTTTTTCCGACGAACTCTTTTTCTTTCTTATTTCTCGCTATTCTAGTTTTAGGACATAGATTTTTATTCTACTTCTTATCTAAATTTCTTAAAATTACGAAAATTTATTTTAAGTGGTTAAATTGATAGACATCAAAATTTTCTGGTTCGTAGTAATAGTTGGATTTGTATGTGGACCGGGTTATTGGAGCCAAACAGTCCTCAATTATATTGAGACCAAATGAATCCTGCCCCTCTGCTGCATCTTTTGGCTATTCGAAACGTGGACAAAATCAGAAAAGTCTATTGATTGGATAACTTATTATAATTTTTCTTTCCTTTTTAAAACTAATAGGATATTCAGTGAATGCACCGAGCAAGACGTTCACCACCTTTTGTACGTTCACCACCTGTAACTAGATCAAGACATTTAGCAAATATTACTGCCGTTGATTTTTCTTTAGAATCGTCATCCAGTCGACCAAGTACTTCAGTTCAAATTTCCGATAATCCATTTTTTGAACCCGACCTCATAATTGAGAATCCGGAGAATATTCAGGAACGATTCGTAGATCCTGAACCACTAAACTTTCCTCCGGAACCACCAATCATTCAAACAGAGATTGTTGAGGAACGAACCATTAAATCAGAATCCTCTAGTGATTCCGATTCAACAAATTCAATTATGGAGAATCTGGAACCTTTAAGTATGGAAGACCGAATGAGAGCTAAACGCACTGGCCAAGGTCACGCAATTACTCATCCAGACATTAATGCGCCAGATTATGAAATCAAAGGACAAATTCTACACATGGTGACTAATCAATGCCAATTTAGTGGTGCGCCGAAGGAAGATCCAAATGAACATTTGCGTACCTTTAATAGGATCTGCACACTATTTAAAATCCGAGAAGTGGAGGATGAACAGATATATCTCATGTTATTTCCCTGGACTTTAAAGGGAGAAGCCAAAGATTGGTTGGAATCGTTACCTGAAGGGGCGATTGATACATGGGATGTTTTAGTTGAAAATTTTCTTAAACAATTCTTTCCTGCATCTAAAGCCGTAAGACTTCAAGCAGAAATTGTTACGTTTACACAGAAGCCAAATGAAACTCTATATGAGGCGTGGACAAGATATGGAAAGTTGTTAAGAGGATGTCCGCAACATGGTTTAGACACCTGTCAAATAGTACAAATATTCTACCAAGGATGCGACATCACTACAAGGAAAGACATAGACATAGCAGCTGGTGGTTCTATTATGAAGAAAACCAAAACTGATGCTTACAAAATTATTGATAACACTGCTTCCCACTCACACGAGTGGCACCAAGAAAAAGATATCGTTAGATCATCTAAAGCAGCTAGAGCCGATTCTAGCCATGACTTAGATTCCATTTCCGCAAAGATAGATGCTGTGGAGAGACGAATGGAAAAGATAACTAAAGATATTCACTCAATACGAATTAGTTGTGAGCAGTGTGGAGGACCACATTTGACAAAAGATTGTCTCAGTATTGAATTAACAATGGAACAAAGAGAGAATATTTCATACATAAACCAAAGGCCTGGAAATAATTATCAGAATAATTATCAACCGCCAAGACCGATTTACAATCAAAACCAGAATTATAACAGAAATATTCCATACAACAACCAACAAGGTCCTAGCAATCAACAAGTATCCAATAATACTTACAATCAGCAAAGACCTAATTTTCAAAACAAACCACCACAACAAACCGATGATAAAAAACCGAATTTAGAAGATATGATGACGAAGCTAGTTGAAACTCAAACGCAGTTTTTCACATCTCAGAAACAAACTAATGAACAAAATGCTCAAGCATTTAGAAATCAACAAGCTTCTATTCAAAATTTGGAACAAGAAGTAAGTAACCTAGCAAGGTTAATAGGTGAAAGAAAACCGGGAAGTCTACCTAGTGATACAAATGCTAATCCCCGAAATGAAACAGCTAAAGCCATTACCACAAGAAGTGGTACAACGCTTAAACCACCTGAAATACCTGTAACTTCTGATGAAGCTATTCCTACTCCACAAGAACCACAACCTGATCAAGATAAGGAAAAAGAACCGGTAGTTGAAAAGGTTAATGAAGATAACACAGTTAAGGCTAAACCTTATGTTAAACCATACCAGCCACCACTTCCTTATCCGAGTAAAATGAAGAAAGAGAAACTTGAAGCCGAGCAATCCAAATTCTTGGATATGTTTAAACAGATAAATGTAAATCTTCCTTTCATTGATGTGATTTCAGGAATGCCTAGATATGCTAAATTCTTGAAAGATCTAATCTCAAATAGAAAGAAAATGGAAGAACTCTCGGCTGTTACCATGAATGCTAATTGTTCAGCAGTGCTGTTGAATAAGATACCAGAAAAATTATCTGATCCAGGAAGTTTCACAATTCCATGTTTTCTGGGTAGTCTTAGTTCAATAGAAGCATTGGCAGACTTAGGTGCTAGTATAAATCTAATGCCGTATTCACTATACGCTAAACTAGACCTTGGAGAATTGAAACCAACCAGAATAAGCATACAACTAGCCGATAGATCAATAAAATATCCTAGAGGGATAATGGAGAACATGCTAGTTAAAGTTGGTACTTTAGTATTTCCAGTAGATTTTGTTGTTCTGGACATGGAAGAAGATTCTCAAGTTCCTCTCATATTAGGAAGACCATTCTTAAACACGGCTAAAGCAATGATAGACGTGTTCGGTAAGAAATTGACCCTAAGTATAGAGGATGAGAGTGTTACCTTTTCAGTTGATAGAGCAATGCAACAACCGCAATCTGCAGATGATACATCTTATTATATTCAAACTATAGATGCACATGCAGAATTATTAGAAGAATTTCCAGAATTACAAGGAACAGGAGAATGTTCTTTAGGAGAAGGTAATGAACCAATTGATGAAGCTGAAATGTTAGCTACACTTATAGCTAATGGATATGAACCAACAACAGAAGAAATTCAAATGCTAAAAGAAGAAGACAGATATCGATACAAATCATCGATAGAAGAACCTCCGAAATTAGAGTTAAAGCCACTTCCAAACCATTTGGAATACGCTTATTTACATGGTGAATTTGAATTACCTGTAATAATATCGTCTTCTCTTACTGAAAATGAGAAATCACAACTCATTTCTTTGTTGAAAGCTCATAAACCAGCCATTTCATGGAAGATTCATGATATTAAAGGAATAAGTCCTTCGTATTGCACACATAAAATCCTTATGGAAGAAGGTCATAAAACGTATGTGCAACGCCAACGAAGACTAAATCCTAATATGCAAGATGTAGTTAAGAAAGAGATTATTAAACTGCTAGATGCAGGTCTAATTTATCCAATCTCTGATAGTCCATGGGTAAGCCCAGTTCAATGCGTGCCTAAGAAGGGTGGCATGACTGTCATTACAAATGAGAAAAATGAGCTTATTCCTACTAGAACTGTAACAGGATGGCGTGTGTGTATTGATTATAGAAAATTAAATGACGCCACCAGAAAAGATCACTTTCCCTTACCTTTCATAGATCAAATGTTGGAAAGATTAGCCGGAAATAGTTACTATTGTTTTCTAGATGGATTTTCCGAATATTTTCAAATTCCAATAGCACCCGAAGATCAAGAGAAAACCACATTCACGTGCCCTTATGGTACCTTTGCTTACAAACGCATGCCATTTGGACTTTGTAACGCCCCTGCAACCTTTCAAAGGTGTATGATGGCGATTTTTCATGACATGATAGAAGAATGCATGGAAGTTTTCATGGATGACTTTTCAGTCTTCGGTGATACATTTGAAACATGTCTAGCTAATCTTGAATGAATGCTTATTAGATGCGAACAATCAAATCTAGTACTTAATTGGGAGAAATGCCATTTCATGGTTAAAGAAGGCATCGTTCTTGGACATAAAATTTCAAAAGAAGGAATTGAAGTGGATAGAGCTAAAGTAGATGTAATTGCTAAACTTCCACATCCCACCAATGTTAGAGGAGTTAGGAGTTTTCTAGGGCATGCCAGTTTTTACCGACGTTTCATAAAAGATTTTTCTAAAATTGCCACTCCTATGAATAAACTCCTAGAAAAGGATGCTCCATTCATCTTTTCAGATGAGTGTATCAAATCTTTTAATATTCTTAAAGAGAAACTCACTAATGCGCCGATCATGATAACACCAAATTGGAATCTACTATTTGAACTAATGTGCGATGCAAGTGATTTTGCAATGGGAGCCGTTTTAGGACAAAGGATTGAAAAACGATTTCAACCTATATATTATGCTAGTAAGACGTTACAAGGAGCACAAACGAACTATACAACTACTGAAAAAGAACTCCTTGCTATTGTCTTTGCTTTTGACAAATTTCGATCATATCTCGTTCTAGCAAAAACGGTGGTCTATACCGACCATTCTGCTCTTAGATACCTATTTTCAAAACAAGATGCTAAACCAAGATTAATCCGTTGGATCTTACTCTTACAAGAGTTTGATATTGAAATCCGAGATAAAAGAGGAGCAGAAAATCTCGCCGCTGATCATCTTTCTCGTCTTGAAAATCCCGAATTAGAAGTTCTAAATGAATCGGCCATACAAGACAACTTTCCTGATGAATATCTATTGAAGATAGATTATAAAGAAATTCCATGGTTTGCAGACTATGCAAACTACTTAGTTTGTGGATTCCCTGAAAAAGGATTATCGTACCAAAGACGAAAGAAATTCTTCAGTGATATAAAACACTATTTTTGGGAAGATCCACATCTGTTTAAAAGTTGTCCCGATGGAATAATACGCTGATGTGTATTTGGAGATGAGGCTAGTAAAATTTTAAACCATTGTCACACAAGACCAACAGGAGGGCATTATGGGCCTCAACTAACAGCAAGAAAAGTTTATGATGCTGGATTCTATTGGCCTACAATTTACAAAGACGCACACCTTCTTTGCAAATCCTGTGATGCTTGTCAGAGGGCCGGAAAAATAAGTCAACGTGATGAAATGCCACAAAATGTCATCCAAGTATGTGAAGTATTTGACATTTGGGGTATTGACTTTATGGGTCCATTTCCAAAATCTCATAATAATCTCTATATACTCGTAGCCATTGATTATGTATCTAAATGGGCGGAAGCACAAGCTCTCCCAACTAACGATGCATGAGTTGTAGTCAATTTTTTAAAACGTCTTTTTGCAAGGTTTGGAACACCGAAAGCTTTAATAAGTGATCGGGGTACTCATTTTTGTAATAATCAACTTGAGAAAGTTCTTAAAAGATATGGAGTAACTCATAAAATCTCCACCGCATATCATCCACAAACAAGTGGACAAGTTGAAAATACCAACCGAGCTTTAAAACGTATTCTAGAGAAAACCGTATGATCAAATCCGAAGGAATGGTCCATTAAATTGGAGGATGCACTCTGGGCTTTTAGAACAGCCTACAAAACTCCAATTGGAACCACACCTTTTAGACTTGTTTATGGAAAAGCATGTCATCTTCCAGTAGAAATTGAACACAAAGCATTTTGGGCTTTGAAGACATGTAATCTTGATTTACATGAAGCCGGACGTCTACGATTAAGTCAACTAAACGAATTAGAAGAATTAAGACATGAAGCATACGAAAATTCGTTAATCTATAAAGAAAGAACGAAGAAATGGCATGATAAAAGAATCAGAAGTTCAAAAGAATTTAAGGAAGGAGACAGAGTTCTTCTTTTCAATTCACGATTCAAGCTATTTCCTGGAAAATTAAAATCAAGATGGTCTGGACCATTCATAGTCAAAAGAGTTTTCCCATACGGAACGATAGAATTAATAAATTCAAATGGGATTGAATTTAAAGTTAATGGTCACAGAGTTAAACACTACATAGATAGTCCGATGGAAGTCGACAATGAAGTTAATCACAATTTCGACACCACAGCTAACTAAGTGTGGGGAGAATCAAGTCTTTAAAGGATAATATGTATTTCTGTTAGAGTTAGATTGTCTGTTTTCATGTAGTTCTCGAAAATAGAACCCGAATGGTCTTTCCCTAGCAGACCCTAAAGAACTAGTCTTCTCCACCCATTCTGAATTTTTATTTTTTTTAGGAAATGAAGACTGCCTGTGAACTAAACCATGGTCTAATGCTACACGCTTTGATCACTAAACGTAATAATGACACACTACCGAGTGAAATAGTATCAGTAATCAGAGAAAGAATGGACGGAGTTAGAAAAGATTCCAGATGCGAAGATAATAAGTTACAATTTGGTAAAGGAAAATCAAAATCCGCAGCGAAAAGAAGAGCACGACACCTAGAAAGATGTCGCAAATGTGGAAAATGGTCACATGGAGGTAAATGTTCAAATAATCAAACGTATTCAAACACCGAATTTGTTACTTTATGCAGAGACGGACCGTTCATATGTTTAGAAGAAAAGACACTGAATGCTCGAGGTTACGCCTATGTAGCTATGGAAAACCAATTAAACCGACTATCTTATGAATGGGATAGATCATATAACTAAGAAATCTATTTCACAGGTATGTTTGTACAGTTTTTTTTTTTTTTTTTTTTTTAACCTTTTGATAATAAACGCTAATTTGTTCGCTATAAAGTATTAAATTAGTATTGAATAAAATTAGGTTTGGCGACCGAAATTGTTGATATCATACAAAAATTTATTACATCACTGCGAAATTTAACGTTTATTCTTAAGGTATAAATATCTTTAATCAATCAACCCAAAATATTTCAAAAATTCGTCATGAGTTAAATTAGGTCTTGGAACCGAAATTACTTTACCGAAAAGAGGGGCGCATATTTTTGATAATATTTGATTGATTAAAGTGGGATAAAAAGCCAAAAAGATTTTTAATTTTATTTTTACCATGTTTTTAAAATTAATATATAAATCTTAAATTAATATTGTAAACTTTGTAAAATCAATATATTTAAAATTGTAAATATTTGAAAAATTAATATAAGTTTGGTGTGAATTTATAATATGAATTTTTAAATTAAGTTTGGTGTGAATTTTTTATTTTTATTTTATTAAAATATGAATTTTTAATTTTATGCATTTTAAATTTTAAGTTTGGTGTGAATTTTTTAATATTAATTTTGAATTTTATATTTAAATTGTGTGAATTTAAAAACAAAAATTTACTTTATCTCATTAAGTTAAAAATATGATTTTTAAAATTCGTCGTAAGTTGAAGACTAGGTCTTTGAACCGAAATTGCTTTACCCAAGGGAGGGAACAAGAACTTTTATTATTATTACTTTTAATCTTATTGAATTAAAGTATGCCAAAAACATTAAAAAAACTAAAAATCTTAGCTTTTAAAACAATCGCTACAAAAAGACAAATTTTAAAATTTTGTCGAAGGACGGACTAGGACATCGATCCGAAACGACCTCGTCCTAAATAATAAGGGAAACAAAATTTTAAAATTAATTACTTAATTGTTTTAATTAATATAAGATGTTAAAAAAAAAAAAAAGAAGCAAACTCAGCGACTCGCGGAGTTTGAAGCTTTAAACACCGCGACTCGCAGAGGGATCGAATTACAGAAAAAAATATAAGAGCTGGAACAGCTCAGTTCACTCCCCACACCAAATACTGCGAAGAACACAGCGAAAAAACTCGAAAATACACGAAAAACCTCCCAAAATCACAATTTTTAACCGTTAATCATCAAATCTTTTACTAAAATCATGTTGAGAAGGATGCTATCAAGGAATTACTCAAGAAAAACGGTAAATTTCTACACTTAAACACCATTTAATCCGAAATTAGTGTTCTTGAGCAATTTTTTCCCCAATTTGATTTTGATGCTTTTTAGTGTAATTAGGCTTAAATTGTTTATGTATTATGCTTGTATAACCTAGATTGATGCTGTTTAACATGATTAGAAGCCTTAAACTTCAAATTTTGAGTAATCTAGGGTTTGTGTTCTTGAGCAAATTTGGGGCTTTTTGATATAAACAGGTTATGACCGATTTTTGTCATGAATTGATGCTAAATTAAGTAGTGTAACATTTTTAGGTAGTTAAATGATCCAAACTTTGAGCCTAAACATGATTTTGAGAATTAAAGTGGACTTTTTCAAGTCTAAAATTCATGAACTTGATTTTTGAGAGATAATGTCATTTGAAACTTGTTTAATTGCTAGTAATGATTATTTTGACATGTTATTTGAGTTGAATGCTTATGAACTTGGCGAACATTTTCGTATATGCTTATTTGAAAAAGTGTAGATTTGATAAAAATGTGAAAATGAGCTTAAGTTTGATAAAAATTGATCATGTCATTGTAATTATTTTGATTGATGATTTTGCTGACACTAATGCATATTTGGATGCACACAAATTGTGTTTGATGTGTTTTGCAGACTGAAAGGGGTGAATCTTCATCCCAAGCTCGCAATGCTCCTGCTGAGAATGCGGAACAACAGGAGGTGGATAGCTTCTACAAACAAGATATACCTCATCCAGTCATGACATTTTCTGATATGCACTTGGAAGATTTGCACCCGAACCTGAGATTTGACAGACTTTGGATAGATTATCCAAAATACCAAAGGGGTTTGCATACTCTTCATTCTAAAGTTGTTGAGGTACCGAGGGTCATAGAATGGGGACCATTAGAAGCTGTAGAATTGGCCGGGCCAATTAGGGAATTACTTGTACAGAGGTAGGGTAATTCTACTTTTAACGACTGGGTACGTTTATTCACCATGCGTAGACCTGTATATAAAGTATGGTGTGAAGAATTGTTATGTAGTATAGAATTAAATGATCGGGTAGCTAGTTTAACCGATCGATCTTTTATTAGATTTTTGTTAGGAGGTTCGATGCGCCACATGTCTTTACTAGACATGGTTCAGGCTTTACGTATATATACACCTGAGGAGTTAGCATCTGCCGATTGTAGAGGGTTGATACTAAATGGTAGAAAGATAGATGAAAATTTTGATACACACGGTGTATGGAGTCAAATGACAAGCCATCACCGATTCAAAGGGGGAAATTACTCTTATTTGGATATAGATAGAGCTGAGTTAAGAGTGATTCATAGGTTTTTAGCTAATTCGATTACACAAAAAGGTAAATGAACAGGATTTGTTTTACCACATGTGTATTCGAGACCCACAAAGCGCTGTAAGTATACCGTATTGTGTGGGTTATTATTTATCAGCTATGGTTCGGGGGATGAGACCGCATAGCATAATAGGAGGTGGTATTTTTATTACTTTGATTGCTGAATATCTCGGTGTGGATATAAGTCGGGGGGATTATTAGTAGAAGAACCAGAACCCCGCGATACTATAGGTTTAAATGTATACCATGGTGCGAAAGTTTTGAAATGGCGAAATAACGCCGCAGTACCATACCATGGTAGACATCCACAGGTTGAGAGAAACCAACAGCAAGGTAATGTAGGAGGGGGGAATGAGATGCAAGAAATGCAAAGGTTTATAGCTTCTCAGGAGTACGAAAATGCTAGACAGAGAGCATTTGAAGATTGGCAAGTTCATCAGAACCAAATCATAGCTCATTGCCAACATATAGGTAGAAACTATATTCCTACACCGAAACCCATCTTCCCTCCCTGGTCTATAGAGATGCAACCACCGTATCCTACGTATAACCCTGCCGAAGCATTCTATAGCACCTATGGTTATGCCTGGAACCCCTATTGGTACCAGTATCATCCCTAGTCTACTTAGTTTTATTTATTTTGTAATTTGTAATATTGATACGTTTAATACTTATGTTAATATTGTAATAGTTTTTATAATTTTATAACTTTTATTCTTAGATTTTAATAATTTTTGAATGTGGGGTAATATACCAAACTTCAAAAATATGTGTATATGTTTGCAGTTTATCTTATATACAACAAGGTAAGACAACGCATTTTCAAAGACTGGCATTAAGTTCAGCAAAAGCAACTAATTTTGACGACAAGATGCAAAATATATGTGAAATAACAACAAGACGGAATGAACAAATGATGTGCACCATTTATCATTCAGCAAACAAACGCCAATATATTTGGAAACTTTGGTAAAATTTAATCATTTTCACACAAATCACCCTCAATAATTTAAATTGTTACTGATTTCTTGCAAATGAGGGCATTGCAAGATCTTAAGTGTGGGAAGGGGTTAAATTCTTTCGAATTTTAAAATTTTTATCTTAAACACTGGGTTACCATTAAAAATACTAGTAAAGCAGTAGTTGTATTAGAATCTAGTGCTCTCTGATAATAAAGAACAGCCATAGTCTTATATACTGACTACCCAATTCTAGTAAAAATTTTCAAAATTTTCAATTAAATGAACTCAAAATCATGTTTATACATATTTATGAACGATAAAACTAGGTTTTAACACCGAAATTATTGTTACCTCAGAAAGGACATAAATTGAGAAACAAACCAAAATGTTAAAATTCATTTAAAATGGAATAGAGGACGATAAAAAGGAAAATAAAAGCCAAGTGTGGGAAAATTTACCAAGTTATCTTAAACATATGTCACATATATCTGTAACAAATAACTGAAAATACTTTTGCTTTGGACTAAACTAAACTGTTTTACCCGATGAAAGAAAAGAAGAGATGGATCTACACGATGAATCAATTCCATCATTAAAAGGAAGTAAAGTCTTCCGGAAAAGACACGCGCTTCTTGATTTAGGTCATGAAGTTGTCGTCCAGACCAGCTGTAGGTTGACGAAAAATCTAGAAAAGTCATCACTAAAATCAGCAGGAAATCCACAGACCTCAGCATTAAACAGGGTCGCCAAGTGGTCAGATTTTTCCTAACCATGAGAAGGATTTATCTCGTAAAATGGGGGGGCACCATGCAAATTAGCTGGATAAGACTAATGAATCAGATCCCCAGAAAGGATAATCTCCTTAAAAAGATCAAAAATCAGCTTTTAAGCCTGATATTACTCAATCCTTGAGATTGACCTTAAAGATTGAGAATTACAAACTCATGGAATTCAATGATATCTAAACTCGAGCTTGAACGAGAAAATATTTTGATCAAAATTACAAACCGATTTGTTTTCTGAAAACCCTATTTTCAATGCGTTCATTACCATTGAACGTAAAATCCTAGGAATTCACCTGAAATTCATTAGGTCACCTGAACCAAATCAGGTGTCAATCGTAAGAACGGTGGTTGCATAGCATGGTCAAAGACAGGACCTTGTGCCAGACCGAAAAATCATATGGGTGAGCTTTACTATTGCTCCTACCAAGGATAGTAATTGCGTCCGACATGTTATAGACCATAATTAAAAGCATGTCAGGGGACATTGCCTTAACAGTTGCTTGTTCAACGCTTTCCTTTACAACCGGACGGTAGTTTACCGAAAGGTAATATACGGGACAAATAAACTGGACGTGTTGCTTTCCAAATACAAGGTTAGCAAGTGGGTGACACAAAACCGCAAGTTTTGAGCTAAAATTTTCAAATCTGAAACCCACCAAACCCACAAAAATATTTTGCAAACACCGGTAAAGGGTTATTCCGGAAAACTTATCTAGGGTAAAAACTAGATTTATTTTTCAAAATATCAAATGTTTTCATAAAGATCAAATTTCCTTAATGGATCTAAATTTTTATAGTCATGTGGGACTGTAAACCATATCGTTACTACCATTGTTTATACCGCCGTATAGAAATCACTGATGTACAAAGTGTGAAGAATAAAGAAGTGATTCTAGTATTTCAAGACGATATTGCTTGAGGACAAGCAACGCTCAAGTGTGGGAATATTTGATAATGCTAAAAACGAACATATATTTCATAGCATTATTCCTCATGAAAGACAAGCTTTTAGTTGCAATTGTTCTATTTACAAGTGATATTCGTTTAAATAATAAAAGGTGAAGACAAAAGACAGATTCGACGAATTGAAGACGCAAACGACCAAAAAGCTCAAAAGTACAAAATACAATCAAAGAGGTTCCAATTATTGATAAGAAACGTCTCGAAATTACAAGAGTACAAGATTCAAAACGCAAAGTACAAGATATTAAATTGTACGCAAGGACGTTCGAAAATCCGGAACCGGGACATGAGTCAACTCTCAACGCTCGACGCAACGGACTAAAAATTACAAGTCAACTATGCACATAAATATATTATAATATTTAAATAATTCTTATAATTATTTAATATATTATATTTATTTATAAAACCGTCGGTAAACAAAGAGCCAAACTTGTGTGAGCTGTAAAAGCAAACTCCGCGACTCGCGGAGTTTGAAGGCAAAATGGGCCGCGAGTCGCGGAGCCCCAAAGTTTGAAACTCCCTATAAAAGCAACCGAATTCTGAGCATTTTTGATCATCATATATCCATCTCTCTATCTATATCGTATATATTTATATTTATATTTTAATTTTAATTTTAATTTTAATTTTAATCCTAATAATAAGGGTATGTTAGCGAATGTTGTAAGGGTGTAAGTCAAAATTCTGTCCGTGTAACGCTACGCTATTTTTAATCATTGTAAGTTATGTTCAACCTTTTTATATTAATGTCTCGTAGCTAAGTTATTATTATGCTTATTTAATCCGAAGTAATCATGATGTTGGGCTAATTACTAAAATTGGGTAATTGGGCTTTGTACCATAATTGGGGTTTGGATAAAAGAACGACACTTGTGGAAATTAGACTATGGGCTATTAATGGGTTTTATATTAACTAAACAATACCTTGTTAATTTAATATACAAACTTATAATTCGACGTATTTATATATAACCACATACACTTAACTGGGTACGGTGGGCGGGATATCTATAAATACCAATAATCATTCATTTTACCGGACACGGAACTGGATTAATAGTTAATAGACTTGTTGAAACAGGGGTGAATTACATTCAAGGGTAATTGGTGTAATTGTTAACAAAGTAGTAAAACCTTGGTTTACACGCAGTCAATACCCTGGTGTATTCATTAAACAAAGTATTAAAACCTTGTTACAATTCGAATCCCCAATTAGTTGGAATATTTGACTTCGGGAATAAGAATAATTTGACGAAGGCTTTCGCTCTTTATATTTATGACTGATGGACTATTATGGACAAATCCGTATGGACATATTAAAAAATCCAGGACAAAGGACAATTAACCCATGGGCATAAAACTAAAATCAACACGTCAAACATCATGATTACGGAAGTTTAAATAAGCATAATTCTTTTATTTCATATTTAATTTCCTTTATTTTATATTTAATTGCACTTCTAATTATCGCATTTTTATTGTTATTTTATTTAATTACACTTTTAATTATCGTACTTTTTAATTATCGCAAGTTTATTTTATCGCACTTTTATTATTCGCAATTTCATTATCGTTATTTACTTTACGCCTTAATTTAAGTCTTGTATTTATTTTTAATATTTTACATTTGGTTTTAACTGCGACTAAAGTTTTAAAATCGACAAACCGGTCATTAAACGGTAAAAACCCCCCTTTATAATAATAATATTACTTATATATATATTTGTATTTTTAAAAAAAGTAAACTAATATAGCGTTAAGCTTTGTTTAAAAAGATTCCCTGTGGAACGAACCGGACTTACTAAAAACTACACTACTGTACGATTAGGTAAACTGCCTATAAGTGTTGTAGCAAGGTTTAAGTATATCCATTCTCTAAATAAATAAATATCTTGTGTAAAATTGTATCGTATTTAATAGTATTTCGTAGTAAATATATAACTATTTTATATACTACTCTGCTACCACATCAAGTATTTTTACTAGAATTAAGTAGTCAGTATATAAGACTAGGGCTGTTCTTTATTATCAGAGAGCACTAGATTCTAATACAACTACTACTTTACTAGTATTTTTAATGGTAACCAAGTGTTTAAGATAAAAATTATAAAATCCGAAAGAATTTAACCCCTTCCCACACTTAAGATCTTGCAATGCCCTCATTTGCAAGAAATCAGTAACAATTTAAATTATTGAGGGTGATTTGTGTGAAAATGATTAAATTTTTACCAAAGTTTCCAAATATATTGGCGTTTGTTTGCTGAATGATAAATGGTGCACATCATTTGTTCATTCCGTCTTGTTGTTATTTCACATATATTTTGCATCTTGTCGTCAAAATTAGTTGCTTTTGCTGAACTTAATGCCAGTCTTTGAAAATGCATTGTCTTACCCTGTTGTATATAAGATAAACTGCAAACATATACACATATTTTTGAAGTTTGGTATATTACCCCACATTCAAAAATTATTAAAATCTAAGAATAAAAGTTAAAAAATTATAAAAACTATTACAATATTAACATAAGTGTTAAACGTATCAATATTACAAATTACAAAATAAATAAAACTAAGTAGACTAGGGATGATACTGGTACCAATAGGGGTTCCAAGCATAACCATAGGTGCTATAGAATGCTTCGGCAGGGTTATACGTAGGATACGGTGGTTGCATCTCTATAGACCAGGGAGGGAATATGGGTTTTGGTGTAGGAATATAGTTTCTACCTATATGTTGGCAATGAGCTATGATTTGGTTTTGATGAACTTGCCAATCTTCAAATGCTCTCTGTCTAGCATTTTCGTACTCCTGTGAAGCTATAAACCATTGCATTTCTTGCATTTCATTTCCCCCTCCTACATTACCTTGCTGTTGGTTTCTCTCAACCTGTGGATGTCTACCATGGTATTGTACTGCGGCGTTATTTCGCCTCTTCAAAACTTTCGCACCATGGTATACATTTAAACCTATAGTATCGCGGGGTTCTGGTTCTTCCACTAATAATCCCCCCCGACTTATATCCACACCGAGATATTCAGCAATCAAAGTAATAAAAATACCACCTCCTATTATGCTATGCGGTCTCATCCCCCTAACCATAGCTGATAAATAATAACCCACACAATAAGGTATACTTACAGCGCTTTGTGGGTCTCGAATACACATATGGTAAAACAAATCCTGTTCATTTACCTTTTCCTTGTTCTTACCTCTTTGTGTAATCGAATTAGCTAAAAACCTATGAATTACTCTTAATTCAGCTCTATCTATATCCAAATAAGAGTAATTTCCCCCTTTGAATCAGTTATGGCTTGTCATTTGACTCCATACACCGAGAGTATCAAAATTTTCATCTATCTTTCTACCATTTAGTATCAACCTTCTACAATCGGCAGATGCTAACTCCTCAGGCGTATATATACGTAAAGCCTGAGCCATGTCTAGTAAATACATGTGGCGCATCGAACCTCCTAACAAAAATCTAATAAAAGATCGATCGGTTAAACAAGCTACCCGATCATTTAATTCTATACTACACAACAATTCTTCACACCATACTTTATATACAGGTCTACGCATGGTGAATAAACGTACCCAGTCGTTAAAAGTAGAATTACCATACCTCTGTGAAAGTAATTCCCTAATTGGCCCGGCCAATTCTACAGCTTCTAAGGGTCCCCATTCTATGACCCTAGGTACCTCAACAACTTTAGAATGAAGAGTATTTAACCCACTTTGATACTTTGGATAATCTATCCAAAGTCTGTCAAATCTCAGGTTCGGATGCAAATCTTCCAAGTGCATATCAGAAAATGTCATGACTGGATGAGGTATATCTTGCTTGTAGTAGTTATCCACCTCCTGTTGTTCCGCATTCTCAGTAGGAGCATTGCGAGCTTGGGATGAAGATTCACCCCTTTCAGTCTGCAAAACACATCAAACACAATTTTTGTGCATCCAAATATGCATTAGTGTCAGCAAAATCATCAATCAAAATAATTACAATGACATGATCAATTTATATCAAACTTAAGCTCATTTTCATATTTTTATCAAATCTACACTTTTTCAAATAAGCATATACGAAAATGTTCGCCAAGTTCATAAGCATTCAACTCAAATAATCTGTCAAAATAATCATTACTAGCAATTAAACAAGTTTCAAATGGCATTATCTCTCAAAAATCAAGTTCATGAATTTTAGACTTGAAAAAAATCCACTTTAATTCTCAAAATCATGTTTAGGCTCAAAGTTTGGATCATTTAACTACCTAAACATGTTACACTACTTAATTTAGCAACAATTCATGACAAAAATCGGCCATAACCTGTTTATATCAAAAAGCCCCAAATTTGCTCAAGAACACAAACCCTAGATTACTCTAAATTTGAAGTTTAAGGCTTCTAATCATGTTAAATAGCATCAATCTAGGTTATACAAGCATAATACATAAACAATTTAAGAATAATTACACTAAAAAGCATCAAAATCAAATTGGGGAAAAAATTGCTCAAGAACACTAATTTTCGGATTAAATGGTGTTTAGGTGTAGAAATTTACCATTTTTCTTGAGTAATTCATTTATAGCATCCTTCTCAACATGATTTTAGTAAAAGATTTGATGATTAACGGTTAAAAATTGTGATTTTGGGGGTGTATTTTCGACTTTTTTCGCAGTATTTTCGCTGTGTTTTTGAGTTTTGTGGTGTGCAACTGATCAGTTCTGCGTTTTATTTTTTTTCTGATTTTTTTTCTCCCGCGACTCGCGGTGTTTAAAGCTTCAAACTCCGCGAGTCGCGGACTTTGCTTTTTTTTTTTTTTTTTAACATCTTATATTAATTAAAACAATTAAGTAATTAATTTTAAAATTTTGTTTCCCTTATTATTTAGGACGAGGTCGTTTCGGATCGATGTCCTAGTCCGTCCTTCGACAAAATTTTAAAATTTGTCTTTTTGTAGCGATTGTTTTAAAAGCTAAGATTTTTAGTTTTTTTTAATGTTTTTGGCATACTTTAATTCAATAAGATTAAAAGTAATGATAATAAAAGTTCTCGTTCCCTCCCTTGGGTAAAGCAATTTCGGTTCAAAGACCTAGTCTTCAACTTACGACGAATTTTAAAAATCATATTTTTAACTTAATGAGATAAAGTAAATTTTTGTTTTTAAATTCACACAATTTAAATATAAAATTCAAAATTAATATTAAAAATTCACACCAAACTTACAATTTAAAATGCATAAAATTAAAAATTCATATTTTAAAAATAAAAAATTCACACCAAACTTAAATTAAAAATTCATATTATAAATTCACACCAAACTTATATTAATTTTTCAAATATTTACAATTTTAAATATATTGTTTTTACAAAGTTTACAATATTAATTTAAAATTTATATATTAATTTTAAAAACATGGTAAAAATAAAATTAAAAATCTTTTTGGCTTTTTATCCCACTTTAATCAATCAAATATTATCAAAAATATACGCCCCTCTTTTCGGTAAAGTAATTTCGGTTCCAAAACCTAATTTAACTCATGACGAATTTTTGAAATATTTTGGGTTGATTGATTAAAGATATTTATACCTTAAGAATAAACGTTAAATTTCGCAGTGATGTAATAAATTTTTGTATGATATCAATAATTTCGGTCGCCAAACCTAATTTTATTCAATACCAATTTAATACTTTATAGCGAAAAAATTAGCGTTTATTATCAAAAGGTTAAAAATAAAAAAAAATAAAATAAAAACTGTACAAACATACCTGTGAAATAGATTTCTTAGTTATATGATCTATCCCATTCATAAGATAGTCGGTTTAATTGATTTTCCATAGCTACATAGGCGTAACCTCGAGCATTCAGTGTATTTTCTTCTAATCATATGAACGGTCCGTATCTGCATAAAGTAACAAATTCGGTATTTGAATAGGTTTGATTATTTGAACATTTACCTCAATGTGACCATTTTCCTCATTTGTGACATCTTTCTAGGTGTCGTGCTCTTCTTTTTGCTGCGGATTTTGATTTTCCTTTACCAAATTGTAACTTATTATCTTCGCATCTGGATTCTTTTCTAACTCCGTCCATTCTTTCTCTGATTACTGATACTATTTCACTCGGAAGTGTGTCATTATTACGTTTAGTGATCAAAGCGTGTAGCATTAGACCATGGTTTAGTTCACAGGCAGTCTTCATTTCCTAAAAAAATAAAAATTCAGAATGGGGGGAGAAGACTAGTTCTTTAGGGTCTGCTAGGGAAAGACCATTCGGGTTCCATTTTCGAGAACTACACGAAAACAGACAATCTAACTCTAACAGAAATACATAAACCCCTTGATTCTCCCCACACTTAGTCAGCTGTGGTATCAAAATTGTGATTAACATTATTTTCAATTGAATCATCAACAACTTGTATATCTTTGACTTTTACTTCAATCCATTTGTTGATTTCCTCCGTAACTTTCACAAATTCAACTAACATTGCTTTTTCTTTTGACGATAAATTGGATATTAATCGGTTATATAACTTAAAGTTTCCTTTAATCTTAGCATCGTGAATCCGTTTATAAAGTTTCTTCGTTGAACTGTTAAAAATGGATTCATCTAATTTCGTATCATCAACGGCATTCTTTGTGATTGGATCATCATTAAGTGTTTCTTCATCTTCCCCACACTTATGCGTTTTATTGGTCTAACAGTTTTGATTTGTGGAGATCTAAACTTTCGGTTCACAAAGGTGATCGATGTATCACCATCCCTAAGTGTTATTCTACCTTCTCTTACATCAATGAATGCCTCGGTGGTTGCTAAAAATGGGCGACCTAGAATTAGAGGAATATCAAGGTTTTCCTCCATATTAATCACTATGAAGTTTGCAACAAAGGTCAAACTTCCCACGTTAACAAGTAAATTATCTGCTATTCCAACCGGGTGTTTAATGGTTTGGTCAAATGATTGAACACCTATTTTGGTTGGTTTTAATTTACCCATGCCTAATCTTTTGTATAAGGAAAGAGGCATAATATTTGCACTTGCTCCTAAATCTGCGAGTCCATTATATACAGCACCATCATTAAGTAAGCAAGAAATGATAAATTCACCCGGGTCTCCTGCTTTAGTAAGTCGAGTTGGTTTGTAAACCTTTTTCGGGTGTTCTTTCCTTGGTTCTTTCATTTCTATTTGAATTTCTTGTTCACATTTTTCTTCGTTTCTTGGAATGGGAGGTTTGTATAGGAATTCTTCTTCATCACTCAAATTTGAATCCTCCCTATATTCCAGTTTTGATTTTTCATATGTTGTTGATAACATATTTATGTTTTCATTTTGAAGGTTTTCTTGGGTGGTGAAATTATGATTAAATTAATTGTCAACTTCCATCGGACCATGTATGTAATGTTTAACTCTGTGACCATTAACTTTAAATTCAATCCCATTTGAATTTATTAATTCTATCGTTCCGTATGGGAAAACTTTTTTGACTATGAATGGTCCAGACCATCTTGATTTCAATTTTCCAGGAAATAGCTTGAATCGTGAATTGAAAAGAAGAACTCTGTCTCCTTCTTTAAATTCTTTTGAACTTCTGATTCTTTTATCATGCCATTTCTTCGTTCTTTCTTTATAGATTAACTAATTTTCTTATGCTTCATGTCTTAATTCTTCTAATTCGTTTAGTTGACTTAATCGTAGACGTCCGGCTTCATGTATATCAAGATTACATGTCTTCAAAGCCCAAAATGCTTTGTGTTCAATTTCTACTGGAAGATGACATGCTTTTCCATAAACAAGTCTAAAAGGTGTGATTCCAATTGGAGTTTTGTAGGCTGTTCTAAAAGCCCAGAGTGCATCCTCCAATTTAATGGACCATTCCTTCGGATTTGATCCTACGGTTTTCTCTAGAATACGTTTTAAAGCTCGGTTGGTATTTTCAACTTGTCCACTTGTTTGTGGATGATATGCGGTGGAGATTTTATGAGTTACTCCATATCTTTTAAGAACTTTCTCAAGTTGATTATTACAGAAATGAGTACCCCGATCACTTATTAAAGCTTTCGGTGTTCCAAACCTTGCAAAAAGACGTTTTAAAAAGTTGACTACAACTCGTGCATCGTTAGTTGGGAGAGCTTGTGCTTCCGCCCATTTAGATACATAATCAATGGCTACGAGTATATAGAGATTATTATGAGATTTTGGAAATGGACCCATAAAGTCAATACCCCAAATGTCAAATACTTCACATACTTGGATGACATTTTGTGGCATTTCATCACGTTGACTTATTTTTCCGGCCCTTTGACAAGCATCACAGGATTTGCAAAGAAGGTGTGCGTCTTTGTAAATTGTAGGCCAATAGAATCTAGCATCATAAACTTTTCTTGCTGTTAGTTGAGGCCCATAATGCCCTCCTGTTGGTCCTGTGTGACAATGGTTTAAAATTTTACTAGCTTCATCTCCAAATACACATCGGCGTATTATTCCATCGGGACAACTTTTAAACAGATGTGGATCTTCCCAAAAATAGTGTTTTATATCACTGAAGAATTTCTTTCGTCTTTGGTACGATAATCCTTTTTCAAGGAATCCACAAACTAAGTAGTTTGCATAGTCTGCAAACCATGAAATTTCTTTATAATCTATCTTCAATAGATATTCATCAGGAAAGTTGTCTTGTATGGCCGATTCATTTAGAACTTCTAATTCGGGATTTTCAAGACGAGAAAGATGATCAGCGGCGAGATTTTCTGCTCCTCTTTTATCTCGGATTTCAATATCAAACTCTTGTAAGAGTAAGATCCAACGGATTAATCTTGGTTTAGCATCTTGTTTTGAAAATAGGTATCTAAGAGCAGAATGGTCGGTATAGACCACCGTTTTTGCTAGAACGAGATATGATCGAAATTTGTCAAAAGCAAAGACAATAGCAAGGAGTTCTTTTTCAGTAGTTGTATAGTTCGTTTGTGCTCCTTGTAACGTCTTACTAGCATAATATATAGGTTGAAATCGTTTTTCAATCCTTTGTCCTAAAACGGCTCCCATTGCAAAATCACTTGCATCGCACATTAGTTCAAATGGTAGATTCCAATTTGGTGTTATCATGATCGGCGCATTAGTGAGTTTCTCTTTAAGAATATTAAAAGATTTGATACACTCATCTGAAAAGATGAATGGAGCATCCTTTTCTAGGAGTTTATTCATAGGAGTGGCAATTTTAGAAAAATCTTTTATGAAACGTCGGTAAAAACCGGCATGTCCTAGAAAACTCCTAACTCCTCTAACATTGGTGGGATGTGGAAGTTTAGCAATTACATCTACTTTAGCTCTATCCACTTCAATTCCTTCTTTTGAAATTTTATGTCCAAGAACGATGCCTTCTTTAACCATGAAATGGCATTTCTCCCAATTAAGTACTAGATTTGATTGTTCGCATCTAATAAGTATTCGTTCCAGATTAACTAGACATGATTCAAATGTATCACCGAAGACTGAAAAGTCATCCATGAAAACTTCCATGCATTCTTCTATCATGTCGTGAAAATCGCCATCATACACCTTTGAAAGGTTGCAGGGGCGTTGCAAAGTCCAAATGGCATGCGTTTGTAAGCAAAAGTACCATAAGGGCACGTGAATGTGGTTTTTTCTTGGTCCTCGGGTGCTATTGGAATTTGAAAATATCCGGAAAATCCATCTAGAAAACAATAGTAACTATTTCCGGCTAATCTTTCCAACATTTGATCAATGAAAGGTAAGGGAAAGTGATCTTTTCTGGTGGCGTCATTTAATTTTCTATAATCAATACACACACGCCATCCTGTTACAGTCCTAGTAGGAATAAGCTCATTTTTCTCATTTGTAATGACAGTCATGCCACCCTTCTTAGGCACGCATTGAACTGGGCTTACCCATGGACTATCAGAGATTGGATAAATTAGACCTGCATCTAGCAGTTTAATAATCTCTTTCTTAACTACATTTTGCATATTAGGATTTAGTCTTCGTTGGCGTTGCACATACATTTTATGACCTTCTTCCATAAGGATTTTATGTGTGCAATACGAAGGACTTATTCCTTTAATATCATGAATCTTCCATGCAATGGCTGGTTTATGAGCTTTCAACACAGAAATGAGTTGTGATTTCTCATTTTCAGTAAGAGAAGACGATATTATTACAGGTAATTCAGATTCACCATGTAAATAAGCGTATTCCAAATGGTTTGGAAGTAGCTTTAACTCTAATTTCGGAGGTTCTTCTATCGATGATTTGTATCGATATCTGTCTTCTTCTTTTAACATTTGAATTTCTTCTGTTGTTGGTTCATATCCATTAGCTATAAGTGTAGCTAACATTTCAGCTTCATCAATTGGTTCATTACCTTCTCCTAAAGAACATTCTTCTGTTCCTTGTAATTCTGGAAATTCTTCTAATAATTTTGCATGTGCATCTATAGTTTGAATATAATAACATGTATCATCTACAGATTGTGGTTGTTGCATTGCTCTATCAACTGAAAAGGTAACACTCTCGTCCTCTATACTTAGGGTCAATTTCTTACCGAACACGTCTATCATTGCTTTAGCCGTGTTTAAGAATGGTCTTCCTAATATGAGAGGAACTTGAGAATCTTCTTCCATGTCCAGAACAACAAAATCTACTGGAAATACTAAAGTACCAACTTTAACTAGCATGTTCTCCATTATCCCTCTAGGATATTTTATTGATCTATCGGCTAGTTGTATGCTTATTCTGGTTGGTTTCAATTCTCCAAGGTCTAGTTTAGCGTATAGTGAATACGGCATTAGATTTATACTAGCACCTAAGTCTGCCAATGCTTCTATTGAACTAAGACTACTGATGTTTTAGCAGAGTAGTATATAAAATAGCTTATATTTTTACAGAAAATACTATTAAATATGATACAATTTTACACAAGATATTTATTTATTTATAGAATGGATATACTTAAACCTTGCTACAACACTTATAGGCAGTGTACCTAATCGTACAGTAGTGTAGTTTTTAGTAAGTCCGGTTCGTTCCACAGGGAATCTTTTTAAACAAAGCTTAACGCTATATTAGTTTACTATTATAAAAATACAAATATATATATATATATAAGTAATATTATTATTATAAAGGGAGGTTTTTACCGTTTAATGACCGGTTTGTCGATTTTAAAACTTTAGTCGCAGTTAAAACCAAATGTAAAAATATTAAAAATAAATACAAGACTTAAATTAAAGCATAAAGTAAATAACGATAATGAAATTGCGAATAATAAAAGTGCGATAAAATAAACTTGCAATAATTAAAAATGCAATTAAATATAATAACAATAAATAAAAATGCGATAATTAGAAGTGCAATTAAATATAAAATAAAGGAAATTAAATATGAAATAAAAGAATTATGCTTATTTAAACTTCCGTAATCATGATGTTTGACGTGTTGATTTTAGTTTTATGCCCATGGGTTAATTGTCCTTTGTCCTGGATTATTTAATATGTCCGTCTGGTTTTTGTCCATAACAGTCCATCAGTCATAAATATAAAGTGCGAGTGTCCTCGTCAAATTATCCGTATACCCGAAGTTAAATATTCCAACTAATTGGGGACTTAAACTGTAACAAGATTTTAATACTTTGTTTAATAATTACACCAGGATGTCGACTGAGTGTAACCCAAGGTTTTAATATTTTGTAATCAATTATGCCAAGTGTCCTTTTACATAATTTCACCCCTGTTTTAATTATTCTAGTGGCTATTAATCCATTCCCGTGTCCGGTTAAATGAACGATTATTCGTACATATAAATACCCCGCCCATCGTGTCCTATTGAGTGTATATGGTAATTTATAGGGACGCCCAATTGTAAATCTTTATATTAACATTAACAAACTATCATTTAGTTAAACAAATATAAAGCCCATTAATAGATCATAGTCTAATTTCCACAAGTGTCGTTCTTTTGTCCAAACCCCAATTATGGTACAAAACCCAATTACCCAATTTTAGTAATTAGCCCAACATCATGATTACTTCGTTTTAAATAAGCATAATAATAACTTAGCTACGAGACATTAATGTAAAAAGGTTGAACATAACTTACAATGATTAAAAATAGCGTAGCGTTACACGGACAGAATTTCGACTTACACCCTTACAATATTCGCTAACATACCCTTATTATTAGAATTATAATTAAAATTAAAATTAAATTATAAATATATATATATATATATTTTACGTATGAATGAGGAGAAGAAAAAGATGATGAAAAAATGCTCAGAATTCGGTTGGCTTTATAGGGAGTTTCAAAACTTGGGGCTCCGCGACTCGCGGCCAATTTTGCCTTCAAACTCCGCGAGTCACGGATTTTGAAATTACAGCTCAGAGGAGTTTGGCTCTTTGTTTACCGACGGTTTTAAATAAATATAATATATTAAATAATTATAAGAATTATTTAAATATTATATTATATGTATGTGCATAGTTAACTTGTAATTTTTAGTCCGTTGCGTCGAGCGTTGAGAGTTGACTCTGATCCCGGTTCCGGATTTTCGAACGTCCTTGCGTACAATTTAATATCTTGTACTTTGCGTTTTGAATCTTGTACTCTTGTAATTTCGAGACGTTTCTTATCAATAATTGGAACCTCTTTGATTGTCTTTTGTACTTTTGAGCTTTTTGGTCGTTTGCGTCTTCAATTCGTCGAATCTGTCTTTTGTCTTCACCTTTTATTATTTAAACGAATATCACTTGTAAATAGAACAATTGCAACTAAAAGCTTGTCTTTCTTGAGGAATAATGCTATGAAATATATGTTCGTTTTTAGCATTATCAAATATTCCCACACTTGAGCGTTGCTTGTCCTCAAGCAATATCGTCTTAAAATACTAGAATCACTTCTTTATTCTTCACACTTTGTACATCAGTGATTTCTTTACGGCGGTATAAACAATGGTAGTAACGATATGGTTTACAGTCCCACATGACTATAAAAATTTAGATCCATTAAGGAAACTGGATCTTTATGAAAACATTTGATCTTTTGAAAATTAAATCTAGTTTTTACCCTAGATAAGTTTTCCGGAATAACCCTTTACCGGTGTTTGCAAAATATTTTTGTGGGTTTGGTGGGTTTCAGATTTGAAAATTTTAGCTCAAAACTTATGGTTTTGTGTCACCCACTTGCTAACCTTGTATTAGGAAAGCAACATGTCCAGTTCACTTGCTTCGTATATTACCTTTCGGTAAACTACCGTCCGGTTGTAAAGGAAAGCGTTGAACAAGCAACTGTTAAGGCAATGTCCCCTGACATGCTTTTAATTATGGTATATAACGTGTCGGACGCAATTACTATCTTTGGTAGGAGCAATAGTAAAGCTCACCCTTATAATTTTTCGGTCTGGCACAAGGTCCTGTCTTCGACCATGCTATGCAACCACCGTTCTTACGGTTGACACCCGATTTGGTTCAGGTGACCTAATGAATTCCAGGTGAATTCCTAGGATTTTACGTTCAATGGTAATGAACGCTTTGAAAATAGGGTTTTCAGAAAACAAATCGGTTTGTAATTTTGATCAAAATATTTTCTCGTTCAAGCTCGAGTTTAGATATCATTGAATTCCATGAGTTTGTAATTCTCAATCTTTAAGGTCAATCTCTAGGATTGAGTAATATCAGTCTTAAAAGCTGATTTTTAATCTTTAAGGAGATTATCCTTTCTGGGGATCTGATTCATTAGTCTTATCCAGCTAATTTGCATGGTGCCCCCCCATTTTACAAGATAAATCCTTCTCATGGTTAGGATAAATCTGACCACTTGGCGACCCTGTTTAATGCTGAGGTCCGTGGATTTCCTGCTGATTTTAGTGATGACTTTTCTAGATTTTTCATCAACCTACAGCTGGTCTGGACGACAACTTCATGACCTAAATCAAGAAGCGCGTTTCTTTTTCGGAAGACTTTACTTCCTTTTAATGATGGAATTGATTCATCGTGTAGATCCATCTCTTCTTTTCTTTCATCGGGTAAAACAGTTTAGTTTAGTCCAAAGTAAAAGTATTTTCAGTTATTTGTTACAGATATATGTGACATATGTTTAAGATAACTTGGTAAATTTTCCCACACTTGGCTTTTATTTTCCTTTTTATCGTCCTCTATTCCATTTTAAATGAATTTTAACATTTTGGTTTGTTTCTCAATTTATGTCCTTTCCGAGGTAACAATAATTTCGGTGTTAAAACCTAGTTTTATCGTTCATAAATATGTATAAACATGATTTTGAGTTCATTTAATTGAAAATTTTGAAAAATTTTACTAGAATTGGGTAGTCAGTATATAAGACTAGGGCTGTTCTTTATTATCAGAGAGCACTAGATTCTAATACAACTACTGCTTTACTAGTATTTTTAATGGTAACCAAGTGTATAAAGTAAAAAATTTTAAAATCCGAAAGAATTTAACCCCTTCCCACACTTAAGATCTTGCAATGCCCTCATTTGCAAGAAATCAGTAATAATTTAAATTATTGAGGGTGATTTGTGTGAAATTGATTAAATTTTACCAAAGTTTCCAAACATTTTGGCGTTTGTTTGCTGAGTGATAAATGGTGCACATCATTTGTTCATTCCGTCTTGTTGTTATTTCACATATATTTTGCATCTTGTCGTCAAAATTAGTTGCTTTTGCTGAACTTAATGCCAGTCTTTGAAAATGCGTTGTTTTACCCTGTTGTGTACATAAGATAAACTGCAAACATATATACATATTTTTGAAGTTTGGTATATTACCGCACATTCAAAAATTAATAAAATCTAAGAATAAAAGTTAGAAAATTATAACAACTATTACAATATTAACATAAGTATTAAACGTATCAATCATTACAAATTACAAAATAAATAAAACTAAGTAGACTAGGGATGATACTGGTACCAATAGGGGTTCCAGGCATAACCATAGGTGCTATAGAATGCTTCGGCAGGGTTATACGTAGGATACGGTGGTTGCATCTCTATAGACCAGGGAGGGAAGATGGGTTTCGGTGTAGGAATATAGTTTCTACCTATATGTTGGCAATGAGCTATGATTTGGTTCTGATGAACTTGCCAATCTTCAAATGCTCTCTGTCTAGCATTTTCGTACTCCTGAGAAGCTATAAACCTTTGCATTTCTTGCATCTCATTCCCCCCTCCTACATTACCTTGCTGTTGGTTTCTCTCAACCTGTGGATGTCTACCATGGTATGGTACTGCGGCGTTATTTCGCCATTTCAAAACTTTCGCACCATGGTATACATTTAAACCTATAGTATCGCGGGGTTCTGGTTCTTCTACTAATAATCCCCCCGACTTATATCCACACCAAGATATTCACCAATCAAAGTAATAAAAATACCACCTCCTATTATGCTATGCGGTCTCATCCCCCGAACCATAGCTGATAAATAATAACCCACACAATACGGTATACTTACAGCGCTTTGTGGGTCTCGAATACACATGTGGTAAAACAAATCCTGTTCATTTACCTTTTCCTTGTTCTTACCTCTTTGTGTAATCGAATTAGCTAAAAACCTATGAATCACTCTTAATTCGGCTCTATCTATATCCAAATAAGAGTAATTTCCCCCTTTGAAACGGTGATGGCTTGTCATTTGACTCCACACACCGTGTGTATCAAAATTTTAATCTATCTTTCTACCGTTTAGTATCAACCCTCTACAATCGGCAGATGCTAACTCCTCAGGCGTATATATACGTAAAGCCTGAGCCATGTCTAGTAAAGACATGTGGCGTATCGAACCGCTAACAAAAATCTAATAAAAGAACGATCGGTTAAACTAGCTACCCGATCATTCAACTCTATACTACACATCAATTCTTCACACCATACTTTATATACAGGTCTACGCATGGTGAATAAACGTACCCAGTCATTAAAAGTAGAATTACCATACCTCTATACAAGTAATTCCCTAATTGGCCCGACCAATTCTACAGCTTCTAAGGGTCCCCATTCTATGACCCTTGGTACCTCAACAACCTTAGAATGAAGAGTATGCAAACCCCTTTGGTATTTTGGATAATCTATCCAAAGTCTGTCAAATCTCAGGTTCGGGTGCAACTCTTCCAAGTGCATATCAGAAAATGTCATGACCGGATGAGGTATATCCTGCTTGTAGTAGTTATCCACCTCCTGTTGTTCCGCATTCTCAGCAGGAGCATTGCGAGCTTGGGATGAAGATTCACCCCTTTCAGTCTGCAAAACACATCAAACACAATTTTTGTGCATCCAAATATGCATTAGTGTCAGCAAAATCATCAATCAAAATAATCACAATTACATGATCAATTTATATCAAACTTAAGCTCATTTTCACATTTTCATCAAATCTACACTTTTTCAAATAAGCATATACGAAAATGTTCGCCAAGTTCATAAGCATTCAACTCAAATAACATGTCAAAATAATCATTACTAGCAATTAAACAAGTTTCAAATGGCATTATCTCTCAAAAATCAAGTTCATGAATTTTTAGACTTGAAAAAGTCTACTTTAATTCTCAAAATCATGTTTAGGCTCAAAGTTTGGATCATTTAACTACCTAGACATGTTACACTACTTAATTTAGCAACAATTCATGACAAAAATCGGCCATAACCTGTTTATATCAAAAAGCCCCAAATTTGCTCAAGAACACAAACCCTAGATTACTCTAAATTTGAAGTTTAAGGCTTCTAATCATGTTAAATAGCATCAATCTAGGTTATACAAGTATAATACATAAACAATTTAATCATAATTACACTAAAAAGCATCAAAATCAAATTGGGGAAAAAATTGCTCAAGAACACCAAATTTCGGATTAAATGGTGTTTAGGTGTAGAAATTTACCGTTTTTCTTGAGTAATTCCTAGATAGCATCCTTCTCAACATGATTTTAGTAAAAAATTTGGTGATTAACGGTTAAAAATTGTGATTTTGGGGTGTATTTTTCGGGTTTTTGCGTGTTTATGTTCGCAGTATTTGTGTGTTTTGTGGGTTGGGACTGATCTGTTCCAGCTCTTTATTTTTTTCTGATTTTCGGTCCTCCCGCGACTCGCGGCATTTAAGCCTTCAAACTCCGTGAGTCGCGGAGTTTGGTATATATATATATATATATATATATATTTTTTTTTATAATCTTTAACTTATAAAACAATTAAGTAAATAATTTTTAAAATTTTGTTTTCCTTATTATTGAGGACGAGGTCGTTTCGGATCGATGTCCTAGTCTGTCCCTCGACAAAATTTTAAAATTTGTCTTTTTGTAGCGATTGTTTTAAAAGCTAAGATTTTTGGATTTTTTTAATGTTTTTGGCATACTTTAATTCAATAAGATTAAAAATAATGATAATAAAAGTTCTCGTCCCTCCCTTGGGTAAAGCAATTTCGGTTTAAAGACCTAGTCTTCAACTTACGACGAATTTTAAAAATCATATTTTTAACTTAATGAGATTAAGTAAATTTTTGTTTTTAAATTCACACAATTTAAATATAAAATTCAAAATTAATATTAAAAATTCACACCAAACTTACAATTTAAAATGCATAAAATTAAAAATTCATATTTTAATAATTAAAAATTCACACCAAACTTAATTTAAAAATTCATATTATAAATTCATACCAAACTTATATTAATTTTTCAAATATTTACAATTTTAAAAATATTGATTTTACAAAGTTTACAATATTAATTTAAGATTCAAATATTAATTTTAAAAACATGGTAAAAATAAAATTAAAAATCTTTTTCGCTTTTTATCCCACTTTAATCAATCAAATATTATCAAAAATATGCGCCCCTCTTTTCGGTAAAGTAATTTCGGTTCCAAAACCTAATTTAACTCATGACGAATTTTTGAAATATTTTGGGTTGATTGATTAAAGATATTTATACCTTAAGAATAAACGTTAAATTTCGCAGTGATGTAATAAATTTTTGAATGATATCAATAATTTCGGTGGCCAAACCTAATTTTATTCAATACCAATTTAATACTTTTTAGCGAACAAATTAGCGTTTATTATCAAAAGGTTAAAAATAAAATAAAATAAAAACTATACAGACTTACCTGTGAAATAGATTTCTTAGTTATATGATCTATCCCATTCATAAGATAGTCGGTTTAATTGATTTTCCATAGCTACATAGGCGTAACCTCGAGCATTCAGTGTCTTTTCTTCTAAACATATGAACGGTCCGTCTCTGCATAAAGTAACAAATTGGGTATTTGAATAGGTTTGATTATTTGAACATTTACCTCCATGTGACCATTTTCCGCATTTGTGACATCTTTCTAGGTATCGTGCTCTTCTTTTCGCTGCGGATTTTGATTTTTCTTTACCAAATTGTAACTTATTATCTTCGCATCTGGATTCTTTTCTAACTCCGTCCATTCTTTCTCTGATTACTGATACTAATTCACTCGGTAGCATGTCATTATTACGTTTAGTGATCAAAGCGTGTAGCATTAGACCATGGTTTAGTTCACAGGCAGTCTTCATTTTGTAAAAACCTAAAAAAAAATAAAAATTCAGAATGGGGGGAGAAGACTAGTTCTTTAGGGTCTGCTAGGGAAAGACCATTCGGGTTCCATTTTCGAGAACTACATGAAAACAGACAATCTAACTCTAACAGAAATACATATTATCCTTTAAAGACTTGATTCTCCCCACACTTAGTTAGCTGTGGTGTCGAAATTGTGATTAACTTCGTTGTCGACTTCCATCGGACCATGTATGTAATGTTTAACTCTGTGACCATTAACTTTAAATTCAATCCCATTTGAATTTATTAATTCTATCGTTCCGTATGGGAAAACTCTTTTGACTATGAATGGTCCAGACCATCTTGATTTCAATTTTCCAGGAAATAGCTTGAATCGTGAATTGAAAAGAAGAACTCTGTCTCCTTCTTTAAATTCTTTTGAACTTCTGATTCTTTTATCATGCCATTTATTCGTTCTTTCCTTATAGATTAACGAATTTTCGTATGCTTCATGTCTTAATTCTTCTAATTCATTTAGTTGACTTAATCGTAGACGTCCAGCTTCATGTAAATCAAGATTACATGTTTTCAAAGCCCAAAATGCTTTGTGTTCAATTTCTACTGGAAGATGACATGCTTTTCCATAAACAAGTCTAAAAGGTGTGGTTCCAATTGGAGTTTTGTAGGCTGTTCTAAAAGCCCAGAGTTCATCCTCCAATTTAATGGACCATTCCTTCGGATTTGATCCTACGGTTTTCTCTAGAATACGTTTTAAGGCTCGGTTGGTATTTTCAACTTGTCCACTTGTTTGTGGATGATATGCGGTGGAGATTTTATGAGTTACTCCATATCTTTTAAGAACTTTCTCAAGTTGATTATTACAGAAATGAGTACCCCGATCACTTATTAAAGCTTTCGGTGTTCCAAACCTTGCAAAAAGACGTTTTAAAAAGTTGACTACAACTCGTGCATCGTTAATTGGGAGAGCTTGTGCTTCCGCCCATTTAGATACATAATCAATGGCTATGAGTATATATAGATTATTATGAGATTTTGGAAATGGACCCATAAAGTCAATACCCCAAATGTCAAATACTTCACATACTTGGATGACATTTTGTGGCATTTCATCACGTTGACTTATTTTTCCGGCCCTTTGACAAGCATCACAGGATTTGCAAAGAAGGTGTGCGTCTTTGTAAATTGTAGGCCAATAGAATCCAGCATCATAAACTTTTCTTGCTGTTAGTTGAGGCCCATAATGCCCTCCTGTTGGTCCTGTGTGACAATGGTTTAAAATTTTACTAGCTTCATCTCCAAATACACATCGGCGTATTATTCCATCGGGACAACTTTTAAACAGATGTGGATCTTCCCAAAAATAGTGTTTTATATCACTGAAGAATTTCTTTCGTCTTTGGTACGATAATCCTTTTTCAAGGAATCCACATACTAAATAGTTTGCATAGTCTGCAAACCATGGTATTTCTTTATAATCTATCTTCAATAGATATTCATCAGGAAAGTTGTCTTGTATGGCCGATTCATTTAGAACTTCTAATTCGGGATTTTCAAGACGAGAAAGAAGATCAGCGGCGAGATTTTCTGCTCCTCTTTTATCTCGGATTTCAATATCAAACTCTTGTAAGAGTAAGATCCAACGGATTAATCTTGGTTTAGCATCTTGTTTTGAAAATAGGTATCTAAGAGCAGAATGGTCGGTATAGACCACCGTTTTTGCTAGAACGAGATATGATCGAAATTTGTCAAAAGCAAAGACAATAGCAAGGAGTTCTTTTTCAGTAGTTGTATAGTTCGTTTGTGCTCCTTGTAACGTCTTACTAGCATAATATATAGGTTGAAATCGTTTTTCAATCCTTTGTCCTAAAACGGCTCCCATTGCAAAATCACTTGCATCGCACATTAGTTCAAATGGTAGATTCCAATTTGGTGTTATCATGATCGGCGCATTAGTGAGTTTTTCTTTAAGAATATTAAAAGATTTGATACACTCATCTGAAAAGATGAATGGAGCATCCTTTTCTAGGAGTTTATTCATAGGAGTGGCAATTTTAGAAAAATCTTTTATGAAACGTCGGTAAAAACCGGCATGCCTTAGAAAACTCCTAACTCCTCTAACATTGGTGGGATGTGGAAGTTTAGCAATTACATCTACTTTAGCTCTATCCACTTCAATTCCTTCTTTTGAAATTTTATGTCCAAGAACGATACCTTCTTTAACCATGAAATGGCATTTCTCCCAATTAAGTACTAGATTTGATTGTTCGCATCTAAGAAGCATTCGTTCCAGATTAACTAGACATGATTCAAATGTATCACCGAAGACTGAAAAGTCATCCATGAAAACTTCCATGCATTCTTCTATCATGTCGTGAAAAATCGCCATCATACACCTTTGAAAGGTTGCAGGGGCGTTGCAAAGTCCAAATGGCATGCGTTTGTAAGCAAAAGTACCATAAGGGCACGTGAATGTGGTTTTCTCTTGATCCTCAGGTGCTATTGGAATTTGAAAATATCTGGAAAATCCATCTAGAAAACAATAGTAACTATTTCCGGCTAATCTTTTCAACATTTGATCTATGAAAGGTAAGGGAAAGTGATCTTTTCTAGTGGCGTCATTTAATTTTCTATAATCAATACACACACGCCATCCTGTTACAGTCCTAGTAGGAATAAGCTCATTTTTCTCATTTGTAATGACAGTCATGCCACCCTTCTTAGGTACGCATTGAACTGGGCTTACCCATGGACTATCAGAGATTGGATAAATTAGACCTGCATCTAGCAGTTTAATAATCTCTTTCTTAACTACATCTTGCATATTAGGATTTAGTCTTCGTTGGCGTTGCACATACGTTTTATGACCTTCTTCCATAAGGATTTTATGTGTGCAATACGAAGGACTTATTCCTTTAATATCATGAATCTTCCATGCAATGGCTGGTTTATGAGCTTTCAACACAGAAATGAGTTGTGATTTCTCATTTTCAGTAAGAGAAGACGATATTATTACAGGTAATTCAGATTCACCATGTAAATAAGCGTATTCCAAATGGTTTGGAAGTGGCTTTAACTCTAATTTCGGAGGTTCTTCTATCGATGATTTATATCGATATCTGTCTTCTTCTTTTAGCATTTGAATTTCTTCTGTTGTTGGTTCATATCCATTAGCTATAAGTGTAGCTAACATTTCAGCTTCATCAATTGGTTCATTACCTTCTCCTAAAGAACATTCTCCTGTTCCTTGTAATTCTAGAAATTCTTCTAATAATTCTGCATGTGCATCTATAGTTTGAATATAATAACATGTATCATCTGCAGATTGTGGTTGTTGCATTGCTCTATCAACTGAAAAGGTAACACTCTCATCCTCTATACTTAGGGTCAATTTCTTACCGAACACGTCTATCATTGCTTTAGCCGTGTTTAAGAATGGTCTTCCTAATATGAGAGGAACTTGAGAATCTTCTTCCATGTCCAGAACAACAAAATCTACTAGAAATACTAAAGTACCAACTTTAACTAGCATGTTCTCCATTATCCCTCTAGGATATTTTATTGATCTATCGACTAGTTGTATGCTTATTCTGGTTGGTTTCAATTCTCCAAGGTCTAGTTTAGTGTATAGTGAATACGGCATTAGATTTATACTAGCACCTAAGTCTGCCAATGCTTCTATTGAACTAAGACTACCCAGAAAACATGGAATTGTGAAACTTCCTGGATCAGATAGTTTTTCTGGTATCTTATTCAACAGCACTGCTGAACAATTAGCATTCATAGTAACAGTCGAGAGTTCTTCCATTTTCTTTCTATTTGAAATTAGATCTTTCAAGAATTTAGCATATCTAGGCATTCCTGAAATCACATCAATGAAAGGAAGATTTACATTTATCTGTTTAAACATATCCAAGAATTTGGATTGCTCGGCTTCAAGTTTCTCTTTCTTCATTTTACTCGGGTAAGGAAGTGGTGGTTGGTATGGTTTAACATAAGGTTTAGCCTTAACTGTGTTATCTTCATTAACCTTTTCAACTACCGGTTCTTTTTCCTTATCTTGATCAGGTTGTGGTTCTTGTGGAGTAGGAATAGCTTCATCAGAAGTTACGGGTATTTCAGGTGGTTTAAGTGTTGTACCACTTCTTGTGGTAATGGCTTTAGCTGTTTCATTCCAGGGGTTAGCATTTGTATCACTAGGTAGACTTCCCGGTTTTCTTTCACCTATTAACCTTGCTAGGTTACTTACTTCTTGTTCCAGATTTTGAATAGAAGCTTGTTGATTTCTAAATGCTTGAGCATTTTGTTCATTAGTTTGTTTCTGAGATGTGAAAAACTGCATTTGAGTTTCAACTAGCTTCGTCATCATATCTTCTAAATTCGGCTTTTTATCATCGGTTTGTTGTGGTGGTTTGTTTTGAAAATTAGGTCTTTGCTGATTGTAAGTATTATTGGATACTTGTTGATTGCTAGGACCTTGTTGGTTGTTGTATGGAATATTTCTGTTATAACTCTGGTTTTGATTGTAAATCGGTCTTGGCGGTTGATAATTATTCTGATAATTATTTCCAGGCCTTTGGTTTATGTATGAAATATTCTCTCTTTGTTCCATTGTTAATTCAATACTGAGACAATCTTTTGTCAAATGTGGTCCTCCACACTGCTCACAACTAATTCGTATTGAGTGAATATCTTTAGTCATCTTTTCCATTCGTCTCTCCACAGCATCTATCTTTGCGGAAATGGAATCTAAGTCATGGCTAGAATCGGCTCTAGCTGCTTTAGATGATCTAACGATATCTTTTTCTTGGTGCCACTCATGTGAGTGGGAAGCAGTGTTATCAATAATTTTGTAAGTATCAGTTTCGGTTTTCTTCATAATAGAACCACCAACTGCTATATCTATGTCTTTCCTTGTAGTGATGTCGCATCCTTGGTAGAATATTTGTACTATTTGACAGGTGTCTAAACCATGTTGCGGACATCCTCTTAATAACTTTCCATATCTTGTCCACGCCTCATATAGAGTTTCATTCGGCTTCTGTGTGAACGTAACAATTTCTGCTTGAAGTCTTACAGCTTTAGATGCCGGAAAGAATTGTTTAAGAAATTTTTCAACTAAAACGTCCCATGTATCGATCGCCCCTTCAGGTAACGATTCCAACCAATCTTTGGCTTCTCCCTTTAAAGTCCAGGGAAATAACATGAGATATATCTGTTCATCCTCCACTTCTCGGATTTTAAATAGTGTGCAGATCCTATTAAAGGTACGTAGATGTTCATTTGGATCTTCCTTCGGCGCACCACTAAATTGGCATTGATTAGTCACCATGTGTAGAATTTGTCCTTTGATTTCATAATCTGGGGCATTAATGTCTGGATGAGTAATTGCGTGACCTTGGCCAGTGCGTTTAGCTCTCATTCGGTCTTCCATACTTAAAGGTTCCAGATTCTCCATAATTGAATTTGTTGAATCGGAATCACTAGAGGATTCTGATTTAATAGTTCGTTCCTCAACAATCTCTGTTTGAATGATTGGTGGTTCCGGAGGAAAGTTTAATGGTTCAGGATCTACGAACCGTTCCTGAATATTCACCGGATTCTCAATTGTGAGGTCGGGTTCAAAAAATGGATTATCGGAAATTTGAATTGAAGTACTTGGTCGACTGGATGACGATTCTAAAGAAAAATCAACGGCGGTTATATTTGCTAAATGTCTTGATCTAGTTACAGGTGGTGAACGTACAAAAGGTGGTGATCGTCTTGCTCGGTGCATTCACTGAATATCCTATTAGTTTTTAAAAGGAAAGAAAAATTAAAATAAGTTATCCAATTAATAGACTTTTCTGATTTTGCCCACGTTTCGAATAGCCAAAAGATGCAGCAGAGGGGCAGGATTCGTTTGGTCTCAATATAATTGAGGACTGTTTGGCTCCAATAACCCGGTCCACGTACAAATCCAACTATTACTACGAACCAGAAAATTTTGATGTCTATCAATTTAACCACTTAAAATAAATTTTCGTAATTTTAAGAAATTTAGATAAGAAGTAGAATAAAAATCTATGTCCTAAAACCTAGAATAGCGAGAAATAAGAAAGAAAAAGAGTTCGTCGAAAAAGATCGAAAAAGAAAAATGGTTGAAAAATAAAAGGTGACGGAAAAATTAAAGAAACTTATAAAACTTAAAAGTACTTGACTAACCTAACCTTATTACTACAACTAACTTAAAATTATAATCGAAAATTGAGATTACTAATTGGAATGATAATTGATACATAGGTAAAATGTGTCTAAAAATATTAAAGCTTACAAGAAAAACTATATCCCAAATGGAAATAACTTAAAAAGAAACTAAAACTTAAAAAGGCGTCGCAAAATTCTAAAGCACCTAAATCTTAGTCTAAAGAAAAAACACTTAAGGGATTTTATGGCAAAGCCTAAAAATCTAGAAGTAAAAATAACTATGGCAAAATCTAAGTTTAAAACTAAATATGAGCTAAAAATACAAATATTACGCTAAAACGATTAAAAAGGGACAAAATATAAAAATATACAAAAAGTTGTAAAAAGTACAATTTTTATAAAAATATTATTTTTATATCATTTATTTAATAAAACTACTAATTTTACAATTTAATTAAACTAATTTAACTAAATAAAACAAATTAAATAAAAAGTAAAACTAATTATAATAAAACTAATTATAATAATAATAATTAATTAGGGTTTAAAATAATAATTATTAATAATTACTCGTAATTAATACTGAATTAGGGTTTCTGTCAGCGTGTCAGGTTTACTCCGCGAGTTGCGGTATTTAATGCATCCAACCCCGCGAGTCGCGGGGTTCAGAAATTCAGATGACAGCTTAGTTAAATTCGACGCGTTTTTCTTTATTTTTTTTTTTCTGTTTCTATATAAATAAAAGATATTTAAATAAAACTTTATATCTTTATAAACTAAAATAAAAATAAAGAAACTTATAAAACTTAAATATTTAACAAAATCTTAAAAATACATAAATTTTTTTTTTGTTTTTCTTTTTATATTTTCGAATATTTAAAACGTACTTTTATAAAAACGAAGTTTAATAAAAGTAAAATAAAAATCTTTTTTTTTTATATTAGCGTTGCGCTTCCGGCTTTTAAGAGATTCCCCGGCAGCGGCGCCAAAAATACTTGATGTTTTAGCAGAGTAGTATATAAAATAGCTTATATTTTTGCAGAAAATACTATTAAATATGATACAATTTTACACAAGATATTTATTTATTTATAGAATGGATATACTTAAACCTTGCTACAACACTTATAGGCAGTGTACCTAATCGTACAGTAGTGTAGTTTTTAGTAAGTCCGGTTCGTTCCACAGGGAATCTTTTTAAACAAAGCTTAACGCTATATTAGTTTACTTTTATAAAAATACAAATATATATATATATATATAAGTAATATTATTATTATAAAGGGGGGTTTTTACCGTTTAATGACCGGTTTGTCGATTTTAAAACTTTAGTCGCAGTTAAAACCAAATGTAAAAATATTAAAAATAAATACAAGACTTAAATTAAAGCATAAAGTAAATAACGATAATGAAATTGCGAATAATAAAAGTGCGATAAAATAAACTTGCGATAATTAAAAATGCAATTAAATATAATAACAATAAATAAAAATGCGATAATTAGAAGTGCAATTAAATATAAAATAAAGGAAATTAAATATGAAATAAAAGAATTATGCTTATTTAAACTTCCGTAATCATGATGTTTGACGTGTTGATTTTAGTTTTATGCCCATGGGTTAATTGTCCTTTGTCCTGGATTATTTAATATGTCCGTCTGGTTTTTGTCCATAACAGTCCATCAGTCATAAATATAAAGTGCGAGTGTCCTCATCAAATTATCCTTATACCCGAAGTTAAATATTCCAACTAATTGGGGACTTAAACTGTAACAAGATTTTAATACTTTGTTTAATAATTACACCAGGATGTCGACTGAGTGTAACCCAAGGTTTTAATATTTTGTAATCAATTATGCCAAGTGTCCTTTTACATAATTTCACCCCTGTTTTAATTATTCTAGTGGCTATTAATCCATTCCCGTGTCCGGTTAAATGAACGATTATCCGTACATATAAATACCCCGCCCATCGTGTCCGATTGAGTGTATATGGTAATTTATAGGGACGCCCAATTGTAAATCTTTATATTAACATTAACAAACTATCATTTAGTTAAACAAATATAAAGTCCATTAATAGCTCATAGTCTAATTTCCACAAGTGTCGTTCTTTTGTCCAGACCCCAATTATGGTACAAAGCCCAATTACCCAATTTTAGTAATTAGCCCAACATCATGATTACTTCGTTTTAAATAAGCATAATAATAACTTAGCTACGAGACATTAATGTAAAAAGGTTGAACATAACTTACAATGATTAAAAATAGTGTAGCGTTACACGGACAGAATTTCGACTTACACCCTTACAATATTCGCTAACATACCCTTATTATTAGAATTATAATTAAAATTAAAATTAAATTATAAATATATATATATATTTTACGTATGAATGAGGAGAAGAAAAAGATGATGAAAAAATGCTCAGAATTCGGTTGGCTTTATAGGTAGTTTCAAAACTTGGGGCTCCGCGACTCGCGGCCAATTTTGCCTTCAAACTCCGTGAGTCACGGATTTTGAAATTACAGCTCAGAGGAGTTTGGCTCTTTGTTTACCGACGGTTTTAAATAAATATAATATATTAAATAATTATAAGAATTATTTAAATATTATATTATATGTATGTGCATAGTTAACTTGTAATTTTTAGTCCGTTGCGTCGAGCGTTGAGAGTTGACTCTGATCCCGGTTCCGGATTTTCGAACGTCCTTGCGTACAATTTAATATCTTGTACTTTGCGTTTTGAATCTTGTACTCTTGTAATTTCGAGACGTTTCTTATCAATAATTGGAACCTCTTTGATTGTCTTTTGTACTTTTGAGCTTTTTGGTCGTTTGCGTCTTCAATTCGTCGAATCTGTCTTTTGTCTTCACCTTTTATTATTTAAACGAATATCACTTGTAAATAGAACAATTGCAACTAAAAGCTTGTCTTTCTTGAGGAATAATGCTATGAAATATATGTTCGTTTTTAGCATTATCAAATATTCCCACACTTGAGCGTTGCTTGTCCTCAAGCAATATCGTCTTGAAATACTAGAATCACTTCTTTATTCTTCACACTTTGTACATCAGTGATTTCTTTACGGCGGTATAAACAATGGTAGTAACGATATGGTTTACAGTCCCACATGACTATAAAAATTTAGATCCATTAAGGAAACTGGATCTTTATGAAAACATTTGATCTTTTGAAAATTAAATCTAGTTTTTACCCTAGATAAGTTTTCCGGAATAACCCTTTACCGGTGTTTGCAAAATATTTTTGTGGGTTTGGTGGGTTTCAGATTTGAAAATTTTAGCTCAAAACTTATGGTTTTGTGTCACCCACTTGCTAACCTTGTATTAGGAAAGCAACACGTCCAGTTCACTTGCTTCGTATATTACCTTTCGGTAAACTACCGTCCGGTTGTAAAGGAAAGCGTTGAACAAGCAACTGTTAAGGCAATGTCCCCTGACATGCTTTTAATTATGGTATATAACGTGTCGGACGTAATTACTATCCTTGGTAGGAGCAATAGTAAAGCTCACCCTTATAATTTTTCGGTCTGGCACAAGGTCCTGTCTTCGACCATGCTATGCAACCACCGTTCTTACGGTTGACACCCGTTTTGGTTCAGGTGACCTAATGAATTCCAGGTGAATTCCTAGGATTTTACGTTCAATGGTAATGAACGCTTTGAAAATAGGGTTTTCAGAAAACAAATCGGTTTGTAATTTTGATCAAAATATTTTCTCGTTCAAGCTCGAGTTTAGATATCATTGAATTCTATGAGTTTGTAATTCTCAATCTTTAAGGTTAATCTCTAGGATTGAGTAATATCAGTCTTAAAAGCTGATTTTTAATCTTTAAGGAGATTATCCTTTCTGGGGATCTGATTCATTAGTCTTATCCAGCTAATTTGCATGGTGCCCCCCCATTTTACAAGATAAATCCTTCTCATGGTTAGGATAAATCTGACCACTTGGCGACCCTGTTTAATGCAGAGGTCCGTGGATTTCCTGCTGATTTTAGTGATGACTTTTCTAGATTTTTCGTCAACCTACAGCTGGTCTGGACGACAACTTCATGACCTAAATCAAGAAGCGCATTTCTTTTTCGGAAGACTTTACTTCCTTTTAATGATGGAATTGATTCATCGTGTAGATCCATCTCTTCTTTTCTTTCATCGGGTAAAACAGTTTAGTTTAGTCCAAAGCAAAAGTATTTTCAGTTATTTGTTACAGATATATGTGACATATGTTTAAGATAACTTGGTAAATTTTCCCACACTTGGCTTTTATTTTCCTTTTTATCGTCCTCTATTCCATTTTAAATGAATTTTAACATTTTGGTTTGTTTCTCAATTTATGTCCTTTCCGAGGTAACAATAATTTCGGTGTTAAAACCTAGTTTTATCGTTCATAAATATGTATAAACATGATTTTGAGTTCATTTAATTGAAAATTTTGAAAAATTTTACTAGAATTGGGTAGTCAGTATATAAGACTAGGGATGTTCTTTATTATCAGAGAGCACTAGATTCTAATACAACTACTGCTTTACTAGTATTTTTAATGGTAACCAAGTGTATAAAGTAAAAAATTTTAAAATCCGAAAGAATATAACCCCTTCCCACACTTAAGATCTTGCAATGCCCTCATTTGCAAGAAATCAGTAATAATTTAAATTATTGAGGGTGATTTGTGTGAAATTGATTAAATTTTACCAAAATTTCCAAACATTTTGGCGTTTGTTTGCTGAATGATAAATGGTGCACATCATTTGTTCATTCCATCTTGTTGTTATTTCACATATATTTTGCATCTTCTCGTCAAAATTAGTTGCTTTTGCTGAACTTAATGCCAGTCTTTGAAAATGCGTTGTTTTACCCTGTTGTGTACATAAGATAAACTGCAAACATATATACATATTTTTGAAGTTTGGTATATTACCCCACATTCAAAAATTAATAAAATCTAAGAATAAAAGTTAGAAAATTATAACAACTATTACAATATTAACATAAGTATTAAACGTATCAATCATTACAAATTACAAAATAAATAAAACTAAGTAGACTAGGGATGATACTGGTACCAATAGGGGTTCCAGGCATAACCATAGGTGCTATAGAATGCTTCGGCAGGGTTATACGTAGGATACGGTGGTTGCATCTCTATAGACCAGGGAGGGAAGATGGGTTTCGGTGTAGGAATATAGTTTCTACCTATATGTTGGCAATGAGCTATGATTTGGTTCTGATGAACTTGCCAATCTTCAAATGCTCTCTGTCTAGCATTTTCGTACTCCTGAGAAGCTATAAACCTTTGCATTTCTTGCATCTCATTCCCCCCTCCTACATTACCTTGCTGTTGGTTTCTCTCAACCTGTAGATGTCTACCATGGTATGGTACTGCGGCGTTATTTCGCCTTTTCAAAACTTTCGCACCATGGTATACATTTAAACCTATAGTATCGCGGGGTTCTGGTTCTTCTACTAATAATCCCCCCCGACTTATATCCACACCGAGATATTCACCAATCAAAGTAATAAAAATACCACCTCCTATTATGCTATGCGGTCTCATCCCCCAAACCATAGCTGATAAATAATAACCCACACAATACGGTATACTTACAGCGTTTTGTGGGTCTCGAATACACATGTGGTAAAACAAATCCTGTTCATTTACCTTTTCCTTGTTCTTACCTCTTTGTGTAATCGAATTAGCTAAAAACCTATGAATCACTCTTAATTCGGCTCTATCTATATCCAAATAAGAGTAATTTCCCCCTTTGAAACGGTGATGGCTTGTCATTTGACTCCACACACCGTGTGTATCAAAATTTTAATCTATCTTTCTACCGTTTAGTATCAACCCTCTACAATCAGCAGATGCTAACTCCTCAGGCGTATATATACGTAAAGCCTGAGCCATGTCTAGTAAAGACATGTGGCGCATCGAACCGCCTAACAAAAATCTAATAAAAGAACGATCGGTTAAACTAGCTACCCGATCATTCAACTCTATACTACACAACAATTCTTCACACCATACTTTATATACAGGTCTACGCATGGTGAATAAACGTACCCAGTCATTAAAAGTAGAATTACCATACCTCTGTGCAAGTAATTCCCTAATTGGCCCGGCCAATTCTACAGCTTCTAAGGGTCCCCATTCTATGACCCTCGGTACCTCAACAACCTTAGAATGAAGAGTATGCAAACCCCTTTGGTATTTTGGATAATCTATCCAAAGTCTGTCAAATCTCAGGTTCGGGTGCAACTCTTCCAAGTGCATATCAGAAAATGTCATGACCGGATGAGGTATATCCTGCTTGTAGTAGTTATCCACCTCCTGTTGTTCCGCATTCTCAGCAGGAGCATTGCGAGCTTGGGATGAAGATTCACCCCTTTCAGTCTGCAAAACACATCAAACACAATTTTTGTGCATCCAAATATGCATTAGTGTCAGCAAAATCATCAATCAAAATAATCACAATGACATGATCAATTTATATCAAACTTAAGCTCATTTTCACATTTTCATCAAATCTACACTTTTTCAAATATGCATATACGAAAATGTTCGCCAAGTTCATAAGCATTCAACTCAAATAACATGTCAAAATAATCATTACTAGCAATTAAACAAGTTTCAAATGGCATTATCTCTCAAAAATCAAGATCATGAATTTTTAGACTTGAAAAAGTCTACTTTAATTCTCAAAATCATGTTTAGGCTCAAAGTTTGGATCATTTAACTACCTAGACATGTTACACTACTTAATTTAGCAACAATTCATGACAAAAATCGGCCATAACATGTTTATATCAAAAAGCCCCAAATTTGCTCAAGAACACAAACCCTAGATTACTCTAAATTTGAAGTTTAAGGCTTCTAATCATGTTAAATAGCATCAATCTAGGTTATACAAGCATAATACATAAACAATTTAATCATAATTACACTAAAAAGCATCAAAATCAAATTGGGGAAAAAATTGCTCAAGAACACCAAATTTCGGATTAAATGGTGTTTAGGTGTAGAAATTTACCGTTTTTCTTGAGTAATTCCTAGATAGCATCCTTCTCAACATGATTTTAGTAAAAAATTTGGTGATTAACGGTTAAAAATTGTGATTTTGGGGTGTATTTTTCGGGTTTTTGCGTGTTTATGTTCGCAGTATTTGTGTGTTTTGTGGGTTGGGACTGATCTGTTCCAGCTCTTTATTTTTTTCTGATTTTCGGTCCTCCCGCGACTCGCGGCATTTAAGCCTTCAAACTCCGCGAGTCGCGGAGTTTGGTATATATATATATATATATATATATATTTTTTATAATCTTTAACTTATAAAACAATTAAGTAAATAATTTTTAAAATTTTGTTTTCCTTATTATTGAGGACGAGGTCGTTTCGGATCGATGTCCTAGTCTGTCCCTCGACAAAATTTTAAAATTTGTCTTTTTGTAGCGATTGTTTTAAAAGCTAAGATTTTTGGGTTTTTTTTTAATGTTTTTGGCATACTTTAATTCAATAAGATTAAAAATAATGATAATAAAAGTTCTCGTCCCTCCCTTGGGTAAAGCAATTTCGGTTTAAAGACCTAGTCTTCAACTTACGACGAATTTTAAAAATCATATTTTTAACTTAATGAGATTAAGTAAATTTTTGTTTTTAAATTCACACAATTTAAATATAAAATTCAAAATTAATATTAAAAATTCACACCAAACTTACAATTTAAAATGCATAAAATTAAAAATTCATATTTTAATAATTAAAAATTCACACCAAACTTAATTTAAAAATTCATATTATAAATTCATACCAAACTTATATTAATTTTTCAAATATTTACAATTTTAAAAATATTGATTTTACAAAGTTTACAATATTAATTTAAGATTCAAATATTAATTTTAAAAACATGGTAAAAATAAAATTAAAAATCTTTTTGGCTTTTTATCCCACTTTAATCAATCAAATATTATCAAAAATATGCGCCCCTCTTTTCGGTAAAGTAATTTCGGTTCCAAAACCTAATTTAACTCATGACGAATTTTTGAAATATTTTGGGTTGATTGATTAAAGATATTTATACCTTAAGAATAAACGTTAAATTTCGCAGTGATGTAATAAATTTTTGAATGATATCAATAATTTCGGTGGCCAAACCTAATTTTATTCAATACCAATTTAATACTTTTTAGCGAACAAATTAGCGTTTATTATCAAAAGGTTAAAAATAAAATAAAATAAAAACTATACAGACTTACCTGTGAAATAGATTTCTTAGTTATATGATCTATCCCATTCATAAGATAGTCGGTTTAATTGATTTTCCATAGCTACATAGGCGTAACCTCGAGCATTCAGTGTCTTTTCTTCTAAACATATGAACGGTCCGTCTCTGCATAAAGTAACAAATTCGGTATTTGAATAGGTTTGATTATTTGAACATTTACCTCCATGTGACCATTTTCCGCATTTGTGACATCTTTCTAGGTATCGTGCTCTTCTTTTCGCTGCGGATTTTGATTTTCCTTTACCAAATTGTAACTTATTATCTTCGCATCTGGATTCTTTTCTAACTCCGTCCATTCTTTCTCTGATTACTGATACTAATTCACTCGGTAGCATGTCATTATTACGTTTAGTGATCAAAGCGTGTAGCATTAGACCATGGTTTAGTTCACAGGCAGTCTTCATTTTGTAAAAACCTAAAAAAAAATAAAAATTCAGAATGGGGGGAGAAGACTAGTTCTTTAGGGTCTGCTAGGGAAAGACCATTCGGGTTCCATTTTCGAGAACTACACGAAAACAGACAATCTAACTCTAACAGAAATACATATTATCCTTTAAAGACTTGATTCTCCCCACACTTAGTTAGCTGTGGTGTCGAAATTGTGATTAACTTCGTTGTCGACTTTCATCGGACCATGTATGTAATGTTTAACTCTGTGACCATTAACTTTAAATTCAATCCCATTTGAATTTATTAATTCTATCGTTCTGTATGGGAAAACTCTTTTGACTATGAATGGTCCAGACCATCTTGATTTCAATTTTCCAGGAAATAGCTTGAATCGTGAATTGAAAAGAAGAACTCTGTCTCCTTCTTTAAATTCTTTTGAACTTCTGATTCTTTTATCATGCCATTTCTTCGTTCTTTCCTTATAGATTAACGAATTTTCGTATGCTTCATGTCTTAATTCTTCTAATTCGTTTAGTTGACTTAATCGTAGACGTCCAGCTTCATGTAAATCAAGATTACATGTTTTCAAAGCCCAAAATGCTTTGTGTTCAATTTCTACTGGAAGATGACATGCTTTTCCATAAACAAGTCTAAAAGGTGTGGTTCCAATTGGAGTTTTGTAGGCTATTCTAAAAGCCCAGAGTGCATCCTCCAATTTAATGGACCATTCCTTCGGATTTGATCCTACGGTTTTCTCTAGAATACGTTTTAAGGCTCGGTTGGTATTTTCAACTTGTCCACTTGTTTGTGGATGATATGCGGTGGAGATTTTATGAGTTACTCCATATCTTTTAAGAACTTTCTCAAGTTGATTATTACAGAAATGAGTACCCCGATCACTTATTAAAGCTTTCGGTGTTCCAAACCTTGCAAAAAGACGTTTTAAAAAGTTGACTACAACTCGTGCATCGTTAGTTGGGAGAGCTTGTGCTTCCGCCCATTTAGATACATAATCAATGGCTATGAGTATATATAGATTATTATGAGATTTTGGAAATGGACCCATAAAGTCAATACCCCAAATGTCAAATACTTCACATACTTGGATGACATTTTGTGGCATTTCATCACGTTGACTTATTTTTCCGGCCCTTTGACAAGCATCACAGGATTTGCAAAGAAGGTGTGCATCTTTGTAAATTGTAGGCCAATAGAATCCAGCATCATAAACTTTTCTTGCTGTTAGTTGAGGCCGATAATGCCCTCCTGTTGGTCCTGTGTGACAATGGTTTAAAATTTTACTAGCTTCATCTCCAAATACACATCGGCGTATTATTCCATCGGGACAACTTTTAAACAGATGTGGATCTTCCCAAAAATAGTGTTTTATATCACTGAAGAATTTCTTTCGTCTTTGGTACGATAATCCTTTTTCAAGGAATCCACATACTAAATAGTTTGCATAGTCTGCAAACCATGGTATTTCTTTATAATCTATCTTCAATAGATATTCATCAGGAAAGTTGTCTTGTATGGCCGATTCATTTAGAACTTCTAATTCGGGATTTTCAAGACGAGAAAGAAGATCAGCGGCGAGATTTTCTGCTCCTCTTTTATCTCGGATTTCAATATCAAACTCTTATAAGAGTAAGATCCAACGGATTAATCTTGGTTTAGCATCTTGTTTTGAAAATAGGTATCTAAGAGCAGAATGGTCGGTATAGACCACCGTTTTTGCTAGAACGAGATATGATCGAAATTTGTCAAAAGCAAAGACAATAGCAAGGAGTTCTTTTTCAGTAGTTGTATAGTTCGTTTGTGCTCCTTGTAACATCTTACTAGCATAATATATAGGTTGAAATCGTTTTTCAATCCTTTGTCCTAAAACGGCTCCCATTGCAAAATCACTTGCATCGCACATTAGTTCAAATGGTAGATTCCAATTTGGTGTTATCATGATTGGCGCATTAGTGAGTTTTTCTTTAAGAATATTAAAATATTTGATACACTCATCTGAAAAGATGAATGGAGCATCCTTTTCTAGGAGTTTATTCATAGGAGTGGCAATTTTAGAAAAATCTTTTATGAAACGTCGGTAAAAACCGGCATGCCCTAGAAAACTCCTAACTCCTCTAACATTGGTGGGATGTGGAAGTTTAGCAATTACATCTACTTTAGCTCTATCCACTTCAATTCCTTCTTTTGAAATTTTATGTCCAAGAACGATACCTTCTTTAACCATGAAATGGCATTTCTCCCAATTAAGTACTAGATTTGATTGTTCACATCTAAGAAGCATTCGTTCCAGATTAACTAGACATGATTCAAATGTATCACCGAAGACTGAAAAGTCATCCATGAAAACTTCCATGCATTCTTCTATCATGTCGTAGATGTTCATTTGGATCTTCCTTCGACGCACCACTAAATTGGCATTGATTAGTCACCATGTATAGAATTTGTCCTTTGAATTCATAATCTGGCGCATTAATGTCTGGATGAGTAATTGCGTGACCTTGGCCAGTGCGTTTAGCTCTCCTTCGGTCTTCCATACTTAAAGGTTCCAGATTCTCCATAATTGAATTTGTTGAATCGGAATCACTAGAGGATTCTAATTTAATAGTTCGTTCCTCAACAATCTCTGTTTGAATGATTGGTGGTTCCGGAGGAAAGTTTAATGGTTCAGGATCTACGAACCGTTCCTGAATATTCTCCGGATTCTCAATTGTGAGGTCAGGTTCAAAAAATGGATTATCGGAAATTTGAATTGAAGTACTTGGTCGACTGGATGACGATTCTAAAGAAAAATCAACGGCGGTTATATTTGCTAAATGTCTTGATCTAGTTACAGGTGGTGAACGTACAAAAGGTGGTGATCGTCTTGCTCGGTGCATTCACTGAATATCCTATTAGTTTTTAAAAGGAAAGAAAAATTATAATAAGTTATCCAATTAATAGACTTTTCTGATTTTGCCCACGTTTCGAATAGCCAAAAGATGCAGCAGAGGGGCAGGATTCGTTTGGTCTCAATATAATTGAGGACTGTTTGGCTCCAATAATCTGGTCCACGTACAAATCCAACTATTACTACGAACCAGAAAATTTTGATGTCTATCAATTTAACCACTTAAAATAAATTTTCGTAATTTTAAGAAATTTAGATAAGAAGTAGAATAAAAATCTATGTCCTAAAAACTAGAATAGCGAGAAATAAGAAAGAAAAAGAGTTCGTCGAAAAAGATCGAAAAAGAAAAATGGTTGAAAAATAAAAGGTGACGGAAAAATTAAAGAAACTTATAAAACTTAAAAGTACTTGACTAACCTAACCTTATTACTACAACTAACTTAAAATTATAATCGCAAATTGAGATTACTAATTGGAATGATAATTGATACATAGGTAAAAGGTGTCTAAAAATATTAAAGCTTACAAGAAAAACTATATCCCAAATGGAAATAACTTAAAAAGAAACTAAAACTTAAAAAGGCGTCGCAAAATTCTAAAGCACCTAAATCTTAGTCTAAAGAAAAAACACTTAAGGGATTTTACGACAAAGCCTAAAAATCTAGAAGTAAAAATAACTATGGCAAAATCTAAGTTTAAAACTAAATATGAGCTAAAAATACAAATATTACGCTAAAACGATTAAAAAGGGACAAAATATAAAAATATACAAAAAGTTGTAAAAAGTACAATTTTTATAAAAATATTATTTTTATATTATTTATTTAATAAAACTACTAATTTTATAATTTAATTAAACTAATTTAACTAAATAAAACAAATTAAATAAAAAGTAAAACTAATTATAATAAAACTAATTAATTAGGGTTTAAAATAATAATTATTAATAATTACTCATAATTAATACTGAATTAGGGTTTCTGTCAGCGTGCCAGGTTTACTCCGCGAGTTGCGGTATTTAATGCATCCAACCCCGCGAGTCGCGGGGTTCAGAAATTCAGATGACAGCTTATTTAAATTCGACGCGTTTTTCTTTATTTTTTTTTTCTGTTTCTATATAAATAAAAGATATTTAAATAAAACTTTATATCTTTATAAACTAAAATAAAAATAAAGAAACTTATAAAACTTAAATATTTAACAAAATCTTAAAAATACATAAATTTTTTTTTTGTTTTTCTTTTTATATTTTCGAATATTTAAAACGTACTTTTATAAAAACGAAGTTTAATAAAAGTAAAATAAAAATCTTTTTTTTTATATTAGCGTTGCGCTTCCGGCTTTTAAGAGATTCCCCGGCAGCGGCGCCAAAAATACTTGATGTTTTAGCAGAGTAGTATATAAAATAGCTTATATTTTTGCAGAAAATACTATTAAATATGATACAATTTTACACAAGATATTTATTTATTTATAGAATGGATATACTTAAACCTTGCTACAACACTTATAGGCAGTGTACCTAATCGTACAGTAGTGTAGTTTTTAGTAAGTCCGGTTCGTTCCACACGGAATCTTTTTAAACAAAGCTTAACGCTATATTAGTTTACTTTTATAAAAATACAAATATATATATATAAGTAATATTATTATTATAAAGGGGGGGTTTTTACCGTTTAATGACCGGTTTGTCGATTTTAAAACTTTAATCGCAGTTAAAACCAAATGTAAAAATATTAAAAATAAATACAAGACTTAAATTAAAGCATAAAGTAAATAACGATAATGAAATTGCGAATAATAAAAGTGCGATAAAATAAACTTGCGATAATTAAAAATGCAATTAAATATAATATCAATAAATAAAAATGCGATAATTAGAAGTGCAATTAAATATAAAATAAAGGAAATTAAATATGAAATAAAAGAATTATGCTTATTTAAACTTCCGTAATCATGATGTTTGACGTGTTGATTTTAGTTTTATGCCCATGGGTTAATTGTCCTTTGTCCTGGATTATTTAATATGTCCGTCTGGTTTTTGTCCATAACAGTCCATCAGTCATAAATATAAAGTGCGAGTGTCCTCGTCAAATTATCCTTATACCCGAAGTTAAATATTCCAACTAATTGGGGACTTAAACTGTAACAAGATTTTAATACTTTGTTTAATAATTACACCAGGATGTCGACTGAGTGTAACCCAAGGTTTTAATATTTTGTAATCAATTATGCCAAGTGTCCTTTTACATAATTTCACCCCTGTTTTAATTATTCTAGTGGCTATTAATCCATTCCCGTGTCCGGTTAAATGAACGATTATTCGTACATATAAATACCCCGCCCATCGTGTCCGATTGAGTGTATATGGTAATTTATAGGGACGCCCAATTGTAAATCTTTATATTAACATTAACAAACTATCATTTAGTTAAACAAATATAAAGCCCATTAATAGCTCATAGTCTAATTTCCACAAGTGTCGTTCTTTTGTCCAAACCCCAATTATGGTACAAAGCCCAATTACCCAATTTTAGTAATTAGCCCAACATCATGATTACTTCGTTTTAAATAAGCATAATAATAACTTAGCTACGAGACATTAATGTAAAAAGGTTGAACATAACTTACAATGATTAAAAATAGCGTAGCGTTACACGGACAGAATTTTGACTTACACCCTTACAATATTCGCTAACATACCCTTATTATTAGAATTATAATTAAAATTAAAATTAAATTATAAATATATATATATATTTTACGTATGAATGAGGAGAAGAAAAAGATGATGAAAAAATGCTCAGAATTCGGTTGGCTTTATAGGGAGTTTCAAAACTTGGGGCTCCGCGACTCGCGGCCAATTTTGCCTTCAAACTCCGCGAGTCGCGGATTTTGAAATTACAGCTCAGAGGAGTTTAGCTCTTTGTTTACCGACGGTTTTAAATAAATATAATATATTAAATAATTATAAGAATTATTTAAATATTATATTATATTTATGTGCATAGTTAACTTGTAATTTTTAGTCCGTTGCGTCGAGCGTTAAGAGTTGACTCTGATCCCGGTTCCGGATTTTCGAACGTCCTTGCGTACAATTTAATATCTTGTACTTTGCGTTTTGAATCTTGTACTCTTGTAATTTCGAGACGTTTCTTATCAATAATTGGAACCTCTTTGATTGTCTTTTATACTTTTGAGCTTTTTGGTCGTTTAAGTCTTCAATTCGTCGAATCTGTCTTTTGTCTTCACCTTTTATTATTTAAACGAATATCACTTGTAAATAGAACAATTGCAACTAAAAGCTTGTCTTTCTTGAGGAATAATGCTATGAAATATATGTTCGTTTTTAGCATTATCAACTACCCAGAAAACATGGAATTGTGAAACTTCCTGGATCAGATAATTTTTCTGGTATCTTATTCAACAGCACTGCTGAACAATTAGCATTCATGGTAACAGCCGAGAGTTCTTCCATTTTATTTCTATTTGAGATTAGATCTTTCAAGAATTTAGCATATCTAGGCATTCCTGAAATCACATCAATGAAAGGAAGATTTACATTTATCTGTTTAAACATATCCAAGAATTTGGATTGCTCGGCTTCAAGTTTCTCTTTCTTCATTTTACTCGGGTAAAGAAGTGGTGGTTGGTATGGTTTAACATAAGGTTTAGCCTTAACTGTGTTATCTTCATTAACCTTTTCAACTACCGGTTCTTTTTCCTTATCTTGATCAGGTTGTGGTTCTTGTGGAGTAGGAATAGCTTCATCAGAAGTTACAGGTATTTCAGGTGGTTTAAGCGTTGTACCACTTCTTGTGGTAATGGCTTTAGCTGTTTCATTTCGGGGATTAGCATTTGTATCACTAGGTAGACTTCCCGGTTTTCTTTCACCTATTAACCTTGCTAGGTTACTTACTTCTTGTTCCAAATTTTGAATAGAAGCTTGTTGATTTCTAAATGCTTGAGCATTTTGTTCATTAGTTTGTTTCTGAGATGTGAAAAACTGCGTTTGAGTTTCAACTAGCTTCGTCATCATATCTTCTAAATTCGGTTTTTTATCATCGGTTTGTTGTGGTGGTTTGTTTTGAAAATTAGGTCTTTGCTGATTGTAAGTATTATTGGATACTTGTTGATTGCTAGGACCTTGTTGGTTGTTGTATGGAATATTTCTGTTATAATTCTGATTTTAATTGTAAATCGGTCTTGGCGGTTGATAATTATTCTGATAATTATTTCCAGGCCTTTGGTTTATGTATGAAATATTCTCTCTTTGTTCCATTGTTAATTCAATACTGAGACAATCTTTTGTCAAATGTGGTCCTCCACACTGCTCACAACTAATTCGTATTGAGTGAATATCTTTAGTCATCTTTTCCATTCGTCTCTCCACATCATCTATCTTTGCGGAAATGGAATCTAAGTCATGGCTAGAATCGGCTCTAGCTGCTTTAGATGATCTAACGATATCTTTTTCTTGGTGCCACTCGTGTGAGTGGGAAGAAGTGTTATCAATAATTTTGTAAGCATCAGTTTCGGTTTTCTTCATAATAGAACCACCAGCTGCTATATCTATGTCTTTCCTTGTAGTGATGTCGCATCCTTGGTAGAATATTTGTACTATTTGACAGGTGTCTAAACCATGTTGCGGACAACCTCTTAACAACTTTCCATATCTTGTCCACGCCTCATATAGAGTTTCATTTGGCTTCTGTGTAAACGTAACAATTTCTGTTTGAAGTCTTACGGCTTTAGATGCAGGAAAGAACTGTTTAAGAAATTTTTCAACTAAAATATCCCATGTATCAATCGCCCCTTCAGGTAACGATTCCAACCAATCTTTGGCTTCTCCCTTTAAAGTCCAGGGAAATAACATGAGATATATATGTTCATCCTCCACTTCTCGGATTTTAAATAGTGTGCAGATCCTATTAAAGGTACGTAGATGTTCATTTGGATCTTCCTTCGGCGCACCACTAAATTGGCATTGATTAGTCACCATGTGTAGAATTTGTCCTTTGATTTCATAATCTGGCGCATTAATGTCTGGATGAGTAATTGCGTGACCTTGGCCAGTGCGTTTAGCTCTCATTCAGTCTTCCATACTTAAAGGTTCCAGATTCTCCATAATTGAATTTGTTGAATCGGAATCACTAGAGGATTCTGATTTAATGGTTCGTTCCTCAACAATCTCTGTTTGAATGATCTACGAATCGGAATCACTAGAGGATTCTGATTCCGGAGGAAAGTTTAGTGGTTCAGGATCTACGAATCGTTCCTGAATATTCTCCGGATTCTCAATTGTGAGGTCGGGTTCAAAAAATGGATTATCGGAAATTTGAACTGGAGTACTTGGTCGACTGGATGACGATTCTAAAGAAAAATCAACAGCAGTAATATTTGCTAAATGTCTTGATCTAGTTACAGGTGGTGAACGTACAAAAGGTGGTGAACGTCTTGCTCGGTGCATTCACTGAATATCCTATTAGTTTTAAAAAGGAAAGAAAAATTATAATAAGTTATCCAATCAATAGACTTTTCTGATTTTGCCCACGTTTCGAATAGCCAAAAGATGCAGCAGAGGGGCAGGATTCGTTTGGTCTCAATATAATTGAGGACTGTTTGGCTCCAATAACCCGGTCCACGTACAAATCCAACTATTACTACGAACCAGAAAATTTTGATGTCTATCAATTTAACCACTTAAAATAAATTTTCGTAATTTTAAGAAATTTAGATAAGAAGTAGAATAAAAATATATGTCCTAAAACTAGAATAGCGAGAAATAAGAAAGAAAAAGAGTTCGTCGGAAAAAGGTCGAAAAAGAAAAATGGTTAAAAAATAAAAGGTGATGGAAAAATAAAAGAAACTTATAAAACTTAAAAATACTTGACTAACCTAACCTTATTACTACAACTAACTTAAAATTATAATCGCAAATTGAGATTACTAATTGGAATGATAATTGATACATAGGAAAAAGTCGTCTAAAAATATTAAAGCTTAAAGGAAAAACTAAATCCCAAATGGAAATAACTTAAAAAGAAACTAAAACTTAAAAAGGCGTCGCAAAATTCTAAAGCACCTAAATCTTAGTCTAAAGAAAAAGCACTTAAGGGATTTTACGGCAAAGCCTAAAAATCTAGAAGTAAAAATAACTATGGCAAAAACTAAGTTTAAAACTAAATATGAGCGAAAAATACAAATATTACGCTAAAACAATTAAAAAGGGATAAAATATAAAAATATACTAAAAGTTGTAAAAAGTACAATTTTTATAAAAATATTATTTTTATATTATTAATTTATTAAAACTATTACTTTTACAATTTAATTAAACTAATTTAACTAATTATATAAATTAAATAAAAAAGAAAAATTTTAAAATAAAACTAATTATAATAATAATAATAATTAGGGTTAATAATTATAATTATTAATAATAACCCTAATTATATTAATTATATATATATATTATATTTATAAATAAATCGTCGGCAAGAAAGACTCCAAAAGCTGGTGAGCTGTATTTACAAACTCCGCGACTCGCGGAGTTTGAAGGCAAAATGGGCCGCGAGTCGCGGAGCCCCAAAGTTTGAAACTCCCTATAAAAGCAACCGCATTCTGATCGCAAAATCATCCTTTTTCTTCTTCTCTCAAAAAACGTATTATATATATAATTTATATTTTAATTTTAATTTTCATTTTAATTTTAATTTTAATTTTAATTTTAAATCCTAATAATAAGGGTATGTTTGCGAATGTTTTAAGGGTGTAAGTCGAAATTCTGTCCGTGTAACGCTACGCTATTTTTAATCATTGTAAGTTATGTTCAACCTTTTTAATTTAATGTCTCGTAGCTAAGTTATTATTATGCTTATTTAAAACGAAGTAATCATGATGTTGGGCTAATTACTAAAATTGGGTAATTGGGCTTTGTACCATAATTGGGGTTTGGACAAAAGAACGACACTTGTGGAAATTAGACTATGGGCTATTAATGGGTTTTATATTAACTAAACAATACCTTGTTAATTTAATATACAAACTTATAATTCGACGTATTTATATATAACCACATACGCTTGACTGGGTACGGTGGGCGGGATATCTATAAATACCAATAATTATTCATTTTACCGGACACGGAACTGGATTAATAGTTAATAGACTTGTTGAAACAGGGGTGAATTACATTCAAGGGTAATTGGTGTAATTGTTAACAAAGTAGTAAAACCTTGGTTTACACGCAGTCGATAACCTGGTGTATTCATTAAACAAAGTATTAAAACCTTGTTACAATTCGAATCCCCAATTAGTTGGAATATTTGACTTCGGGAATAAGAATAATTTGACGAAGGCTTTCGCTCTTTATATTTATGACTGATGGACTATTATGGACAAATCCGTATGGACATATTAAATAATCCAGGACAAAGGACAATTAACCCATGGGCATAAAATTAAAATCAACACGTCAAACATCATGATTACGGAAGTTTAAATAAGCATAATTCTTTTATTTCATATTTAATTTCCTTTATTTTATATTTAATTGCACTTCTAATTATCGCATTTTTATTGTTATTGTATTTAATTGCACTTTTAATTATCGTACTTTTTAATTATCGCAAGTTTATTTTATCGCACTTTTATTATTCGCAATTTCATTATCGTTATTTACTTTACGCTTTAAATTAAGTCTTGTATTTATTTATTATTTTACATTTGGTTTTAACTGCGACTAAAGTTTTAAAATCGACAAACCGGTCATTAAACGGTAAAAAAACCCCCTTTATAATAATAATATTACTTATATATATATATATATATTTGTATTTTTATAAAAGTAAACTAATATAGCGTTAAGCTTTGTTTAAAAAGATTTCCTGTGGAACGAACCGGACTTACTAAAAACTACACTACTGTACGATTAGGTACACTGCCTATAAGTGTTGTAGCAAGGTTTAAGTATATCCATTCTCTAAATAAATAAATATCTTGTGTAAAATTGTATCGTATTTAATAGTATTTCCTGTAAAAAATATAAGCTATTTTATATACTACTCTGCTCCCACATCAAGTATTTTTGGCGCCGCTGCCGGGAAACTCTTAAACGCCGGAAGCGCAACGCTAATATATAAAAAAAAATTAGTTTACTTTTATTAAAATTCGTTTTTATAAAAATACGTTTTAAATATTCGAAAATATAAAAAGAAAAACAAAAATATAAATATTTTTAGGAGTTTGATAAATATTTAAGTTTTATAAAGTTTCTTTAGTTTGTAAAAATATAAGTTTTATTTAATTTATTTTATAAATATATTTTATAAATATAAAAAAAAAACCGAAAAAAAAAATTTAATATATATAAATCTATTTTTAAGATATTTTTAAAGTTATAAAGTAGTTCTATTTTTATTTAAGTTTTTAAATATAAGTTTTTATTATATAAATATTTTATAAACAGAAAATATAAAAACAGAAAATAAAAAAAAGAAAAAAAAAAGGTCGAATTAAAACTGTACCAGAGTTGAAAACTGGAACCCCGCGACTCGCGGGGTTTGCTGCTTTAAATACCGCGAGTCGCGGAGCCCCAAAGTTTGAAACTCCCTATAAAAGCAACCGAATTCTGAGCATTTTTGATCATCATATTGTGAAGACCCGTCCTAATCCATCCGGACGAAGTCCATATCGATTATAAACGATTCACAACAGTTGATTACATCGCGAGATACTTGACCTCTATATGATACATTTTACAAACATTGCATTCGTTTTTGAAAAGACAAACTTTCATTACATCGAAAGTTGACAGGCATGCATACCATTTCATAATATATCCAACTATAATTGACTTGATAATAATCTTGATGAACTCGACGACTCGAATGCAACGTCTTTTGAAATATGCCATGAATGACTCCAAGTAATATCTATAAAATGAGCAAATACACAGCGGAAGATTTCTTTCGTACCTGAGAATAAACATGCTTTAAAGTGTCAACCAAAAGGTTGGTGAGTTCATTAGTTTAACTTAAACAATCGTTTCCATCATTTTAATAGACCACAAGATTTCAGATTTCCATTTCTCATAAACATACGTCCCATGCATAGAGACAAAAATATCATTCATATGGATTGAACACCTGGTAACCGACATTAACAATATGCATATATAAGAATATCCCAATCATTCCGGGATCCTCCTTCGGACATGATATAAATTTCGAAGTACTAAAACATCCGGTACTTTGGATGGGGCTTGTTGGGCCCGATAGATCTATCTTTAGGATTCGCGTCAATTAGGGTGTCTGTTCCCTAATTCTTAGATTACCAGACTTAATAAAAAGGGGCATATTCGACTTCGATAATCCAACCATAGAATGTAGTTTCACGTACTTGTGTCAATTTCGTAAAACAGTTATAAAAGTTGCGCATGTATTCTCAGCCCAAAAATATAAAGGGTAAAAAGGCAAATGAAACTCACGATACTGTATTTTGTAGTAAAAATACATATGACGTCATTGAACAATGCAGGGTTGGCCTCGGATTCACGAACCTATATCAATTGTGTATATATTAATACGTATAATGTAAGTTACAAAATTTCATTTATTAATATGTATTATTTATATATTATAGTTTTGTAGAATTTATTCTAACCTTTATTTTAAAACGTATACTTATATTATATTTTAAGTTATATTTTATATATATATATATCGATTTTATGTATATATATCTATAATGATTTACGTTTATATAAATAGTGACATTAATATATTTATATACATATATTTGTGGTTAGTATTGTATTTATGAAATTTTATTAGTTTGTTATGTGAATTATTAATACAATCCTAGTATATACCATAAGTATATATATAGTGTACAAAAGATTTATTTGTTAAAATAATAATTTAGATAATAATGATTTACTAATAATAATAATAATTTTATTAATAATGATAATACTAATAGCAAAAAAAATGAAAATGATAACTGTTAATGATACTAATAATAATAACTCTAAAATAATATTAATACTAATACCATACTTATGTTAATAATAAGGGTTCTAATATTTATAAAATGATAAATGATAATCATAATAATACTAGTAAATATTAATGATGATACTGATACATATGATATTATTAATTGTAAATGTACTGATGATACTATTATTTATAAACCGGTACAAATTCTAATATTGATGATAATAATATATTTTTATTTCCTTCATAATAATAATAATGATAATCATAATCCTAATGATGATAAAATACTAAAATGATAAGTTTATTACTAATAATAATATTATTAATACCTATCATAATAATAATAGTAATGTCTATAATACTTTCAAATATGATAACAAGTATGATACTAATAATAACAATAACAATAACAATAACAATCAAAACAATCACAATAATAATAATAATACTAATAATAATTAATATATAATAACAATAATAAAATTAGAAAAGAAAACTACCTCACATGAAAAGAGTTTCAAAAAAAAAAAAGAAACTACCGTCCTCTGGACTCGATCTCGTGACCACATGCTCACATGCAAACACTCTCGACCATCCCACCAATTCTGATTCTCTGTACTAATATCGAATTTAAATTTTATATATAAACTGTTTTTCTTCTATTCCTCTTCTTCTCCACAAGTCTCATGGATTCAACAAAACATCAATAACCAAAAAAAAAAAAAAAAAAAAATCAGGGTTCCTTTTAAAGCTTCAAAACATTACAGAAAAAAAATAATTTGGGTTCTAAAATAAAAAAAAAAAAAAAACACTAAAGGCCTACTGCAGCGTCGGTTCTTGGAACAAAACAAAAAAAATTGATTTCGTAATAGATAACATTATAGATAATGTTTATAACACGAAATAGTTTTCTAAACATGTATAAAAACTACTGGAATCGTCAATTTGATCAGAAACATATACACGAACGCGAATTTGTCTCAAGAACAATTGTTGACTTTTTTTAAACTAAACTTTGACTTCAAAATTCAAGATCGATATAAAGATTTGAGAGTTGAGATTTTGCAGATAGATTCAAAGAAAGATTTCTAACCTTTCTGCATTTTTAGATTTTGAAACTTTATTCGAAATTGAATTAAGAGAAAAAAAAAATTGGAGCGTGCAGAGAAGAAGAAAAAAAAAATATCGCTGTGCTCTTTAATCCCATTGGATTTCCTTTTTATTTGATTTGCAATTATACATAATCATTTTGTAATAATAGAGATCGGTTGATAAAAAATGGAGAAAATGTCAACACAGGTTCACGAGTTTGGAGCAGGAAAGAAACAAAAAAAATAATAATAATAGAGATAAAGGATACAGAGGTCAAACGTATAATATAGATCCCTACTGTTTTTTTTAATTAATAATAATAATATATAATAACAATACTATTAATATCTAATAATATTAATAAAATTAATAATAATGATAAATATAATATTAATGATAATAATAATTGTAAAAATGATAATAATAATAATAATAATAATAATAATAATAATAATAATAATAATAATACCATACTAATTATGATAATATTAATATTTTATCGATAATAATAATATTAGTAATAATAATCTAATTTATACATCCAATTTCATCTTTATATGACATAAAGTGATATTATGAATACAAATATTGATATTTGACGATACAAATAACATTACTACAACAACTATATTTGTATTTAAATTTAATTTATTAATATCATCTATTATTATGTAATATTTAATAATTATGTAATATGTATTGTAACATATACTGAATATTATATATTTATGCATTTTAATATAAATATATTATAATATTTATTTACATACTAATTATATTATACTTATGTATGTAATTATGAAAAATATAAATGTTTTATATATGTAAGTATTATATTTATATATATTTATTAAAATAGTACATTATTTCATCATAGATATATTATAAATTTCTACATATACATAATATAATAATTATGTATAAAATCATATATATATAGTTATATTTATGTATATATGTATACTACCATATATATAAAATCATGTTTTAAATGTTGAGTAGATGATTAATTATGTATATTAAACAATTAACTACAAAGTATAACATTGTACATTTAATATTTTGATAACGTTGGTAAAATATGTTTGAATCATTTATATACAATATACTATATATATTCAAAATGAAAATCTTTAGTTATTAAATGTTATCTTTTATAATAACAAAATTACTTAATAGTTTGATGATGTAGCGTGAGGGTACGAAATAGTAGTATTTTTAATACAAAATACTACAAAATATGACACAAGTTTTAATTATTTATTTACAAATGGGATATACCTAAACCTTGCTACAACACTATAGGCAGTGTACCTAATCGTAGAGTAGTATAGTTTTTAGTAAGTCCGGTTCGTTCCACAGGGAGCGGGCTTATTGCACACTATATTTTTAAACAACTATATTTGTACAAAATATATATAATTATATAAAATAATATATAAAAGGGGGTTTACCGTTTAATGACCGGTTTGTCGATTTATATTTTAAGCGAAGCGTATAGTAAATGATGATATTTAAATAACAATAAAATAAATAATCATAATTAAAATGACAATAAATAAAAGTACGAGGAAATATGAAATAAAATATATTATGCTTATTTAAACTTCCGTAACCATGATGGTTGACGTGTTGATTTTAGTTTTATGCCCATGGGTTAATTGTCCTTTGTCCTGGATTATTTAATATGTCCGTCTGGTTTTCGTCCATAACAGTCCATCAGTCATAAATATAAAGTGCGAGTGTCCTCGTCAAATTATTATTATACCCGAAGTTAAATATTCCAACTAATTGGGGATTCGAATTGTAACAAGGTTTTAATACTTTGTTTAATGAATACACCAGGTTATCGACTGCGTGTAAACCAAGGTTTTACTACTTTGTTAACAATTACACCAATTACCCTTGAATGTAATTTCACCCCTGTTTTAATTATTCTAGTGGCTATTAATCCATTCCCGTGTCCGGTTAAATAAACGATTATTCGTACATATAAATACCCCGCCCATCGTGTCCGATTGAGTGTATATGGTAATTTATAGGGACGCCCAATTGTAGATCTTTATATTAACATTAACAAACTATCATTTAGTTAAACAAATATAAAGCCCATTAATAGCCCATAGTCTAATTTCCACAAGTGTCGTTCTTTTGTCCAAACCCCAATTATGGTACAAAGCCCAATTGCCCAATTTTAGTAATTAGCCCAACATCATGATTACTTCATTTTAAATAAGCATAATAATAACTTAGCTACGAGACATTAATTTAAAAAGGAGAACATAGCTTACATTGATTATTTATCGCGTAGTGTTACACGGACAGAGTTTCGACTTCAAAAACCCGTAAAATAACCTTTACATAACCCGAACTAATCTAATATAACACTAATCTATACTATATATATATTTATTTATTTATTATCTTATGGAGTATTATTATTATTATTATTATATATTACTCGGCAGAATTCGCGACCTTTTATAGGGATTCTGAAATTTCTGTGCTCCGCGAGTCGCGGCACTTTTGGCCTTCCAGCTCCGCAAGTCGCGAAGGTTCCAAAACCAGCCCACAAGTTTAAGATCCAAGGCTGCCGACGGTTTTTATTTAAATATATATAATATATAAATAATTTTTATAATTATTTATATATTATATTATATTTATATACATAGTAGACTCGTAATTTTTTTTTTCGTTGCGTCGAGCGTTGAGAGTTGGTTCATGTACCGGTTCCGAATTTTCGAACGTCCTTGCGTACGCTGAGATATTTTGTACTTTGCGTTTCGTAACTTGTACTCTTGTCATTTTTAGACGTTCCTTATCAATAAATTGAACCTTTTTAATTGTATCTTGTACTTTTGAGCTTTTTGGACCTTTGCGTCTTCAATTCGTTGTTTTCGCCTTTTGTCTTCGCACTTATTTAATATAAATGAATATTACATGAAAATGGAACAATTTCAACTGAAATCTTTACATATCGGAGGGATATTGATACTAAATATATGTTCATTTGGAGCACTATCAAATATCCCCACACTTGAACGTTGCTTGTCCTCAAGCAATACAGTCTTGAAATAAAACACACTAGAATCACTTCTTTATTCTTCACACTTTGTACATCAGTGATTTTGATATGGTGGTATAAACAATGATAGTAACGATAGAACCATGGTTAAAGGTGGGTGTGTCATCTAAAGTTGCCTTGGGTTTAGGTCAACGACACTTGCAATCAAATAGCCGATTTACTTTCGGTTCCCAAAGCAAAGTGCACATTTGAAAGGCGGTTTACAGTCTCACATGACTATGAAAATGTAGATCCTTAAGGAAATTGGATCTTTATGAAAACATTTGATCTTTTGAAAATTCAATCTAGCTTTTACCCTAGATAAGTTTTCCGGAATAACCCTTCACCGGTGTTTGCAAAATATTTTTGTGGGTTTTGTGGGTTTCAGATTTGAAAATTTTAGCTCAAAACTTATGGTTTTGTGTCACCCACTTGCTAACCTTGTATTAGGAAAGCAACACGTCCAGTTTACTTGCTCCGTATATTACCTTTCGGTAAACTACCGTCCGGTTGTAAAGGAAAGCGATGAACAAGCAACTGTTAAGGCAATGTCCCGTGACATGCTTTTGATTATGGTCTATAACGTGTCGGACGCAATTACTATCCTTTGTAGGAGCAATAGTAAAGCTCACCCTTATAATTTTTTATTTTTTTTTTGTCTGGCACAAGGTCCTGTCTTCGACCATGCTATGCAACCACCGTTCTTACGGTTGACACCCGATTTGGTTCAGGTGACCTAATGAATTCCAGGTGAATTCCTAGGATTTTACGTTCAATGGTAATGAACGCATTGAAAATGGGTTTTCAGAAAACAAATCGGTTTATAATTTGATCAAAATATTTTCTCGTTCAAGCTCGAGTTTAGATATCATTGAATTCCATGAGTTTGTAATTCTCAATCTTTAAGGTCAATCTCAAGGATTGAGTAATATCAGGCTTAAAAGCTGATTTTTAATCTTTTAAGGAGATTATCCTTTCTGGGGATCTGATTCATTAGTCTTATCAAGCTAATTTGCACGGTGCCTCCCCATTGTACGAGATAAATCCTTCTCATGGTTAGGATAAATCTGACCACTTGGCGACCCTGTTTTATGCTGAGGTCCGTGGATTTCATGCTGATTTTAGTGATGACTTTTCTAGATTTTTCGTCAACCTACAGCTGGTCTGGACGACAACTTCTTGACCTAAATCAAGAAGCGCGTGTCCTTTTCGGAAGACTTTACTTCCTTTTAATGATGGAATTGATTCATCGTGTAGATCCATCTTTCTTTAATAAATCGGGTAAAACAGTTAATTTAGTCCAAAACAAAAACACTTGCAATAAACTTTACAGAAACATGTGATAGATAGTTTTTAATTGAATAACTTGGTACATTCTCCCCACACTTAGTTTCTTTCTTTGCCTTTTTATTCTCCTTTATTCTATTTTAAATGAATTCAATCGTTTTAGGGTGTTTCTCAATTTATGTCCTTTCCGAGGTAACGATAATTTCGGTATTAACACCTAGTTTTCATCGTTCATAAATATGTATAAACATGATTTTGACTTCATTTAGTTGAAAATTTTTCAAATTTTCACAAAATTTGGCAAATAAACTAAGTGCAAACCCGAGAGAATTTATAACCCTTCCCCACACTTGAGATCATGCAATGCCCTCATTTACATGAAATCAGACTATAATTATAAATTCATGAGGGTGATTAGTGTAGAAAAGTAATTAAAAATACCCAGTTTGTAATTACAAAGCTCGTCGAATGATAGATGGCGCGTCTCATCGTTCATTCCTTTATGTTTTATCACACATATTTTTCTTCAAAAACGGTTGCTTTTCTGAACTGTTTGCTAATCTTTAAAAATACGTCTTTTGCCCTAATTTATTATGCATGTTTATTAACGAGTTATGCACTAACCCGAACCCCTAATTTAACGTTAAGTAGGGTTAAACTTCCCCACACTTAGCTGACGATATGTGAAGTCAGTAGAATAAGTTCCAAGAATTAAAATAGTGAGCCAGTTATTTACATCTCGGGTGGTATATATTATATCAATGGGTTTAAAGTTTAGACCCACCCGATTGTCACTACTTAATTCTTTTTTAAGTGTAGCTTTTAGTAAATGGATATGTCTCTTTTCTGGTTCTTGGTCAAATGGATCGATATACACCGACATACATATTTCTATAGGGTGGACAATTCCTAACATTTCCTTCCTTTTATTCTCAGGATCAAAGTTTTCACCTCTATTACCCAATTGGGTGAAATTCGAGGTGTCATTATCTATTACAGCTCGTAGTTCATTTCCGGTGGATGACTCGTCTATTGAGAATATTGTGTTGGAAGGTTGTGGAATGGTGAAGTTCGGTTTGGCCTCGGGGGTAAAATTTTCAACGTTATCGTATTCCCAAGAGTACCAATTTGTCACCCTTACTTCTTCTTTATCCATTGATGGATCGATGATTTCGTCGGTAGAGGCTAATGGGTCGATATGTTGTGAAATTGGTAAGACTGAATAAAAAGTATCATCGGGATAGTTGGTGATTTCGGAGCTCTCGAATTCATCAAAATTCGATGATATGAGATTTTCTTGCACACGACTCCTCAGATCAACAGGTGTGTAGTCTGATAGAGTTTCAGCTTGCCGGTTTACAAACTCTCTCATTTGTTCATTTTGAGCATTGAGTTCTTCGAGTTTGATTTTCATATAATCTAAAGAATTTTCAGGCACATAATTTTCCTCGTCTTCTGGTTGTTGAGTTTGGATATATTCTTGGGAATAATCCCAATTTGAATTGTATTCTTCGTAATCGTTCCATTCAGGTTCCGTGGGTGCGTAATTTTCCATAGGAACGTAATAGTAACATTCCCATGTTGAGTGATAATCTCCACAAATTTCACAACCAGTTATTGTTTCGTCGTTCGTGATCCAAGATTGACCGAATGAATTTTTATCAACACTCGTTTGAGAGTATTGATTTAATTGATTTCGGATATCAAAAAGAGTTTCCATAGCCTTGTTTTCAAAATTTTCCATTTTATTGCGATGGCCAGATTTTAGCTACAATGTGGTGCATTTACTAATTATCCTATTAGTTATAAAAATAGAAAAACTTATATAAGTTGTCCAATTAATAGACTTTTCTGCTTTTGCCCACGTTTCGAATAGCCAAAAGATGCAGCAGGGAGCCAGAACCCTTTAAATCGGAAGTTCACAACTCAGCCACTAACAAATCCAACTATTACTACGAAGCAGAAAATTGTCAACGTCCATTAATTTAACCACTTAAATAATTTTTCTTTCTGTTTGAGATATTAGATAAGAAATAGAGAAGATTTCTAAGTCCTAAAAACTAAAGCGTCGAGAAATAAGAAAGAAAAAGAATGCGCGTCGAAAAACGTCGAAAAATAAAAATAAGAAAATAGCGCGTCGTAACTTAAAAAGGCACTAAAATTTTAAAATCGTCGCAAAATTCTAAAGCACCTAAATCTTAGTCTAAAGAAAAAGCACTTAAGGGATTTTAAGGCAAAGCCTAAAAATCTAGAAAATAAAAATAAGCTACGGCAAAAACTATGTCTTAAAACTAGCTACGAACGAAAAATATACAAATATTACGCTAAAACAAATGAAAAGATACAAAATATAAAAATAAACTTGAAGTTATAAAAATTATTTATTTTTATAAAAATATTATTTTTATATTATTTATTTTATAAAAGTATTAATTTATATATATATATTTAATAATACTAATTAATATTTAAAATACAAAATTAAATTAAAAACTTAAAACTAATTATAATAATAATAAGTAAATAGGGTTAATAATAATAATAAATAATAAATTACCCGTAATAAATGCTGATTAGGGTTTCTGTCGGTGTCAGGGTGGCTCCGCGAGTCGCGGTATTCGAGGCTTCAAACTCCGCGAGTCGCGGGGTTCCAATTTTCAACTCAGGTACAGTTTAAAATTTGACGCGTTTTTTTTTTTTTTTTTTTTTTTTAGGATTTTATATTGTTTTTCTAAAAATAATATATATTTATACAAAAATGAATTAAAAATATAGAGTTTTGCCGAGTCCCCGGCAGCGGCGCCAAAAACTTGATGATGTAGCGTGAGGGTACGAAATAGTAGTATTTTTAATACAAAATACTACAAAATATGACACAAGTTTTAATTATTTATTTACAAATGGGATATACCTAAACCTTGCTACAACACTATAGGCAGTGTACCTAATCGTAGAGTAGTATAGTTTTTAGTAAGTCCGGTTCGTTCCACAGGGAGCGGGCTTATTGCACACTATATTTTTAAACAACTATATTTGTACAAGATATATATAATTATATAAAATAATATATAAAAGGGGGTTTACCGTTTAATGACCGGTTTGTCGATTTATATTTTAAGCGAAGCGTATAGTAAATGATGATATTTAAATAACAATAAAATAAATAATCATAATTAAAATGACAATAAATAAAAGTACGAGGAAATATGAAATAAAATATATTATGCTTATTTAAACTTCCGTAACCATGATGGTTGACGTGTTGATTTTAGTTTTATGCCCATGGGTTAATTGTCCTTTGTCCTGGATTATTTAATATGTCCGTCTGGTTTTCGTCCATAACAGTCCATCAGTCATAAATATAAAGTGCGAGTGTCCTCGTCAAATTATTATTATACCCGAAGTTAAATATTCCAACTAATTGGGGATTCGAATTGTAACAAGGTTTTAATACTTTGTTTAATGAATACACCAGGTTATCGACTGCGTGTAAACCAAGGTTTTACTACTTTGTTAACAATTACACCAATTACCCTTGAATGTAATTTCACCCCTGTTTTAATTATTCTAGTGGCTATTAATCCATTCCCGTGTCCGGTTAAATAAACGATTATTCGTACATATAAATACCCCGCCCATCGTGTCCGATTGAGTGTATATGGTAATTTATAGGGACGCCCAATTGTAGATCTTTATATTAACATTAACAAACTATCATTTAGTTAAACAAATATAAAGCCCATTAATAGCCCATAGTCTAATTTCCACAAGTGTCGTTCTTTTGTCCAAACCCCAATTATGGTACAAAGCCCAATTGCCCAATTTTAGTAATTAGCCCAACATCATGATTACTTCATTTTAAATAAGCATAATAATAACTTAGCTACGAGACATTAATTTAAAAAGGAGAACATAGCTTACATTGATTATTTATCGCGTAGTGTTACACGGACAGAGTTTCGACTTCAAAAACCCGTAAAATAACCTTTACATAACCCGAACTAATCTAATATAACACTAATCTATACTATATATATATATATATTTATTTATTTATTATCTTATGGAGTATTATTATTATTATTATTATATATTACTCGGCAGAATTCGCGACCTTTTATAGGGATTCTGAAATTTCTGTGCTCCGCGAGTCGCGGCACTTTTGGCCTTCCAGCTCCGCAAGTCGCGGAGGTTCCAAAACCAGCCCACAAGTTTAAGATCCAAGGCTGCCGACGGTTTTTATTTAAATATATATAATATATAAATAATTTTTATAATTATTTATATATTATATTATATTTATATACATAGTAGACTCGTAATTTTTTTTTTCGTTGCGTCGAGCGTTGAGAGTTGGTTCATGTACCGGTTCCGAATTTTCGAACGTCCTTGCGTACGCTGAGATATTTTGTACTTTGCGTTTCGTAACTTGTACTCTTGTCATTTTTAGACGTTCCTTATCAATAAATTGAACCTTTTTAATTGTATCTTGTACTTTTGAGCTTTTTGGACCTTTGCGTCTTCAATTCGTTGTTTTCGCCTTTTGTCTTCGCACTTATTTAATATAAATGAATATTACATGAAAATGGAACAATTTCAACTGAAATCTTTACATATCGGAGGGATATTGATACTAAATATATGTTCATTTGGAGCACTATCATAGTTCATTAATACTAATATAATTAGTTTTATATATAATTATTTATATTTACATTCTTAGTTACAATTAAAGGTTCGTGAATCGTCGGAAATAGTTAAAGGTCAAATGTTATCATGAAATAGTTCAAACATAATGAGACTCGGTTTAATAGACTTTGCTTATCGAGTCGAATCATATAAGATTATGTTTAAATTTGGTCGGAAATTCCCGGGTCATCACAGTACCTACCCGTTAAAGAAATTTCGTCCCGAAATTTGAGTGAGGTCGTCATAGCTAACAATAAATATGTTTTCCTGACGAATATGAGTTGATAACTTGAGTTTTATCATCATTGAGTAATATGGATAAAAATAATTCAATTATTCGAAGAGTGCGAATGAAGCTATTCACAAAAGGATGAAATGAGAAACAAAGATTTGTTTTTAACTTTTGACGTAGTCAGGTTTGAATTTAGAAAATAAGGCGCGTCTTAACTTTTGACATTGCCTTGGTTGAATTCCGGAATTTAAGGGATTTAAAGAAAATCTTGAAGATCTATAAAATCTGATTCTTCGGGATTTATGGAAATTAAGATCTCTTTAATTAAATACGGTGATCTGCCCCGATTACTACGTCTGATATTTCCAGTATAAATTAAGCTCTTCCTTTCCATTATTCTCACCATTCTTATACTTTCTTTCTTAGTTCATACATCCAAAAGATTCTGAAAATGATTAATCCAGTTCTGATCCTTGTCCTCATCCTTACTATCGCAACAATCATTCTCCTTTTCCAACTTCCACCAGAGGAATCTGCTTTCTTCTACTTCGCCCTCGGGATTATAATGTTTTTAATTCTCCCGTGTCTTTATGTTGCGATAAACATTGATATACACGGTTTGTAATTTATGTGTTGTTATCGGACTTTATATTCTCCCTTATATTTCAAAGCTCTATGCTTTTGTTTTCTCTTCCCGACTTCAAGTCAAGCGAATAATGGTCCAGAATTTATAGATATAGAGTTTCGAATGATTATAATGTTCTAAGCATGAAGGAACGTGATAGCACGATTTGATTTTCAAATTTATCAACATCACGGAAGATAGAACCATCAAGAATACATTTTCTTGATTTGTTACGGAGTTAAGTAGGATGAAAGAGTTATGTAACATGGCACATGATGACGTTATGATCTGTGAATCATCACGTTTCATTTAGAAACTCAGCATGACTTACTGTAATATAATCACGTTGATCAAGTGTCATTATATTATACTAACTCATGCATCAGTTCCCATCATTACTACAATAACATTCATATTTTAAGCTTGAAAATTTACAGAATATAGAAACTAACAGTTTCTATATGATGTAATACTGATAGCACGAAAAGATTAATGATTTCAGATAAGAATAGTTATAAAAATATCTCCAGAAATATGGAGGATATTTATAATGAAAGGTACGATAATATCTCAGAATATCTAAGATCAGAGGATGATAGAAACTATTGTCTGCAAGGGTTTAGAGTAAGGAGCAAGTTATTCACTATAGACTTTAGCAGACATTGAATTATTTGGATTCTTTGAAGTCAAACTTATTCTTTGTGATTTATCCACGGCTTTCTTCATAGTTTCGCATAATCTGCTTTTCGGTACTATATTTTCTATTGAATGTTTCCAATATATTGATACACAGGAAGCACGAAGAGGTATATAATTTCGGACGAGAATATTTATGAAAATATCCTCAGAAATATCAAAGATATTGATGATGATATTTTGGAATTTCTAAGTTCGACGGTTGATGGAGAAAGATTTTCCGCAAGATTTTAACATGACTTCGGAGCAAGATATTCTCTAAAGATTTCAACGGATCCAGAATTACCTGAATCCTTTGAATATAGGATTTGGTCCTTGTATTTGTCCTTGGTCTCCTTCATGGGTAACTCAATCTGTTTTTCAATACCCAATTTTCTATCGAGCGTTCCTAACACTCCTTTCTTTATCATCAAACTTTTGTCCGTTTAGACCATCTACCATTTTTCTGTTTCCTCTGCATTTAATGCTATGATATCTGAATCATCGGTTATTAATCCGAGGTGGTTTCAGGAGAATTGTGTTTTTAGATGATTAAACGCTGATGGTAATATGATGGAATATGAAAGGTTACCTGGTAACAATAAAAGAGCACGCGTATATATAAACGTTATAATAAGGTTGTTTCGTACGAAAAGTCGAAGTTGACTTGTTGGAGTTGTGACAAAATTGGCTAATTTTGAAAAGGGATCGCAAAGTTGTTTTTGTTAATAAATGCCAAAGGATCTGACGCGGCTACGTGTTGAACTTTTACTCAATTGCCGAGAGTTTCTCAGGTGCATAACTATATGCATAAATCTTTCCTTCCGTAGAAGTGCGGTTGATTCATCCTATCGATTGAGGTGTTTTCAAGAATCATGAAAGGTTTGAACGCAGAATGTAATCGTGAAGATACAAATGAGGTTTAAGACGAAATCAAGTGGCAAACTTGAAGAATTGTTTAGTTTCATATGTTATATTCAATATTTTAATTCATTTTAATTGTCCAATGTTATTAGTCCACAGTCGATAGTCCACAGTTGACAGTGCAATCATTCATATATAGTTTAATATATAATATTTGAATTAATTAATACGTATCGTGACCCGTGTACATGTCTCAGACTCGATCACAACTCAAAGTATATATATTATTATAGAATCAACCTCAACCCTGTATAGAGAACTCGATCATTACTGCATATAGAGTGTCTATGGTGATTCCAAATAATATATATAGATGTGTCGATATGATATGTCAAAACCTTGTATACGTGTCCCGATATTTAAAGTGCGTAAAATAAATAACAGAAATTAAATGACGATAAATAAAGTGCGTAAAGTAAATAACAGAAATTAAATGACAATAAATAAAATTGCGAGAATATAAATTGCGATAAAATAAATTGCGATAAATAAATTGCGATAAATAAAATGTAATACGGAATTAACAGTTAGCTAGGAACAGTTAGCTAGGATTTTGTTAGCGTGGTTTCTTAATAAAATTTAATATTGTTAATTAGTCTGTTTCTAATCAATTTTTATTGTGTCCATTATTTCTTCATTATGCCACTTGTTGGATTCTGATAGGTCAAAATTCAAATATGAAATTGAATTTGAATGAAAATAGTTATTCTTTGGTGAACGGATAAGTATCCCGGTGGTTGTAAATATGATAGTGAATAACTGTTGAATCAGATTCGAAGAATATACAGTGTAACTTATTAATGTGAAATTTAAATATTCCTCGGGTATTACCTACCCGTTAAAATATTTTTATTATTAACAGTTTGTACAAAAGAATTTTTAATTACAATCTTTATGAAAACATATATACATATATATTTTCTTCAGATGTAATCATGAATTTAATGAGTTAACATGATATTAAACTCATTTAGTTTTCAGTTGGAACTAGAATAAATAATCTCTAAAACATTAGAGATTACATAATCACCATGTCGAACGAAGATAACTGATGTAGAATGTCATGTAGAATGATGATTATACTCGAGGTATAGATTGAGATGTTGAGGCATGTGATATTGAAATTTGGGTTGTTGGTGGTACCGTTGGTGCCGGTGATTTGGATGAAGCTGGTACGTTTTGCACCATATTTTCCAAGACTACAACTTATGCGCGAAGTTCGTTAACTTCTTCTATTACACCGGGATGATTGTCGGTTCGGACGAGCGGATGAATGAGGTTTAGAATCTGAGATAGTATATGATCGTGATGAGATACTTTGGAAATGAGAGAGAAAATGGTGTCTCGAACAGGTTCGCCGGTAAACATTTTAGGTCCATTGTCAAGAGGTGAATTTGGTTAGTGGAAATGATCGCCTTCTTCGCGTTTCCATTGATTAAGTCGACTACGAACCCATCTCCAATTCATTCAGAATAGATGATGGCTAATTGATCGATTCATTCCGGTTACTCTGCTTTCGGAGCTCGAGTGGAAATCCATATCGAAATAGCTGTCGGAATAACTATCGAAATAGCTATCGAAATCAGATGGACTCGAACTGGTTGAGGGATTCATCTCGTACGATCAGATGAAGGATTTTCGATAAGAAATAGATTATAGGATGTAGATTAGTACCCTGCAATACATAATTTACATATGCATATATAATACTAAAATCCCATAAGCTACGGAGGAATCTACGGAAGCTGTCAGGCAAAGGTAACAATAACAGATACGCTAAGATATGAATTTAACTATACACTGTCTATGCAATAAAGGCAGTAAGACGTGTCTTAGACTTTAAGGATGATAAGCAAATAATTTTTCGACACTAAATGATAAGCAAAACTTTTGACATGCAAACACGGTCGAAGTCCAGACTCATTAATGCATTCTAACGACTATCAGTTAGACTCACTAATGCAAGACCTGGTTCGCTAAGACCACCGCTCTGATACCAACTGTGAAGACCCGTCCTAATCCATCCGGACGAAGTCCATATCGATTATAAACGATTCACAACAGTTGATTACATCGCGAGATACTTGACCTCTATATGATACATTTTACAAACATTGCATTCGTTTTTGAAAAGACAAACTTTCATTACATCGAAAGTTGACAGGCATGCATACCATTTCATAATATATCCAACTATAATTGACTTGATAATAATCTTGATGAACTCGATGACTCGAATGCAACGTCTTTTGAAATATGCCATGAATGACTCCAAGTAATATCTATAAAATGAGCAAATACACAGCGAAAGATTTCTTTCGTACCTGAGAATAAACATGCTTTAAAGTGTCAACCAAAAGGTTGGTGAGTTCATTAGTTTAACTTAAACAATCGTTTCCATCATTTTAATAGACCACAAGATTTCAGATTTCCATTTCTCATAAACATACGTCCCATGCATAGAGACAAAAATATCATTCATATGGATTGAACACCTGGTAACCGACATTAACAATATGCATATATAAGAATATCCCAATCATTCCGGGATCCTCCTTCGGACATGATATAAATTTCGAAGTACTAAAACATCCGGTACTTTGGATGGGGCTTGTTGGGCCCGATAGATCTATCTTTAGGATTCGCGTCAATTAGGGTGTCTGTTCCTTAATTCTTAGATTACCAGACTTAATAAAAAGGGGCATATTCGACTTCGATAATCCAACCATAGAATGTAGTTTCACGTACTTGTGTCAATTTCGTAAAACAGTTATAAAAGTTGCGCATGTATTCTCAGCCCAAAAATATAAAGGGTAAAAAGGCAAATGAAACTCACGATACTGTATTTTGTAGTAAAAATACATATGACGTCATTGAACAATGCAGGGTTGGCCTCGGATTCACGAACCTATATCAATTGTGTATATATTAATACGTATAATGTAAGTTACAAAATTTCATTTATTAATATGTATTATTTATATATTATAGTTTTGTAGAATTTATTCTAACCTTTATTTTAAAACGTATACTTATATTATATTTTAAGTTATATTTTATATATATATATCGATTTTATGTATATATATCTATAATGATTTACGTTTATATAAATAGTGACATTAATATATTTATATACATATATTTGTGGTTAGTATTGTATTTATGAAATTTTATTAGTTTGTTATGTGAATTATTAATACAATCCTAGTATATACCATAAGTATATATATAGTGTACAAAAGATTTATTTGTTAAAATAATAATTTAGATAATAATGATTTACTAATAATAATAATAATTTTATTAATAATGATAATACTAATAGCAAAAAAAATGAAAATGATAACTGTTAATGATACTAATAATAATAACTCTAAAATAATATTAATACTAATACCATACTTATGTTAATAATAAGGGTTCTAATATTTATAAAATGATAAATGATAATCATAATAATACTAGTAAATATTAATGATGATACTGATAAATATGATATTATTAATTGTAAATGTACTGATGATACTATTATTTATAAACCGGTACAAATTCTAATATTGATGATAATAATATATTTTTATTTCCTTCATAATAATAATAATGATAATCATAATCCTAATGATGATAAAATACTAAAATGATAAGTTTATTACTAATAATAATATTATTAATACCTATCATAATAATAATAGTAATGTCTATAATACTTTCAAATATGATAACAAGTATGATACTAATAATAACAATAACAATAACAATAACAATCAAAACAATCACAATAATAATAATAATACTAATAATAATTAATATATAATAACAATAATAAAATTAGAAAAGAAAACTACCTCACATGAAAAGAGTTTCAAAAAAAAAAAAAGAAACTACCGTCCTCTGGACTCGATCTCGTGACCACATGCTCACACGCAAACACTCTCGACCATCCCACCAATTCTGATTCTCTGTACTAATATCGAATTTAAATTTTATATATAAACTGTTTTTCTTCTATTCCTCTTCTTCTCCACAAGTCTCATGGATTCAACAAAACATCAATAACCAAAAAAAAAAAAAAAAAAAATCAGGGTTCCTTTTAAAGCTTCAAAACATTACAGAAAAAAAATAATTTGGGTTCTAAAAAAAAAAAAAAAAAAAACACTAAAGGCCTACTGCAGCGTCGGTTCTTGGAACAAAACAAAAAAAATTGATTTCGTAATAGATAACATTATAGATAATGTTTATAACACGAAATAGTTTTCTAAACATGTATAAAAACTACTGGAATCGTCAATTTGATCAGAAACATATACACGAACGCGAATTTGTCTCAAGAACAATTGTTGACTTTTTTTAAACTAAACTTTGACTTCAAAATTCAAGATCGATATAAAGATTTGAGAGTTGAGATTTTGCAGATAGATTCAAAGAAAGATTTCTAACCTTTCTGCATTTTTAGATTTTGAAACTTTATTCGAAATTGAATTAAGAGAAAAAAAAAATTGGAGCGTGCAGAGAAGAAGAAAAAAAAAATATCGCTGTGCTCTTTAATCCCATTGGATTTCCTTTTTATTTGATTTGCAATTATACATAATCATTTTGTAATAATAGAGATCGGTTGATAAAAAATGGAGAAAATGTCAACACAGGTTCACGAGTTTGGAGCAGGAAAGAAACAAAAAAAATAATAATAATAGAGATAAAGGATACAGAGGTCAAACGTATAATATAGATCCCTACTGTTTTTTTTAATTAATAATAATAATATATAATAACAATACTATTAATATCTAATAATATTAATAAAATTAATAATAATGATAAATATAATATTAATGATAATAATAATTGTAAAAATGATAATAATAATAATAATAATAATAATAATAATAATAATAATAATACCATACTAATTATGATAATATTAATATTTTATCGATAATAATAATATTAGTAATAATAATCTAATTTATACATCCAATTTCATCTTTATATGATATAAAGTGATATTATGAATACAAATATTGATATTTGACGATACAAATAACATTACTACAACAACTATCTTTGTATTTAAATTTAATTTATTAATATCATCTATTATTATGTAATATTTAATAATTATGTAATATGTATTGTAACATATACTGAATATTATATATTTATGCATTTTAATATAAATATATTATAATATTTATTTACATACTAATTATATTATACTTATGTATGTAATTATGAAAAATATAAATGTTTTATATATGTAAGTATTATATTTATATATATTTATTAAAATAGTACATTATTTCATCATAGATATATTATAAATTTCTACATATACATAATATAATAATTATGTATAAAATCATATATATATATAGTTATATTTATGTATATATATATACTACCATATATATAAAATCATGTTTTAAATGTTGAGTAGATGATTAATTATGTATATTAAACAATTAACTACAAAGTATAACATTGTACATTTAATATTTTGATAACGTTGGTAAAATATGTTTGAATCATTTATATACAATATACTATATATATTCAAAATGAAAATCTTTAGTTATTAAATGTTATCTTTTATAATAACAAAATTACTTAATAGTTCATTAATACTAATATAATTAGTTTTATATATAATTATTTATATTTACATTCTTAGTTACAATTAAAGGTTCGTGAATCGTCGGAAATAGTTAAAGGTCAAATGTTATCATGAAATAGTTCAAACATAATGAGACTCGGTTTAATAGACTTTGCTTATCGAGTCGAATCATATAAGATTATGTTTAAATTTGGTCGGAAATTCCCGGGTCATCACACATATATCCATCTCTCTATCTATATCGTATATATTTATATTTATATTTTAATTTTAATTTTAATTTTAATTTTAAATCCTAATAATAAGGGTATGTTAGCGAATGTTGTAAGGGTGTAAGTCGAAATTCTGTCCGTGTAACGCTACGCTATTTTTAATCATTGTAAGTTATGTTCAACCTATTTAATTTAATGTCTCGTAGCTAAGTTATTATTATGCTTATTTAAACTTCCGTAATCATGATGTCCATACGGATTTTGCGATCAGAATTCGGTTGCTTTTATAGGGAGTTTCAAACTTTGGGGCTCCGCGACTCGTGGCCCATTTTGCCTTCAAACTCCACGAGTCGCGGAGTTTGTAAATACAGCTCACCAGCTTTTGGAGTCTTTCTTGCCGACGATTTATTTATAAATATAATATATATATAATTGATATAATTAATTATATATTATATTATATTTATATACATAGTTAACTTGTAATTTTTAGTCCGTTGCGTCGAGCGTTGAGAGTTGACTCTGGTCCCGGTCCCGGATTTTCGAACGTCCTTGCGTACAATTTAATATCTTGTACTTTGCGTTTTGAATCTTGTACTCTTGTAATTTCGAGACGTTTCTTATCAATAATTGGAACCTCTTTGATTGTCTTTTGTACTTTTGAGCTTTTTGGTCGTTTGCATCTTCAATTCGTCGAATCTGTCTTTTGTCTTCACCTTTTATTATTTAAACGAATATCACTTTTAAATAGAACAATTGCAACTAAAAGCTTGTCTTTCTTGAGGAATAATGCTATGAAATATATGTTTGTTTTTAGCATTATCAAATATTCCCACACTTGAGCGTTGCTTGTCCTCAAGCAATATCGTCTTGAAATACTAGAATCACTTCTTTATTCTTCACACTTTGTACATCAGTGATTTCTATACGGCGGTATGAACAATGGTAGTAACGATATGGTTTACAGTCCCACATGACCATAAAAATTTAGATCCATTAAGGAAATTGGATCTTTATGAAAACATTTGATCTTTTGAAAATTAAATCTAGTTTTTACCCTAGATAAGTTTTCCGGAATAACCCTTTACCGGTGTTTGCAAAATATTTTTGTGGGTTTGGTGGGTTTCAGATTTGAAAATTTTAGCTCAAAACTTGCGGTTTTGTGTCACCCACTTGCTAACCTTGTATTTGGAAAGCAACACGTCCAGTTTATTTGTCCCGTATATTACCTTTCGGTAAACTACCGTCCGGTTGTAAAGGAAAGCGTTGAACAAGCAACTGTTAAGGCAATGTCCCCTGACATGCTTTTAATTATGGTCTATAACGTGTCGGACGCAATTACTATCCTTGGTAGGAGCAATAGTAAAGCTCACCCTTATGATTTTTCGGTCTGGCACAAGGTCCTGTATTTGACCACTATGCAACCACCATTCTTACGGTTGACACCCGATTTGGTTCAGGTGACCTAATGAATTCTAGGTGAATTCCTAGGGTTTTACGTTCAATGGTAATGAACGCATTGAAAATAGGGTTTTCAGAAAACAAATCGGTTTGTAATTTTGATCAAAATATTTTCTCGTTCAAGCTCGAGTTTAAATATCATTGAATTCCATGAGTTTGTAATTCTCAATCTTTAAGGTCAATCTCAAGGATTGAGTAATATCAGGCTTAAAAGCTGATTTTTGATCTTTTTAAGGAGATTATCCTTTCTGGGGATCTGATTCATTAGTCTTATCCAGCTAATTTGCATGGTGCCCCCCCATTTTACGAGATAAATCCTTCTCATGGTTAGGATAAATCTGACCACTTGGCGACCCTGTTTAATGCTGAGGTCTGTGGATTTCCTGCTGATTTTAGTGATGACTTTTCTAGATTTTTCGTCAACCTACAGCTGGTCTGGACGACAACTTCATGACCTAAATCAAGAAGCGCGTGTCTTTTTCGGAAGACTTTACTTCCTTTTAATGATGGAATTGATTCATCGTGTAGATCCATCTCTTCTTTTCTTTCATCGGGTAAAACAGTTTAGTTTAGTCCAAAGCAAAAGTATTTTCAGTTATTTGTTACAGATATATGTGACATATGTTTTGAATAACTTGGAGAATTTTCCCACACTTGGCTTTTATTTTCCTTTTTATTGTCCTCTATTCCATTTTAAATGAATTTTAACATTTTGGTTTGTTTCTCAATTTATGTCCTTTCCGAGGTTACAATAATTTCGGTGTTAAAACCTAGTTTTATCGTTCATAAATATGTATAAACATGATTTTGAGTTCATTTAATTGAAAATTTTAAAAATTTTTACTAGAATTGGGTAGTCAGTATATAAGACTAGGTGTAGTGACCCGAACTTTTCCATGTTTATATATATTAATTGAGATTGATATTTACATGATTAAATGTTTCCAACATGTTAAGCAATCAAACTTGTTAAGACTTGATTAATTGAAATATGTTTCATATAGACAATTGACCACCCAAGTTGACCGGTGATTCACGAACGTTAAAACTTGTAAAAACTATATGATGACATATATATGGGTATATATATAGTTAACATGATACTATGATAAGTAAACATATCATTAAGTATATTAACAATGAACTACATATGTAAAAACAAGACTATTAACTTAATGATTTTTAAACGAGACATATATGTAACGATTATCGTTGTAAAGACATTTAATGTATATATATCATATTAAGAGATATTCATACATTATAATATCATGATAATATAATAATTTAAAATCTCATTTGATATTATAAACATTGGGTTAACAACATTTAACAAGATCGTTAACCTAAAGGTTTCAAAACAACACTTACATGTAACGACTAACGATGACTTAACGACTCAGTTAAAATGTATATACATGTAGTGTTTTAATATGTATTTATACACTTTTTAAAGACTTCAATACACTTATCAAAATACTTCTACTTAACAAAAATGCTTACAATTACATCCTCGTTCAGTTTCATCAACAATTCTACTCGTATGCACCCGTATTCGTACTCGTACAATACACAGCTTTTAGATGTATGTACTATTGGTATATACACTCCAATGATCAGCTCTTAGCAGCCCATGTGAGTCACCTAACACATGTGGGAGCCATCATTTGGCAACTAGCATGAAATATCTCATAAAATTACAAAAATATGAGTAATCATTCATGACTTATTTACATGAAAACAAAATTACATATCCTTTATATCTAATCCATACACCAACGACCAAAAACACCTACAAACACTTTCATTCTTCAATTTTCTTCATCTAATTGATCTCTCTCAAGTTCTATCTTCAAGTTCTAAGTCTTCTTCATAAATTCCAAAAGTTCTAGTTTCAAAAAAATCAAGAATACTTTCAAGTTTGCTAGCTCACTTCCAATCTTGTAAGGTGATCATCCAACCTCAAGAAATCTTTGTTTCTTACAGTAGGTTATCATTCTAACACAAGGTAATAATCATATTCAAACTTTGGTTCAATTTCTATAACTATAACAATCTTATTTCAAGTGATGATCTTACTTGAACTTGTTTTCGTGTCATGATTCTGCTTCAAGAACTTCGAGCCATCCAAGGATCCGTTGAAGCTAGATCCATTTTTCTCTTTTCCAGTAGGTTTATCCAAGGAACTTAAGGTAGTAATGATGTTCATAACATCATTCGATTCATACATATAAAGCTATCTTATTCGAAGGTTTAAACTTGTAATCACTAGAACATAGTTTAGTTAATTCTAAACTTGTTCGCAAACAAAAATTAATCCTTCTAACTTGACTTTTAAAATCAACTAAACACATGTTCTATATCTATATGATATGCTAACTTAATGATTTAAAACCTGAAAACACGAAAAACACCGTAAAACCGGATTTACGCCGTCGTAGTAACACCGCGGGCTGTTTTGGGTTAGTTAATTAAAAACTATGATAAACTTTGATTTAAAAGTTGTTATTCTGAGAAAATGATTTTTATTATGAACATGAAACTATATCCAAAAATTATGGTTAAACTCAAAGTGGAAGTATGTTTTCTAAAATGGTCATCTAGACGTCGTTCTTTCGACTGAAATGACTACCTTTACAAAAACGACTTGTAACTTATTTTTCTGACTATAAACCTATACTTTTTCTATTTAGATTCATAAAATAGAGTTCAATATTAAACCATAGCAATTTGATTCGCTCAAAACGGATTTAAAATGAAGAAGTTATGGGTAAAACAAGATTGGATAATTTTTCTCATTTTAGCTACGTGAAAATTGGTAACAAATCTATTCCAACCTTAACTTAATCAACTTGTATTGTATATTATGTAATCTTGAGATACCATAGACACGTATACAATGTTTCGACCTATCATGTCGACACATCTATATATATTTCGGAACAACCATAGACACTCTATATGTGAATGTTGGAGTTAGCTATACAGGGTTGAGGTTGATTCCAAAATATATATAGTTTGAGTTGTGATCAATACTGAGATACGTATACACTGGGTCGTGGATTGATTCAAGATAATATTTATCGATTTATTTCTGTACATCTAACTGTGGACAACTAGTTGTAGGTTACTAACGAGGACAGCTGACTTAATAAACTTAAAACATCAAAATATATTAAAAGTGTTGTAAATATATTTTGAACATACTTTGATATATATGTATATATTGTTATAGGTTCGTGAATCAACCAGTGGCCAAGTCTTACTTTTCGACGAAGTAAAAATCTGTGAAAGTGAGTTATAGTCCCACTTTTAAAATCTAATATTTTTGGGATGAGAATACATGCAGGTTTTATAAATGATTTACAAAATAGACACAAGTACGTGAAACTACATTCTATGGTTGAATTATCGAAATCGAATATGCCCCTTTTTATTAAGTCTGGTAATCTAAGAATTAGGGAACAGACACCCTAATTGACGCGAATCCTAAAGATAGATCTATTGGGCTTAACAAACCCCATCCAAAGTACCGGATGCTTTAGTACTTCGAAATTTATATCATATCTGAAGGGTGTCCCGGAATGATGGGGATATTCTTATATATGCATCTTGTTAATGTCGGTTACCAGGTGTTCACCATATGAATGATTTTTATCTCTATGTATGGGATGTGTATTGAAATATGAAATCTTGTGGTCTATTGTTACGATTTGATATATATAGGTTAAACCTATAACTCACCAACATTTTTGTTGACATTTTAAGCATGTTTATTCTCAGGTGATTATTAAGAGCTTCCGCTGTCGCATACTTAAATAAGGACGAGATTTGGAGTCCATGCTTGTATGATATTGTGTAAAAAAACTGCATTCAAGAAACTTATTTTTGTTGTAACATATTTGTATTGTAAACCATTATGTAATGGTCATGTGTAAACAGGATATTTTAGATTATCATTATTTGATAATCTACGTAAAGCTTTTTAAACCTTTATTGATGAAATAAAGGTTATGGTTTGTTTTAAAATGAATGCAGTCTTTGAAAAACGTCTCATATAGAGGTCAAAACCTCGCAACGAAATCAATTAATATGGAACGTTTTTAATCAATAAGAACGGGACATTTCGGTTGGTATCCGAGCGTTGGTCTTAGAGAACCAGAATTTTGCATTAGTGTGTCTTATCGAGTTTGTTAGGATGCATTAGTGAGTCAGGACTTCGACCGTGTTTACTTGAAAAATGATTGCTTAACAAATTTTGTTGGAAACTATATATTTTTAACATGTGAATATTATGTGATATATTAATCTCTTAACGCGTTTGATATTATGTGATAGATGTCTACCTCTAGAACAAGTCCCATTGACTCACCTAATAATAATGAAGAGTCAAATGTAAATTGGAATGATTCGTGGACTGATTCACAAGTTCCCGAAGAGGAACCGGAAGAAGAGTCGGAACCAGAAGAAGAATCGGAACCGGAAGAAGAATCGGAACCGGATGAAGAAATAGAACCGGTGGGGGAAATAATAAAACGGTTAAGTAAAAGAAAATCCTCAACCAACCGACCAAGGTTAATTATGGTCAATGGTGTTTCCGCCAAGGAAGCAAAATATTGGGAGGATTACCAATTCTCCGATGAATCGGATTCCGACGAGAATTCCGATGATGTTATAGAAATTACCCCAACTGAATTTAAAAAGGCAAAAGAAAATAATAAGGGAAAGGGCATAAAAATAGAGAAATCTAATTCCAACCCCGATGAACTTTATATGTATCGTCAACCCCCGAAGTCCTTAAGTTGTAACAATGACCCGGGAACCTCTAAACCACCAGGTTTTTCTAAACCAATGTGGATAACGACGGCTCGTATTAGGGGAACATCATATATCCCTAGAAACTTGCCAAAACGAACCAAAACCGAAGAAGAAGAAACAAGCGAGTCTGAATAAGGTAGCTGTATTCGTGTGGTGTAATATATGTAATATAGTGTGCTTATGCTTTATGATATATGTAAAAATTGCTTGTATTAATAAGTATTTTTTTTATGAATCTAACTCTTGTCTATTTTACAGTATAAAAACACAAAATGGATAGACAACCCAATATTTTAAGAGACCTACCCGGAGACATGATTGATGAAATCTTGTCTAGAGTCGGTCAGAATTCTTCGGCACAACTATTTAAGGCGAGATCAGTTTGTAAGAAATTCGAAGAACGTTCCAAGAATGCCTTGGTTTATAAAAGGCTTTCATTCGAAAGATGGGGGATATCACATTGGGAAATCCATAAGTTACGATGTGTTTACTTTGACGCATAGATTGCGTGGAACCCAAATGCTATTTTACGCAATGGGTTAAGAAATTATTTTGACTCAATATATCCGAATATTGGACTTCGTGATTTAGAAAAAGCGGCTAACATGCAACATAAAGAAGCATGTTATGCTTAAGGATTAGTAATGTTCGCTTCTCACCAAAGTGAGAACAAGAACATCGGCCTACAACTATTAAACAAAACGTTCCCACAAGTGACGGAGTCGGTAATTGGGGTAAGAAATGAGGTTTTTAGATTGTTACGGGACTGTTGGACATTACGTAACCCTCGTCCCTTTGACGACGTTACAACACGCTGTCTTATCAACGGCCATAACGGTTATGTTCCACAAGACCAAGGATGGGAAGTAGTCCTAGTAAAACCAGAATGCATGACTTGTTTCTGGACGTATGAATTACGTGTCTTTATTGCCTTTGCTGAACGACTTGTGTACTAGCTAGAATTATCTTCACAACTATCTTGTATCAAAGTTATTGTGTGCTATATTTCATGCTTTATGTAAAATAAGCGGTATTGTAAGTTTGTAAAATATTGTATAAAAGTTTGAACGCAAAATATTATTATAATCAGTTTTTCATATAGAATTGTAGTAGTTGAATTGTATATTAGCTACTAAGTATGAACTTAACGGGTAGGTACTACCCGAATTTAAACTTATAAAACGCTAATATGAAGAAAAAGCTTTTATAAATGAGTTCATATTATGCTACGAAATACTATCAACTACTCTTAATATTCTGTATGATTAACTTGTTCCATTTGACTATTTTGAAGGAAATGGCACCGACTACTCGACACACCGTGAATATGAATGAAGAGGAATTCCGTACTTTTCTAGCTTCAAACATAGCCGCAGTACAGGCTGCGCTACATACCAACAATAACCTTGGATCTAGCAGTACAGGAAATCGTGTAGGATGCACCTACAAAGAATTCACTGCCTGCAAACCTTTGGAATTTGATGGAACCGAAGGACCGATCGGATTGAAACGGTGGACCAAGAAGGTCGAATCGGTGTTTGCTATAAGTAAGTGTACTGAAGAAGACAAAGTAAAGTATGCTACGCATACCTTCACAGGTTCTGCGTTAACATGGTGGAATACCTATCTAGAGCAAGTGGGACAAGACGATGCGTACGCACTACCGTGGTCAGCATTCAAGCACTTGATGAACGAGAAGTACCGTCCCAGAACCGAGGTCAATAAGCTCAAGATAGAACTTAGAGGGTTACGAACCCAAGGATTTGATATTACCACGTACGAAAGACGATTCACAGAATTGTGCCTATTATGTCCGGGAGCATTCGAAGATGAGGAAGAGAAGATCGATGCGTTTGTGAAAGGATTACCGGAAAGAATCCAAGAAGATATAAGTTCACACGAGCCCGCCTCCATACAACAGGCATGTAGAATGGCTCACAAACTAGTGAACCAGATTGAAGAAAGAATTAAAGAACAGACTGCTGAAGAGGCTAATGTGAAGCAAGTCAAAAGAAAGTGGGAGGAAAACGGTGATAAGAATCACCAATACAACAACAACAGCAATTATAACAATAATCGCAACAACTATCCTAACAATCGCAACATCAATCGCAACTACAACAAACGGCCCAACAACAACAACAACAACAACAGCAACCACAACAATCATCTTAACAGCAATAATAACCGCAACAACAACAACAATCAGAAGCAGCTATGCCAAAGGTGTGAAAAGTATCACTCGGGGTTCTGCACCAAATTTTGCAACAAGTGTAAAAGAAATGGTCATAGCGCGGCGAAGTGTGATGTCTATGGACCAGGGGTTAACAGAACGAAAGGAACAAATGGTGTCGGAACGAGTAATGGCGGAGCAAGTAGTGTCAGAGCAAGTTATGCCAATGTAGTTTGTTATAAATGTGGAAAACCGGGCCACATTATTAGAAATTGCCCGAACCAGGAGAACACGAATGGACAAGGCCACGGAAGAGTTTTCAATATTAATACGGCAGAGGCACAGGAAGACCCGGAGCTTGTTACAGGTACGTTTCTTATTGACAATAAATCTGCTTACGTTTTATTTGATTCGGGTGCGGATAGAAGCTATATGAGTAGAGATTTTTGTGCTAAATTAAGTTGTCCATTGATGCCTTTGGATAGTAAATTTTTACTCGAATTAGCAAATGGTAAATTAATTTCAGCAGATAATATATGTCGGAATCGAGAAATTAAACTGGTTAGCGAAACATTTAAGATTGATTTGATACCAGTAGAGTTAGGGAGTTTTGATGTGATAATCGGTATGGACTTGTTGAAAGAAGTGAAAGCAGAGATCGTTTGTTACAAAAATGCAATTCGCATTATACGAGAAAAAGGAAAACCCTTAATGGTGTACGGAGAAAAGGGCAACACGAAGCTACATCTTATTAGTAATTTGAAGGCACAAAAACTAATAAGAAAAGGTTGCTATGCTGTTCTAGCACACGTCGAGAAAGTACAAACTGAAGAAAAGAGCATCAATGATGTTCCCATTGCAAAAGAATTTCCCGATGTATTTCCGAAAGAATTACCGGGATTACCCCCACATCGATCCGTTGAATTTCAAATAGATCTTGTACCAGGAGCTGCACCAATAGCTCGTGCTCCTTACAGACTCGCACCCAGCGAGATGAAAGAACTGCAAAGCCAATTACAAGAACTTTTAGAGCGTGGTTTCATTCGAGCAAGCACATCACCGTGGGGAGCTCCTGTTTTGTTTGTTAAGAAGAAAGATGGTACAATCAGGTTGTGTATCGACTACCGAGATTTGAACAAACTTACCATCAAGAACCGCTACCCACTACCGAGAATTGACGACTTATTTGATCAACTACAAGGCTCGTCTGTTTATTCAAAGATTGACTTACGTTCCGGGTATCATCAAATGCAGGTGAAAGAAGATGATATTCCAAAGACTGCTTTCAGAACACGTTACGGTCATTACGAGTTTATGGTCATGCCGTTTGGTTTAACTAATGCACCAGCTGTGTTCATGGACCTTATGAACCGAGTGTGTGGACCATACCTTGACAAGTTTGTCATTGTTTTCATTGATGACATACTTATTTACTCAAAGAATGACCAAGAACACGGTGAACATTTGAGAAAGGTGTTAGAAGTATTGAGGAAGGAAGAATTGTACGCTAAGTTTTCAAAGTGTGCATTTTGGTTGGAAGAAGTTCAATTCCTCGGTCACATAGTGAACAAAGAAGGTATTAAGGTGGATCCGGCAAAGATAGAAACTGTTGAAAAGTGGGAAACCCCGAAAACTCCGAAACACATACGCCAGTTTTTAGGACTAGCTGGTTACTACAGAAGGTTCATCCAAGACTTTTCCAGAATAGCAAAACCCTTGACTGCATTAACGCATAAAGGGAAGAAATTTGAATGGAAGGATGAACAAGAGAAAGCGTTTCAGTTATTGAAGAAAAAGCTAACTACGGCACCTATATTGTCATTGCCTGAAGGGAATGATGATTTTGTGATTTATTGTGACGCATCAAAGCAAGGTCTCGGTTGTGTATTAATGCAACGAACGAAGGTGATTGCTTATGCGTCTAGACAATTGAAGATTCACGAGCAAAATTATACGACGCATGATTTGGAATTAGGCGCGGTTGTTTTTGCATTAAAGACTTGGAGGCACTATTTATATGGGGTCAAAAGTATTATATATACCGACCACAAAAGTCTTCAACACATATTTAATCAGAAACAACTGAATATGAGGCAGCGTAGGTGGATTGAATTATTGAATGATTACGACTTTGAGATTCGTTACCACCCGGGAAAGGCAAATGTGGTAGCCGATGCCTTGAGCAGGAAGGACAGAGAACCCATTCGAGTAAAATCTATGAATATAATGATTCATAATAACCTTACTACTCAAATAAAGGAGGCGCAACAAGGAGTTTTAAAAAAGGGAAATTTAAAGGATGAAATACCCAAAGGATCGGAGAAGCATCTTAATATTCGGGAAGACGGAACCCGGTATAGGGCTGAAAGGATTTGGGTACCAAAATTTGGAGATATGAGAGAAATGGTACTTAGAGAAGCTCATAAAACCAGATACTCAATACATCCTGGAACGGGGAAGATGTACAAGGATCTCAAGAAACATTTTTGGTGGCCGGGTATGAAAGCTGATGTTGCTAAATATGTAGGAGAATGTTTGACGTGTTCTAAGGTCAAAGCTGAGCATCAGAAACCATCAGGTCTACTTCAACAACCCGAAATCCCGGAATGGAAATGGGAAAACATTACCATGGATTTCATCACTAAATTGCCAAGGACTGCAAGTGGTTTTGATACTATTTGGGTAATAGTTGATCGTCTCACCAAATCAGCACACTTCCTGCCAATAAGAGAAGATAACAAGATGGAGAAGTTAGCACGACTGTATTTGAAGGAAGTCGTCTCCAGACATGGAATACCAATCTCTATTATCTCTGATAGGGATGGCAGATTTATTTCAAGATTCTGGCAGACATTACAGCAAGCATTAGGAACTCGTCTAGACATGAGTACTGCCTATCATCCACAAACTGATGGGCAGAGCGAAAGGATGATACAAATGCTTGAAGACATGCTACGAGGATGTGTTATTGATTTCGGAAACAGTTGGGATCGACATCTACCGTTAACAGAATTTTCCTACAACAACAGCTACCATTCAAGCATTGAGATGGCGCCGTTTGAAGCACTTTATGGTAGAAAGTGCAGGTCTCCGATTTGTTGGAGTGAAGTGGGGGATAGACAAATTACGGGTCCGGAGATTATACAAGAAACTACCGAGAAGATCATCCAAATTCAACAACGGTTGAAAACCGCCCAAAGTCGACAAAAGAGCTAGGCTGACATTAAAAAAAAAAGATATAGAATTTGAAATTGGAGAGATGGTCATGCTTAAAGTTGCACCTTGGAAAGGCGTTGTTCGATTTGGTAAACGAGGGAAATTAAATCCAAGGTATATTGGACCATTCAAGATTATTGATCGTGTCGGACCAGTAGCTTACCGACTTGAGTTACCTCAACAACTCGCGGCTGTACATAACACTTTCCACGTATCGAATTTGAAGAAATGTTTTGCTAAAGAAGATCTCACTATTCCGTTAGATGAAATCCAAATCAACGAAAAACTTCAATTCATCGAAGAACCCGTCGAAATAATGGATCGTGAGGTTAAAAGACTTAAGCAAAACAAAATACCAATTGTTAAGGTTCGATGGAATGCTCGTAGAGGACCCGAGTTCACCTGGGAGCGTGAAGATCAGACGAAGAAGAAATACCCGCATCTATTTCCAGAAGATTCGTCAACACCTTCAACAGCTTAAAATTTCGGGACGAAATTTATTTAACGGGTAGGTACTGTAGTGACCCGAACTTTTCCATGTTTATATATATTAATTGAGATTGATATTTACATGATTAAATGTTTCCAACATGTTAAGCAATCAAACTTGTTAAGACTTGATTAATTGAAATATGTTTCATATAGACAATTGACCACCCAAGTTGACCGGTGATTCACGAACGTTAAAACTTGTAAAAACTATATGATGACATATATATGGGTATATATATAGTTAACATGATACTATGATAAGTAAACATATCATTAAGTATATTAACAATGAACTACATATGTAAAAACAAGACTATTAACTTAATGATTTTTAAACGAGACATATATGTAACGATTATCGTTGTAAAGACATTTAATGTATATATATCATATTAAGAGATATTCATACATTATAATATCATGATAATATAATAATTTAAAATCTCATTTGATATTATAAACATTGGGTTAACAACATTTAACAAGATCGTTAACCTAAAGGTTTCAAAACAACACTTACATGTAACGACTAACGATGACTTAACGACTCAGTTAAAATGTATATACATGTAGTGTTTTAATATGTATTTATACACTTTTTAAAGACTTCAATACACTTATCAAAATACTTCTACTTAACAAAAATGCTTACAATTACATCCTCGTTCAGTTTCATCAACAATTCTACTCGTATGCACCCGTATTCGTACTCGTACAATACACAGCTTTTAGATGTATGTACTATTGGTATATACACTCCAATGATCAGCTCTTAGCAGCCCATGTGAGTCACCTAACATATGTGGGAGCCATCATTTGGCAACTAGCATGAAATATCTCATAAAATTACAAAAATATGAGTAATCATTCATGACTTATTTACATGAAAACAAAATTACATATCCTTTATATCTAATCCATACACCAACGACCAAAAACACCTACAAACACTTTCATTCTTCAATTTTCTTCATCTAATTGATCTCTCTCAAGTTCTATCTTCAAGTTCTAAGTGTTCTTCATAAATTCCAAAAGTTCTAGTTTCAAAAAAATCAAGAATACTTTCAAGTTTGCTAGCTCACTTCCAATCTTGTAAGGTGATCATCCAACCTCAAGAAATCTTTGTTTCTTACAGTAGGTTATCATTCTAATACAAGGTAATAATCATATTCAAACTTTGGTTCAATTTCTATAACTATAACAATCTTATTTCAAGTGATGATCTTACTTGAACTTGTTTTCGTGTCATGATTCTGCTTCAAGAACTTCGAGCCATCCAAGGATCCGTTGAAGCTAGATCCATTTTTTTCTTTTCCAATAGGTTTATCCAAGGAACTTAAGGTAGTAATGATGTTCATAACATCATTCGATTCATACATATAAAGCTATCTTATTCGAAGGTTTAAACTTGTAATCACTAGAACATAGTTTAGTTAATTCTAAACTTGTTCGCAAACAAAAATTAATCCTTCTAACTTGACTTTTAAAATCAACTAAACACATGTTCTATATCTATATGATATGCTAACTTAATGATTTAAAACCTGAAAACACGAAAAACACCGTAAAACCGGATTTACGCCGTCGTAGTAACACCGCGGGCTGTTTTGGGTTAGTTAATTAAAAACTATGATAAACTTTGATTTAAAAGTTGTTATTCTGAGAAAATGATTTTTATTATGAACATGAAACTATATCCAAAAATTATGGTTAAACTCAAAGTGGAAGTATGTTTTCTAAAATGGTCATCTAGACGTCGTTCTTTCGACTGAAATGACTACCTTTACAAAAACGACTTGTAACTTATTTTTCCGACTATAAACCTATACTTTTTCTATTTAGATTCATAAAATAGAGTTCAATATGAAACCATAGCAATTTGATTCGCTCAAAATGGATTTAAAATGAAGAAGTTATGGGTAAAACAAGATTGGATAATTTTTCTCATTTTAGCTACGTGAAAATTGGTAACAAATCTATTCCAACCTTAACTTAATCAACTTGTATTGTATATTATGTAATCTTGAGATACCATAGACACGTATACAATGTTTCGACCTATCATGTCGACACATCTATATATATTTTGGAACAACCATAGACACTCTATATGTGAATGTTGGAGTTAGCTATACAGGGTTGAGGTTGATTCCAAAATATATATAGTTTGAGTTGTGATCAATACTGAGATACGTATAGACTGGGTCGTGGATTGATTCAAGATAATATTTATCGATTTATTTCTGTACATCTAACTGTGGACAACTAGTTGTAGGTTACTAACGAGGACAGCTGACTTAATAAACTTAAAACATCAAAATATATTAAAAGTGTTGTAAATATATTTTGAACATACTTTGATATATATGTATATATTGTTATAGGTTCGTGAATCAACCAGTGGCCAAGTCTTACTTCCCGAGGAAGTAAAAATCTGTGAAAGTGAGTTATAGTCCCACTTTTAAAATCTAATATTTTTGGGATGAGAATACATGCAGGTTTTATAAATGATTTACAAAATAGACACAAGTACGTGAAACTACATTCTATGGTTGAATTATCGAAATCAAATATGCCCCTTTTTATTAAGTCTGGTAATCTAAGAATTAGGGAACAGACACCCTAATTGACGCGAATCCTAAAGATAGATCTATTGGGCTTAACAAACCCCATCCATAGTACCGGATGCTTTAGTACTTCGAAATTTATATCATATCTGAAGGGTATCCCGGAATGATGGGGATATTCTTATATATGCATCTTGTTAATGTCGGTTACCAGGTGTTCACCATATGAATGATTTTTATCTCTATGTATGGCATGTGTATTGAAATATGAAATCTTGTGGTCTATTGTTACGATTTGATATATATAGGTTAAACCTATAACTCACCAACATTTTTGTTGACGTTTTAAGCATGTTTATTCTCAGGTGATTATTAAGAGCTTCCGCTGTCGCATACTTAAATAAGGACGAGATTTGGAGTCCATGCTTGTATGATATTGTGTAAAAAAACTGCATTCAAGAAACTTATTTTTGTTGTAACATATTTGTATTGTAAACCATTATGTAATGGTCATGTGTAAACAGGATATTTTAGATTATCATTATTTGATAATCTACGTAAAGATTTTTAAACATTTATTGATGAAATAAAGGTTATGGTTTGTTTTAAAATGAATGCAGTCTTTGAAAAACGTCTCATATAGAGGTCAAAACCTCGCAACGAAATCAATTAATATGAAACGTTTTTAATCAATAAGAACGGGACATTTCACTAGGGCTGTTCTTTATTATCAGAGAGCACTAGATTCTAATACAACTACTGCTTTACTAGTATTTTTAATGGTAACCAAGTGTATAAAGTAAAAATTTTAAAATCCGAAAGAATTTAACCCCTTCCCACACTTAAGATCTTGCAATGCCCTCATTTGCAAGAAATCAGTAACAATTTAAATTATTGAGGGTGATTTGTGTGAAAATGATTAAATTTTTACCAAAGTTTCCAAATATATTGGCGTTTGTTTGCTGAATGATAAATGGTGCACATCATTTGTTCATTACGTCTTGTTGTTATTTCACATATATTTTGCATCTTGTCGTCAAAATTAGTTGCTTTTGCTGGACTTAATGCCAGTCTTTGAAAATGCGTTGTCTTACCCTGTTGTATATAAGATAAACTGCAAACATATACACATATTTTTGAAGTTTGGTATATTACCCCACATTCAAAAATTATTAAAATCTAAGAATAAAAGTTAGAAAATTATAAAAACTATTACAATATTAACATAAGTATCAAACGTATCAATATTACAAATTACAAAATAAATAAAACTAAGTAGACTAGGGATGATACTGGTACCAATAGGGGTTCCAAGCATAACCATAGGTGCTATAGAATGCTTCGGCAGGGTTATACGTAGGATACGGTGGTTGCATCTCTATAGACCAGGGAGGGAATATGGGTTTTGGTGTAGGAATATAGTTTCTACCTATATGTTGGCAATGAGCTATGATTTGGTTTTGATGAACTTGCCAATCTTCAAATGCTCTCTGTCTAGCATTTTCGTACTCCTGTGAAGCTATAAACCTTTGCATTTCTTGCATTTCATTTCCCACTCCTACATTACCTTGCTGTTGGTTTCTCTCAACCTGTGGATGTCTACCATGGTATTGTACCGCGGCGTTATTTCGCCTTTTCAAAACTTTCGCACCATGGTATACATTTAAACCTATAGTATCGCAGGGTTCTGGTTCTTCCACTAATAATCCCCCCCGACTTATATCCACACCGAGATATTCAGCAATCAAAGTAATAAAAATACCACCTCCTATTATGCTATGCGGTCTCATACCCCTAACCATAGCTGATAAATAATAACCCACACAATAAGGTATACTTACAGCGCTTTGTGGGTCTCGAATACACATATGGTAAAACAAATCCTGTTCATTTACCTTTTCCTTGTTCTTACCTCTTTGTGTAATCGAATTAGCTAAAACCTATGAATTACTCTTAATTCAGCTCTATCTATATCCAAATAAGAGTAATTTCCCCCTTTGAATCGGTTATGGCTTGTCATTTGACTCCATACACCGTGAGTATCAAAATTTTCATCTATCTTTCTACCATTTAGTATCAACCCTCTACAATCGGCAGATGCTAACTCCTCAGGCGTATATATACGTAAAGCCTGAGCCATGTCTAGTAAAGACATGTGGCGCATCGAACCTCCTAACAAAAATCTAATAAAAGATCGATCGGTTAAACTAGCTACCCGATCATTTAATTCTATACTACACAACAATTCTTCACACCATACTTTATATACAGGTCTACGCATGGTGAATAAACGTACCCAGTCGTTAAAAGTAGAATTACCATACCTCTGTGCAAGTAATTCCCTAATTGGCCCGGCCAATTCTACAGCTTCTAAGGGTCCCCATTCTATGACCCTAGGTACCTCAACAACTTTAGAATGAAGAGTATGCAACCCCCTTTGATACTTTGGATAATCTATCCAAAGTCTGTCAAATCTCAGGTTCGGATGCAAATCTTCCAAGTGCATATCAGAAAATGTCATGACTGGATGAGGTATATCTTGCTTGTAGTAGTTATCCACCTCATGTTGTTCCGCATTCTCAGCAGGAGCATTGCGAGCTTGGGATGAAGATTCACCCCTTTCAGTCTGCAAAACACATCAAACACAATTTTTGTGCATCCAAATATGCATTAGTGTCAGCAAAATTATCAATCAAAATAATTACAATGACATGATCAATTTATATCAAACTTAAGCTCATTTTCATATTTTTATCAAATCTACACTTTTTCAAATAAGCATATACGAAAATGTTCGCCAAGTTCATAAGCATTCAACTCAAATAACCTGTCAAAATAATCATTACTAGCAATTAAACAAGTTTCAAATGGCATTATCTCTCAAAAATCAAGTTCATGAATTTTAGACTTGAAAAAGTCCACTTTAATTCTCAAAATCATGTTTAGGCTCAAAGTTTGGATCATTTAACTACCTAAACATGTTACACTACTTAATTTAGCAACAATTCATGACAAAAATCGGCCATAACCTGTTTATATCAAAAAGCCCCAAATTTGCTCAAGAACACAAACCCTAGATTACTCAAAATTTGAAGTTTAAGGCTTCTAATCATGTTAAATAGCATCAATCTAGGTTATACAAGTATAATACATAAACAATTTAAGCATAATTACACTAAAAAGCATCAAAATCAAATTTGGGAAAAAATTGCTCAAGAACACTAATTTTCGGATTAAATGGTGTTTAGGTGTAGAAATTTACCGTTTTTCTTGAGTAATTCCTTGATAGCATCCTTCTCAACATGATTTTAGTAAAAGATTTGATGATTAATTGGGGGTGTATTTTCGACTTTTTTCGCAGTATTTTCGCTGTGTTTTTGAGTTTTGTGGTGTGCAACTGATCAGTTCTGCGTTTTATTTTTTTCTGATTTTTTTTTCTCCCGCGACTCGCGGTGTTTAAAGCTTCGAACTCCGCGAGTCGCGGAGTTTGCTTTTTTTTTTTTTAACATCTTATATTAATTAAAACAATTAAGTAATTAATTTTAAAATTTTGTTTCCCTTGTTATTTAGGACGAGGTCGTTTCGGATCGATGTCCTAGTCCGTCCTTCGACAAAATTTTAAAATTTGTCTTTTTGTAGCGATTGTTTTAAAAGCTAAGATTTTTGGGTTTTTTTTTAATGTTTTTGGCATACTTTAATTCAATAAGATTAAAAATAATGATAATAAAAGTTCTCATCCCTCCCTCGGGTAAAGCAATTTCGGTTCAAAGACCTAGTCTTCAACTTACGACGAATTTTAAAAATCATATTTTTAACTTAATGAGATAAAGTAAATTTTTGTTTTTAAATTCACACAATTTAAATATAAAATTCAAAATTAATATTAAAAATTCACACCAAACTTAAAAGTTGAAATGCATAAAATTAAAAATTCATATTTTAAAAATTAAAAATTCAAACCAAACTTAAATTAAAAATTCATATTATAAATTCACACCAAACTTATATTAATTTTTCAAATATTTACAATTTTAAATATATTTTTTTTACAAAGTTTACAATATTAATTTAAAATTTATATATTAATTTTAAAAACATGGTAAAAATAAAATTAAAAATCTTTTTGGCTTTTTATCCCACTTTAATCAATCAAATATTATCAAAAATATACGCCCCTCTTTTCGGTAAAGTAATTTCGGTTCCAAAACCTAATTTAACTCATGACGAATTTTTGAAATATTTTTGGTTGATTGATTAAAGATATTTATACCTTAAGAATAAACGTTAAATTTCGCAGTGATGTAATAAATTTTTGTATGATATCAATAATTTCGGTCGCCAAACCTAATTTTATTCAATACCAATTTAATACTTTATAGCGAACAAATTAGCGTTTATTATCAAAAGGTTAAAAATAAAAAAAAATAAAATAAAAACTGTACAAACATACCTGTGAAATAGATTTCTTAGTTATATGATCTATCCCATTCATAAGATAGTCGGTTTAATTGATTTTCCATAGCTACATAGGCGTAACCTCAAGCATTCAGTGTCTTTTCTTCTAAACATATGAACGGTCCGTCTCTGCATAAAGTAACAAATTCGGTATTTGAATAGGTTTGATTATTTGAACATTTACCTCCATGTGACCATTTTCCGCATTTGTGACATCTTTCTAGGTGTCGTGCTCTTCTTTTTGCTGCGGATTTTGATTTTCCTTTACCAAATTGTAACTTATTATCTTCGCATCTGAATTCTTTTCTAACTCCGTCCATTCTTTCTCTGATTACTGATACTATTTCACTCGGAAGTGTGTCATTATTACGTTTAATGATCAAAGCGTGTAGCATTAGACCATGGTTTAGTTCACAGGCAGTCTTCATTTCCTAAAAAAATAAAAAATCAGAATGGGGGGAGAAGACTAGTTCTTTAGGGTCTGCTAGGGAAAGACCATTCGGGTTCCATTTTCGAGAACTACACGAAAACAGACAATCTAACTCTAACAGAAATACATAAACCCCTTGATTCTCCCCACACTTAGTCAGCTGTGGTATCGAAATTGTGATTAACATTATTTTCAATTGAATCATCAACAACTTGTATATCTTTGACTTTTACTTCAATCCATTTGTTGATTTCCTCCGTAACTTTCATAAATTCAACTAACATTGCCTTTTCTTTTGACGATAAATTGGATATTAATCGGTTATATAACTTAAAGTTTCCTTTAATCTTAGCATCGTGAATCCGTTTATAAAGTTTCTTCGTTGAACTGTTAAAAATGGATTCATCTAATTTCGTATCATCAACGGCATTCTTTGTGATTGGATCATCATTAAGCGTTTCTTCATCTTCCCCACACTTATGCGTTTTTATTGGTCTAACAGTTTTGGTTTGTGGAGATCTAAACTTTCGGTTCACAAAGGTGATCGATGTATCACCATACCTAAGTGTTATTCTACCTTCTCTTACATCAATGAATGCCTCGGTGGTTGCTAAAAATGGGCGACCTAGAATTAGAGGAATATCAAGGTTTTCCTCCATATTAATCACTATGAAGTTTGCAACAAAGGTCAAACTTTCCACATTAACAAGTAAATTATCTGCTATTCCAACCGGGTGTTTAATGGTTTGGTCAAATGATTGAACACCTATTTTGGTTAGTTTTAATTTACCCATGCCTAATCTTTTGTATAAGGAAAGAGGCATAATATTTGCACTTGCTCCTAAATCTACGAGTCCATTATATACAGCACCATCATTAAGTAAGCAAGAAATGATAAATTCACCCGGGTCTCCTGCTTTAGTAAGTCGAGTTGGTTTGTAAACCTTTTTCGGGTGTTCTTTCCTTGGTTCTTTCATTTCTATTTGAATTTCTTGTTCACATTTTTCTTCGTTTCTTGGAATGGGAGGTTTGTATAGGAATTCTTTTTCATCACTCAAATTTGAATCCTCCCTATATTCCAGTTTTGATTTTTCATATGTTGTTGATAACATATTTATGTTTTCATTTTGAAGGTTTTCTTGGGTGGTGAAATTATGATTAACTTCATTGTCAACTTCCATCAGACCATGTATGTAATGTTTAACTCTGTGACCATTAACTTTAAATTCAATCCCATTTGAATTTATTAATTCTATCATTCCGTATGGGAAAACTTTTTTGACTATGAATGGTCCAGACCATCTTGATTTCAATTTTCCAGGAAATAGCTTGAATCGTGAATTGAAAAGAAGAACTCTGTCTCCTTCTTTAAATTCTTTTGAACTTCTGATTCTTTTATCATGCCATTTCTTCGTTCTTTCTTTATAGATTAACGAATTTTCGTATGCTTCATGTCTTAATTCTTCTAATTCGTTTAGTTGACTTAATCGTAGACGTCCGACTTCATGTATATCAAGATTACATGTCTTCAAAGCCCAAAATGCTTTGTGTTCAATTTCTACTGGAAGATGACATGCTTTTCCATAAACAAGTCTAAAAGGTGTGGTTCCAATTGGAGTTTTGTAGGCTGTTTTAAAAGCCCAGAGTGCATCCTCCAATTTAATGGACCATTCCTTCGGATTTGATCCTACGGTTTTCTCTAGAATACGTTTTAAAGCTCGGTTGGTATTTTCAACTTGTCCACTTGTTTGTGGATGATATGCGGTGGAGATTTTATGAGTTACTCCATATCTTTTAAGAACTTTCTCAAGTTGATTATTACAGAAATGAGTACCCCGATCACTTATTAAAGCTTTCGGTGTTCCAAGCCTTGCAAAAAGACGTTTTAAAAAGTTGACTACAACTCGTGCATCGTTAGTTGGGAGAGCTTGTGCTTTCGCCCATTTAGATACATAATCAATGGCTACGAGTATATATAGATTATTATGAGATTTTGGAAATGGACCCATAAAGTCAATACCTCAAATGTCAAATACTTCACATACTTGGATGACATTTTGTGGCATTTCATCACGTTGACTTATTTTTCCGGCCCTTTGACAAGCATCACAGGATTTGCAAAGAAGGTGTGCGTCTTTGTAAATTGTAGGCCAATAGAATCCAGCATCATAAACTTTTCTTGCTGTTAGTTGAGGCCCATAATGCCCTCCTGTTGGTTCTGTGTGACAATGGTTTAAAATTTTACTAGCTTCATCTCCAAATACACATCAGCGTATTATTCCATCGGGACAACTTTTAAACAGATGTGGATCTTCCCAAAAATAGTATTTTATATCACTGAAGAATTTCTTTCGTCTTTGGTACGATAATCCTTTTTCAAGGAATCCACAAACTAAGTAGTTTGCATAGTCTGCAAACCATGGAATTTCTTTATATTCTATCTTCAATAGATATTCATCAGGAAAGTTGTCTTGTATGGCCGATTCATTTAGAACTTCTAATTCGGGATTTTCGAGACGAGAAAGATGATCAGCGGCGAGATTTTCTGCTCCTCTTTTATCTCGGATTTCAATATCAAACTCTTGTAAGAGTAAGATCCAACGGATTAATCTTGGTTTAGCATCTTGTTTTGAAAATAGGTATCTAAGAGCAGAATGGTCGGTATAGACCACCGTTTTTGCTAGAACGAGATATGATCGAAATTTGTCAAAAGCAAAGACAATAGCAAGGAGTTCTTTTTCAGTAGTTGTATAGTTCGTTTGTGCTCCTTGTAACGTCTTACTAGCATAATATATAGGTTGAAATCGTTTTTCAATCCTTTGTCCTAAAACGGCTCCCATTGCAAAATCACTTGCATCGCACATTAGTTCAAATGGTAGATTCCAATTTGGTGTTATCATGATCGGCGCATTAGTGAGTTTCTCTTTAAGAATATTAAAAGATTTGATACACTCATCTGAAAAGATGAATGGAGCATCCTTTTCTAGGAGTTTATTCATAGGAGTGGCAATTTTAGAAAAATCTTTTATGAAACGTCGGTAAAAACCGGCATGCCCTAGAAAACTCCTAACTCCTCTAACATTGGTGGGATGTGGAAGTTTAGCAATTACATCTACTTTAGCTCTATCCACTTCAATTCCTTCTTTTGAAATTTTATGTCCAAGAACGATGCCTTCTTTAACCATGAAATGGCATTTCTCCCAATTAAGTACTAGATTTGATTGTTCGCATCTAATAAGCATTCGTTCAAGATTAGCTAGACATGTTTCAAATGTATCACCGAAGACTGAAAAGTCATCCATGAAAACTTCCATGCATTCTTCTATCATGTCATGAAAAATCGCCATCATACACCTTTGAAATGTCGCAGGGGCGTTACAAAGTCCAAATGGCATGCGTTTGTAAGCAAAGGTACCATAAGGGCACGTGAATGTGGTTTTCTCTTGATCTTCGGGTGCTATTGGAATTTGAAAATATCCGGAAAATCCATCTAGAAAACAATAGTAACTATTTTCGGCTAATCTTTCCAACATTTGATCTATGAAAGGTAAGGGAAAGTAATCTTTTCTAGTGGCGTCATTTAATTTTCTATAATCAATACACACACGCCATTCTCTTACAGTTCTAGTAGGAATAAGCTCATTTTTCTCATTTGTAATGACAGTCATGCCACCCTTCTTAGGCACGCATTGAACTGGGCTTACCCATGGACTATCAGAGATTGGATAAATTAGACCTGCATCTAGCAGTTTAATAATCTCTTTCTTAACTACATCTTGCATATTAGGATTTAGTCTTCGTTGGCATTGCACATACGTTTTATGACCTTCTTCCATAAGGATTTTATGTGTGCAATACAAAGGACTTATTCCTTTAATATCATGAATCTTCCATGCAATGGCTGGTTTATGAGCTTTCAACACAGAAATGAGTTGTGATTTCTCATTTTCAGTAAGAGAAGACGATATTATTACAGGTAATTCAGATTCACCATGTAAATAAGCGTATTCCAAATGGTTTGGAAGTGGCTTTAACTCTAATTTCGGAGGTTCTTCTATCGATGATTTGTATCGATAAAATAATGCTATGAATAACATACCCTTATTACGTATTTATATACTACTCTGCTCCTACTCATGGAATTCAATGATATCTAAACTCGAGCTTGAACGAGAAAATATTTTGATCAAAAATAAAACCGATTTGTTTTCTGAAAAACCTATTTTCAATGCGTTCATTACCATTGAACGTAAAATCCTAGGAATTCACCTGGAATTCATTAGGTCACCTGAACTAAATCGGGTGTCAACCGTAAGAACGGTGGTTGCATAGTGGTCAAAGACAGGACCTTGTGCCAGACCGAAAAATCATAAGGGTGAGCTTTACTATTGCTCCTTCCAAGGATAGTAATTGCGTCCGACACGTTATAGACCATAATTAAAAGCATGTCAGGGGACATTGCCTTAACAGTTGCTTGTTCAACGCTTTCCTTTACAACCGGACGGTAGTTTACCGAAAGGTAATATACGGGACAAGTAAACTGGACGTGTTGCTTTCCAAATACAAGGTTAGCAAGTGGGTGACACAAAACCATAAGTTTTGAGCTAAAATTTTCAAATCTGAAACCCACCAAACCCACAAAAATATTTTGCAAACACCGGTGAAGGGTTATTCCGGAAAACTTATCTAGGGTAAAAACTAGATTTAATTTTCAAAAGATCAAATGTTTTCATAAAGATCCAATTTCCTTAATGGATCTAAATTTTTATAGTCATGTGGGACTGTAAACCATATTGTTACTACCATTGTTTATACCACCGTATAGAAATCACTGATGTACAAAGTGTGAAGAATAAAGAAGTGATTCTAGTATTTCAAGACGATATTGCTTGAGGACAAGCAACGCTCAAGTGTGGGAATATTTGATAATGCTAAAAACGAACATATATTTCATAGCATTATTCCTCAAGAAAGACAAGCTTTTAGTTGCAATTGTTCTATTTACAAGTGATACTCGTTTAAATAATAAAAGGTGAAGACAAAAGACAGATTCGACGAATTGAAGATGCAAACGACCAAAAAGCTCAAAAGTATAAAATACAATCAAAGAGGTTCCAATTATTGATAAGAAACGTCTCGAAATTACAAGAGTACAAAGATTCAAAACACAAAGTACAAGATATTAAATTGTACGCAAGGATGTTCGAAAATCCAGAACCGGGACCAGAGTCAACTCTCAACGCTCGACGCAACGGACTAAAAATTACAAGTTAATTATATATATAAATATAATATAATATATAATTAATTATATTAATTATATATATATATTATATTTATAAAATAAATCGTCGACAAACAAAGAGCCAAAAGCTGGTGAGCTGTATTTACAAACTCCGCGACTCGCGGAGTTTGAAGGCAAAAAATGCCGCGAGTCGCGGAGCCCCAAAGTTTGAAACTCCCTATAAAAGCAACCGAATTCTGAGCATTTTTCATCATCAATATATCCATCTCTCTATCTATATCGTATATATTTATATTTATATTTTAATTTTAATTTTAATTTTAATTTTAATCCTAATAATAAGGGTATGTTAGCGAATGTTGTAAAGGTGTAAGTCGAAATTCTGTCCGTGTAACGCTACGCTATTTTTAATCATTGTAAGTTATGTTCAACCTTTTTAATTTAATGTCTCGTAGCTAAGTTATTATTATGCTTATTTAATCCGAAGTAATCATGATGTTGGGCTAATTACTAAAATTGGGTAATTGGGCTTTGTACCATAATTGGGGTTTGGACAAAAGAACGACACTTGTGGAAATTATACTATGGGCTATTAATGGGTTTTATATTAACTAAATAATACCTTGTTAATTTAATATACAAACTTATAATTCGACGTATTTATATATAACTACATACGCTTGACTGGGTACGGTGGGCGGGATATCTATAAATACCAATAATTATTCATTTTACCGGACACGGAACTGGATTAATAGTTAATAGACTTGTTGAAACAGGGGTGAATTACATTCAAGGGTAATTGGTGTAATTGTTAACAAAGTAGTAAAACCTTGGTTTACACGCAGTCGATAACCTGGTGTATTCATTAAACAAAGTATTAAAACCTTGTTACAATTCGAATCCCCAATTAGTTAGAATATTTGACTTCGGGAATAAGAATAATTTGACGAAGGCTTTCGCTCTTTATATTTATGACTGATGGACTATTATGGACAAATCCGTATGGAAATATTAAATAATCCAGGACAAAGGACAATTAACCCATGGGCTTAAAATTAAAATCAACACGTCAAACATCATGATTACGGAAGTTTAAATAAGCATAATTCTTTTATTTCATATTTAAATTCCTTTATTTTATATTTAATTGCACTTCTAATTATCGCATTTTATTTATTGTTTTTGTATTTAATTGCACTTTTAATTATCGTACTTTTTAATTATCGCAAGTTTATTTTATCGCATTTTTATTAATCGCAATTTCATTATCGTTATTTACTTTACACTTTAAATTAAGTCTTGTATTTATTTATTATTTTACATTTGGTTTTAACTGCGACTAAAGTTTTAAAATCGACAAACCGGTCATTAAACGGTAAAAACCCCCCTTTATAATAATAATATTACTTGTATATATATTTGTATTTTTATAAAAGTAAACTAATATAGCGTTAAGCTTTGTTTAAAAAGATTCCCTGTGGAACGAACCGGACTTACTAAAAACTACACTACTGTACGATTAGGTACACTGCCTATAAGTGTTGTAGCAAGGTTTAAGTATATCCATTCTCTAAATAAATAAATATCTTGTGTAAAATTGTATATCGTATTTAATAGTATTTCTTTGTAAAATTTAAGAGTATTTTTATACCACTCTGCTAAAACATCAAGTATTTTTGGGCGACTCTGCTGGGGAACGAACCCAGAATCTCTGGTTTCGCAGCCAAAAATACTTGATGTTTTAGCAGAGTGGTATAAAAATACTATTAAATTTTACAAGGAAATACTATTAAATACGATACAATTTTACACAAGATATTTATTTATTTAGAGAATGGATATACTTAAACCTTGCTACAACACTTATAGGCAGTGTACCTAATCGTACAGTAGTGTAGTTTTTAGTAAGTCCGGTTCGTTCCACATGGAATCTTTTTAAACAAAGCTTAACGCTATATTAGTTTACTTTTATAAAAATACAAATATATATACAAGTAATATTATTATTATAAAGGGGGATTTTTACCGTTTAATGACCGGTTTGTCGATTTTAAAACTTTAGTCGCAGTTAAAACCAAATGTAAAATAATAAATAAATACAAGATTTAATTTAAAGTGTAAAGTAAATAACGATAATGAAATTGCGATTAATAAAAATGCGATAAAATAAACTTGCGATAATTAAAAAGTACGATAATTAAAAGTACAATTAAATACAATAACAATAAATAAAATGCGATAATTAGAAGTGCAATTAAATATAAAATAAAGGAATTTAAATATGAAATAAAAGAATTATGCTTATTTAAACTTCCGTAATCATGATGTTTGACGTGTTGATTTTAGTTTTATGCCCATGGGTTAATTGTCCTTTGTCCTGGATTATTTAATATGTCCATACGGATTTGTCCATAATAGTCCATCAGTCATAAATATAAAGAGCGAAAGCCTTCGTCAAATTATTCTTATTCCCGAAGTCAAATATTCCACCTAATTGGGGATTCGAATTGTAACAAGGTTTTAATACTTTGTTTAATGAATACACCAGGTTATCGACTGCGTGTAAACCAAGGTTTTACTACTTTGTTAACAATTACACCAATTACCCTTGAATGTAATTCACCCCTGTTTCAACAAGTCTATTAACTATTAATCCAGTTCCGTGTCCGGTAAAATGAATAATTATTGGTATTTATAGATATCCCGCCCACCGTACCCAGTCAAGCATATGTGGTTATATATAAATACGTCGAATTATAAGTTTGTATATTAAATTAACAAGGTATTGTTTAGTTAATATAAAACCCATTAATAGCCCATAGTCTAATTTCCACAAGTGTCGTTCTTTTATCCAAACCCCAATTATGGTACAAAGCCCAATTACCCAATTTTAGTAATTAGCCCAACATCATGATTACTTCGTATTAAATAAGAATAATAATAACTTAGCTACGAGACATTAATGTAAAAAGGTTGAACATAACTTACAATGATTAAAAATAGCGTAGCGTTACACGGACAGAATTTCGACTTACACCCTTACAACATTCGCTAACATACCCTTATTATTAGAATTATAATTAAAATTAAAATTAAAATTAAAATATAAATATAAATATTTACGTATTATGAGAGAAGAAGAAAAAGGATGATTTTGCGATCAGAATTCGGTTGCTTTTATAGGGAGTTTCAAACTTTGGGGCTCCGCGACTCGCGGCCCATTTTGCCTTCAAACTCCGCGATGTAGTGACCCGAACTTTTCCATGTTTATATATATTAATTGAGATTGATATTTACATAATTAAATGTTTCCAACATGTTAAGCAATCAAACTTGTTAAGACTTGATTAATTGAAATATGTTTCATATAGACAATTGACCACCCAAGTTGACCGGTGATTCACGAAAGTTAAAACTTGTAAAAACTATATGATGACATATATATGGATATATATATATAGTTAACATGATACTATGATAAGTAAACATATCATTAAGTATATTAACAATGAACTACATATGTAAAAACAAGACTACTAACTTAATGATTTTTAAACGAGACATATATGTAACGATTATCGTTGTAAAGACATTTAATGTATATATATATATCATATTAAGAGATATTCATACATGATAATATCATGATAATATAATAATTTAACATCTCATTTGATATTATAAACATTGGGTTAACAACATTTAACAAGATCGTTAACCTAAAGGTTTCAAAACAACACTTACATGTAACGACTAACGATGACTTAACGACTCAGTTAAAATGTATATACATGTAGTGTTTTAATATGTATTTATACACTTTTGAAAGACTTCAATACACTTATCAAAATACTTCTACTTAACAAAAATGCTTACAATTACATCCTCGTTCAGTTTCATCAACAATTCTACTCGTATGCACCTGTATTCGTACTCGTACAATACACAGCTTTTAGATGTATGTACTATTGGTATATACACTCCAATGATCAGCTCTTAGCAGCCCATGTGAGTCACCTAACACATGTGGGAACCATCATTTGGCAACTAGCATGAAATATCTCATAAAATTACAAAAATATGAGTAATCATTCATGACTTATTTACATGAAAACAAAATTACATATCCTTTATATCTAATCCATACGCCAACGACCAAAAACACCTACAAACACTTTCATTCTTCAATTTTCTTCATCTAATTGATCTCTCTCAAGTTCTATCTTCAAGTTCTAAGTGTTCTTCATATATTCTACAAGTTCTAGTTACATAAAATCAAGAATACTTTCAAGTTTGCTAGCTCACTTCCAATCTTGTAAGGTGATCATCCAACCTCAAGAAATTTTTGTTTCTTACAGTAGGTTATCATTCTAATACAAGGTAATAATCATATTCAAACTTTGGTTCAATTTCTATAACTATAACAATCTTATTTCAAGTGATGATCTTACTTGAACTTGTTTTCGTGTCATGATTCTGCTTCAAGAACTTCGAGCCATCCAAGGATCCATTGAAGCTAGATCCATTTTTCTCTTTTCCAGTAGGTTTATCCAAGGAACTTAAGGTAGTAATGATGTTCATAACATCATTCGATTCATACATTTAAAGCTATCTTATTCGAAGGTTTAAACTTGTAATCACGAGAACATAGTTTAGTTAATTCTAAACTTGTTCGCAAACAAAAGTTAATCCTTCTAACTTGACTTTTAAAATCAACTAAACACATGTTCTATATCTGTATGATATGCTAACTTAATGATTTAAAACCTGGAAACACGAAAAACACCGTTAAATCGGATTTACGCCGTCGTAGTAACACCGCGGGCTGTTTTGGGTTAGTTAATTAAAAACTATGATAAACTTTGATTTAAAAGTTGTTATTCTGAGAAAATGATTTTTATTATGAACATGAAACTATATCTAAAAATTATGGTTAAACTCAAAGTGGAAGTATGTTTTCTAAAATGGTCATCTAGACGTCGTTCTTTCGACTGAAATGACTACCTTTACAAAAACGACTTGTAACTTATTTTTCCGACTATAAACCTATACTTTTTCTGTTTAGATTCATAAAATAGAGTTCAATATGAAACCATAGCAATTTGATTCACTCAAAACGGATTTAAAATGAAGAAGTTATGGGTAAAACAAGATTGGATATTTTTTCTCATTTTAGCTACGTGAAAATTTGTAACAAATCTATTCCAACCATAACTTAATCAACTTGTATTGTATATTATGTAATCTTGAGATACCATAGACACGTATACAATGTTTCGACCTATCATGTCGACACATCTATATATATTTCGGAACAACCATAGACACTCTATATGTGAATGTTGGAGTTAGCTATACAGGGTTGAGGTTGATTCCAAAATATATATAGTTTGAGTTGTGATCAATACTGAGATACGTATACACTGGGTCGTGGATTGATTCAAGATAATATTTATCGATTTATTTCTGTACATCTAACTGTGGACAACTAGTTGTAGGTTACTAACGAGGACAGCTGACTTAATAAACTTAAAACATCAAAATATATTAAAAGTGTTGTAAATATATTTTGAACATACTTTGATATATATGTATATATTGTTATAGGTTCGTGAATCAACCAGTGGCCAAGTCTTACTTCCCGACGAAGTAAAAATCTGTGAAAGTGAGTTATAGTCCCACTTTTAAAATCTAATACTTTTGGGATGAGAATACATGCAGGTTTTATAAATGATTTACAAAATAGACACAAGTACGTGAAACTACATTCTATGGTTGAATTATCAAAATCGAATATGTCCCTTTTTATTAAGTCTGGTAATCTAAGAATTAGGGAACAGACACCCTAATTGACGCGAATCCTAAAGATAGATCAATCGGGCCCAACAAGCCCCATCCAAAGTACCGGATGCTTTAGTACTTCGAAATTTATATCATATCCGAAGGGTGTCCCGGAATGATGGGGATATTCTTATATATGCATCTTGTTAATGTCGGTTACCAGGTGTTCACCATATGAATGATTTTTATCTCTATGTATGGGATGTGTATTGAAATATGAAATCTTGTGGTCTATTATTATGATTTGATATATATAGGTTAAACCTATAACTCACCAACATTTTTGTTGACGTTTTAAGCATGTTTATTCTCAGGTGATTATTAAGAGCTTCCGCTGTCGCATACTTAAATAAGGACGAGATTTGGAGTCTATGCTTGTATGATATTGTATAAAAACTGCATTCAAGAAACTTATTTTGTTGTAACATATTTGTATTGTAAACCATTATGTAATGGTCGTGTGTAAACAGGATATTTTAGATTATCATTATTTGATAATCTACGTAAAGCTTTTTAAACCTTTATTGATGAAATAAAGGTTATGGTTTGTTTTAAAATGAATGCAGTCTTTGAAAAACATCTCATATAGAGGTCAAAACCTCGCAACGAAATCAATTAATATGGAACGTTTTTAATCAATAAGAACGGGACATTTCAGTTGGTATCCGAGCGTTTGTCTTAGAGAACCAGAATTTTGCATTAGTGTGTCTTATCGAGTTTGCTAGGATGCATTAGTGAGTCTGGACTTCGACCGTGTTTACTTGAAAAATGATTGCTTAACAAATTTTGTTGGAAACTATATATTTTTAACATGTGAATATTATTTGATATATTAATCTCTTAACGCGTTTGATATTATGTGATAGATGTCTACCTCTAGAACAAGTCCCATTGACTCACCTAATAATAATGAAGAGTCAAATGTAAATTGGAATGATTCGTGGACTGATTCACAAGTTCCCGAAGAGGAACCGGAAGAAGAGTCGGAACCGGAAGAAGAATCGGAACCGGATAAAGAAATAGAACCGGTGGGGGAAATAATAAAATGGTTAAGTAAAAGAAAATCCTCGACCAACCTACCAAGGTTAATTATGGTCAATGGTGTTTCCGCCAAGGAAGCAAAATATTGGGAGGATTACCAGTTCTCCGATGAATCGGATTCCGACGAGAATTCCGATGATGTTATAGAAATTACCCCAACTGAATTTAAAAAGGCAAAAGAAAATAATAAGGGAAAGGGCATAAAAATAGAGAAATCTAATTCCAACCCCGATGAACTTTATATGTATCGTCAACCCCCGAAGTCCTTAAGTTGTAACAATGACCCGGGAACCTCTAAACCACCAGGTTTTTCTAAACCAATGTGGAAAACGACGGCTCGTATTAGGGGAACATCATATATCCCTAGAAACTTGGCAAAACGAACCAAAACCGAAGAAGAAGAAACAAGCGAGTCGGAATAAGATAGTTGTATTCGTGTGGTGTAATATATGTAATATAGTGTGCTTATGCTTTATGATATATGTAAAAATTGCTTGTATTAATAAGTATTTTTTTTATGAATCTAACTCTTGTCTATTTTACAGTATAAAAACACAAAATGGATAGACAACCCAATATTTTAAGAGACCTACCCGGAGACATGATTGATGAAATCTTGTCTAGAGTCGGTCAGAATTCTTCGGCACAACTATTTAAGGCGAGATCAGTTTGTAAGACATTCGAAGAACGTTCCAAGAATGCCTTGGTTTATAAAAGGCTTTCGTTCGAAAGATGGGGGATATCACATTGGGAAATCCATAAGTTACAATGTGTTTACTTTGACGCATATATTGCGGGGAACCCAAATGCTATTTTACGCAATGGGTTAAGAAATTATTTTGACACAATATATCCGAATATTGGACTTCGTGATTTAGAAAAAGCGGCTAACATGCAACATAAAGAAGCATGTTATGCTTACGGATTAGTAATGTTCGCTTCTCACCAAAGTGAGAACAAGAACATCGGGCTACAACTATTAAACAAAACGTTCCCACAAGTGACGGAGTCGGTAATTGGGGTAAGAAATGAGGTTTTTAGATTGTTACGGGACTGTTGGACATTACGTAACCCTCGTCCCTTTGACGACGTTACAACACGCTGTCTTATCAACGGCCATAACGGTTATGTTCCACAAGACCAAGGATGGGAAGTAATCCTAGTAAAACCAGAATGCATGACTTGTTTCTGGACGTATGAATTACATGTCTTTATTGCCTTTGCTGAACGACTTGTGTACTAACTAGAATTATCTTCACAACCATCTTGTATCAAATTTATTGTGTGCTATATTTCATGCTATATGTAAAATAAGCGGTATTGTAAGTTTGTAAAATATTGTGTAAAAGTTTGAACGCGAATTATTATTATAATCAGTTTTTCATATAGAATTGTAGTAGTTGAATTGTATATTAGCTACTAAGTATGAACTTAACGGGTAGGTACTACCCGAATTTAAACTTATAAAATGCTAATATGAAGAAAAAGCTTTTATAAATGAGTTCATATTATGCTACGAAATACTATTAACTACTCTTAATATTCTATATGATTAACTTGTTCCATTTGACTATTTTGAAGGAAATGGCACCGACTACTCGACACACCGTGAATATGAATGAAGAGGAATTCCGTACTTTTCTAGCTTCAAACATAGCCGCAGTACAGGCTGCGCTACATACCAACAATAATCTTGGATCTAGCAGTATAGGAAATCGTGTAGGATGCACCTACAAAGAATTTACTGCCTGCAAACCTTTGGAATTTGATGGAACTGAAGGACCGATCGGATTGAAACGATGGACCGAGAAGGTCGAATCGGTGTTTGCCATAAGTAAGTGTACTGAAGAGGACAAAGTGAAGTACGCTACGCATACCTTCACAGGTTCTGCGTTAACATGGTGGAATACCTATCTAGAGCAAGTGGGACAAGATGATGCTTACGCACTACCGTGGTCAGCATTCAAGCACTTGATGAACGAGAAGTACCGTCCCAGAACCGAGGTCAATAAGCTCAAGACAGAACTTAGAGGGTTACGAACCCAAGGATTTGATATTACCATGTACGAAAGACGATTCACAGAATTATGCCTATTGTGTCCGGGAGCGTTCGAAGATGAGGAAGAGAAGATCGACGCGTTTGTGAAAGGATTACCGGAAAGAATCCAAGAAGATATAAGTTCACACGAGCCCGCCTCCATACAACAGGCATGTAGAATGGCTCACAAACTAGTGAACCAGATTGAGGAAAGAATTAAAGAACAGAAGGCTGAAGAGGCCAATGTGAAGCAAGTCAAAAGAAAGTGGGAGGAAAATGGTGATAAGAATCATCAAAACAACAACAACAACAACAACAACAACAACAACAACAACAACAACAACAACAACAACAACAACAACAACAACAACAACAACAACAACAACAACAACAACAACAACAACAACAACAACAACAATAACAACAACAATAACAACAACAACAACAACAACAACAACAACAACAACAACAACAACAACAACAACAACAACAACAACAGCAACTACAACAATCATCCCAACAATAATAATAACCGTAACAACAACAACAATCAGAAGCAGCTATGCCAAAGGTGTGAAAAGTATCACTCGGGGTTCTGCACCAAATTTTGCAACAAGTGTAAAAGAAATGGTCATAGCGCGGCGAAGTGTGAGGTCTACGGACCAGGGGTTAATAGAACGAAAGGAACAAATGGTGTCGGAACGAGTAATGGCGGAGCAAGTAGTGTCGGAGCAAGCTATGCCAATGTAGTTTGTTATAAATGTGGAAAACCGGGCCACATTATTAGAAATTTCCCGAACCAGGAGAACACGAATGGACAAGGCCGCGGAAGAGTTTTCAATATTAATGCGGCAGAGGCACAGGAAGACCCGGAGCTTGTTACGGGTACGTTTCTTATTTACAATAAATCTGCTTACGTTTTATTTGATTCAGGTGCGGATAGAAGCTATATGAGTAGAGATTTTTGTGCTAAATTAAGTTGCCCATTGACGCCTTTGGATAGTAAATTTTTACTCGAATTAGCAAATGGTAAATTAATTTCAGCAGATAATATATGTCGGAATCGAGAAATTAAACTGGTTAGCGAAACATTTAAGATTGATTTGATACCAGTAGAGTTAGGGAGTTTTGATGTGATAATCGGTATGGACTGGTTGAAAGAAGTGAAAGCAGAGATCGTTTGTTACAAAAATGCAATTCGCATTATACGAGAAAAAGGAAAACCCTTAATGGTGTACGGAGAAAAGGGCAACACGAAGCTACATCTTATTAGTAATTTGAAGGCACAAAAACTAATAAGAAAAGGTTGCTATGCTGTTCTAGCACACGTCGAGAAAGTACAAACTGAAGAAAAGAGCATCAATGATGTTCCCGTCGCAAAAGAATTTCCCGATGTATTTCCGAAAGAATTACCGGGATTACCCCCACATCGATCCGTTGAATTTCAAATAGATCTTGTACCAGGAGCTGCACCAATAGCTCGTGCTCCTTACATACTCGCACTCAGCGAGATGAAAGAACTGCAAAGCCAATTACAAGAACTTTTAGAGCGTGGTTTCATTCGACCAAGCACATCACCGTGGGGAGCTCCTGTTTTGTTTGTCAAGAAGAAAGATGGTACATTCAGGTTGTGTATCGACTACCGAGAGTTGAACAAACTTACCATCAAGAACCGCTACCCACTACCGAGAATCGACGACTTATTTGATCAACTACAAGGCTCGTCTATTTATTCAAAGATTGACTTACGTTCCGGGTATCATCAAATGCGGGTGAAAGAAGATGATATTCCAAAGACTGCTTTCAGAACATGTTACGGTCATTACGAGTTAATGGTCATGCCGTTTGGCTTAACTAATGCACCAGCTGTGTTCATGGACCTTATGAACTGAGTGTGTGGACCATACCTTGACAAGTTTGTCATTGTTTTCATTGATGACATACTTATTTACTCAAAGAATGACCAAGAACACGGTGAACATTTGAGAAAGGTGTTAGAAGTATTGAGGAAGGAAGAATTGTACGCTAAGTTTTCAAAGTGTGCATTTTGGTTGGAAGAAGTTCAATTCCTCGGTCACATAGTGAACAAAGAAGGTATTAAGGTGGATCCGGCAAAGATAGAAACTGTTGAAAAGTGGGAAACCCCGAAAACCCCGAAACACATACGCCAGTTTTTAGGACTAGCTGGTTACTACAGAAGGTTCATCCAAGACTTTTCCAGAATAGCAAAACCCTTGACTGCATTAACGCATAAAGGGAAGAAATTTGAATGGAATGATGAACAAGAGAAAGCGTTTCAGTTATTGAAGAAAAAGCTAACTACGGCACCTATATTATCATTGCTTGAAGGGAATGATGATTTTGTGATTTATTGTGACGCATCAAAGCAAGGTCTCGGTTGTGTATTAATGCAACGAACGAAGGTGATTGCTTATGCGTCTAGACAATTGAAGATTCACGAACAAAATTATACGACGCATGATTTGGAATTAGGCGCGGTTGTTTTTGCATTAAAGACTTGGAGGCACTACTTATATGGGGTCAAAAGTATTATATATACCGACCACAAAAGTCTTCAACACATATTTAACCAGAAACAACTGAATATGAGGCAGCGTAGGTGGATTGAATTGTTGAATGATTACGACTTTGAGATTCGTTACCACCCGAGGAAGGCAAATGTGGTAGCCGATGCCTTGAGCAGGAAGGACAGAGAACCCATTCGAGTAAAATCTATGAATATAATGATTCATAATAACCTTACTACTCAAATAAAGGAGGCGCAACAAGGAGTTTTAAAAGAGGGAAATTTAAAGGATGAAATACCCAAGGGATCGGAGAAGCATCTTAATATTCGGGAAGACGGAACCCGGTATAGGGCTGAAAGGATTTGGGTACCAAAATTTGGAGATATGAGAGAAATGGTACTTAGAGAAGCTCATAAAACCAGATACTCAATACATCCTGGAACGGGGAAGATGTACAAGGATATCAAGAAACATTTTTGGTGGCCGAGTATGAAAGCCGATGTTGCTAAATATTTAGGAGAATGTTTGACGTGTTCTAAGGTCAAAGCTGAGCATCAGAAACCATCAGGTCTACTTCAACAACCCGAAATCCCGGAATGGAAATGGGAAAACATTACCATGGATTTCATCACTAAATTGCCAAGGACTGCAAGTGGTTTTGATACTATTTGGGTAATAGTTGATCGTCTCACCAAATCAGCACACTTCCTGCCAATAAGAGAAGATGACAAAATGGAGAAGTTAGCACGACTGTATTTGAAGGAAGTCGTCTCCAGGCATGGAATACCAATCTCTATTATCTCTGATAGGGATGGTAGATTTATTTCAAGATTCTGGCAGACATTACAGCAAGCATTAGGAACTCGTCTAGACATGAGTACTGCCTATCATCCACAAACTGATGGGCAGAGCGAAAGGACGATACAAACGCTTGAAGACATGCTACGAGCATGTGTTATTGATTTCGGAAACATTTGGGATCGACATCTACCGTTAGCAGAATTTTCCTACAACAACAGCTACCATTCAAGCATTGAGATGGCGCCGTTTGAAGCACTTTATGGTAGAAAGTGCAGGTCTCCGATTTGTTGGAGTGAAGTGGGGGATAGACAGATTACGGGTCCGGAGATTATACAAGAAACTACCGAGAAGATCATCCAAATTCAACAACGGTTGAAAACCGCCCAAAGTCGACAAAAGAGCTACGTTGACATTAAAAGAAAGGATATAGAATTTGAAATTGGAGAGATGGTCATGCTTAAAGTTGCACCTTGGAAAGGCGTAGTTCGATTTGGTAAACGAGGGAAATTAAATCCAAGGTATATTGGACCATTCAAGATTATTGATCGTGTCGGACCAGTAGCTTACCGACTTGAGTTACCTCAACAACTCGCGGCTGTACATAACACTTTCCACGTCTCGAATTTGAAGAAATGTTTTGCTAAAGAAGATCTCACTATTCCGTTAGATGAAATCCAAATCAACGAAAAACTCCAATTCATCGAAGAACCCGTCGAAATAGTGGATCGTGAGGTTAAAAGACTTAAGCAAAACAAGATATCAATTGTTAAGGTTCGATGGAATGCTCGTAGAGGACCCGAGTTCACCTGGGAGCGTGAAGATCAGATGAAGAAGAAATACCCGCATCTATTTCCAGAAGATTCGTCAACACCTTCAACAGCTTAAAATTTCGGGACGAAATTTATTTAACGGGTAGGTACTGTAGTGACCCGAACTTTTCCATGTTTATATATATTAATTGAGATTGATATTTACATAATTAAATGTTTCCAACATGTTAAGCAATCAAACTTGTTAAGACTTGATTAATTGAAATATGTTTCATATAGACAATTGACCACCCAAGTTGACCGGTGATTCACGAAAGTTAAAACTTGTAAAAACTATATGATGACATATATATGGATATATATATATAGTTAACATGATACTATGATAAGTAAACATATCATTAAGTATATTAACAATGAACTACATATGTAAAAACAAGACTACTAACTTAATGATTTTTAAACGAGACATATATGTAACGATTATCGTTGTAAAGACATTTAATGTATATATATATATCATATTAAGAGATATTCATACATGATAATATCATGATAATATAATAATTTAACATCTCATTTGATATTATAAACATTGGGTTAACAACATTTAACAAGATCGTTAACCTAAAGGTTTCAAAACAACACTTACATGTAACGACTAACGATGACTTAACGACTCAGTTAAAATGTATATACATGTAGTGTTTTAATATGTATTTATACACTTTTGAAAGACTTCAATACACTTATCAAAATACTTCTACTTAACAAAAATGCTTACAATTACATCCTCGTTCAGTTTCATCAACAATTCTACTCGTATGCACCCGTATTCGTACTCGTACAATACACAGCTTTTAGATGTATGTACTATTGGTATATACACTCCAATGATCAGCTCTTAGCAGCCCATGTGAGTCACCTAACACATGTGGGAACCATCATTTGGCAACTAGCATGAAATATCTCATAAAATTACAAAAATATGAGTAATCATTCATGACTTATTTACATGAAAACAAAATTACATATCCTTTATATCTAATCCATACGCCAACGACCAAAAACACCTACAAACACTTTCATTCTTCAATTTTCTTCATCTAATTGATCTCTCTCAAGTTCTATCTTCAAGTTCTAAGTGTTCTTCATATATTCTACAAGTTCTAGTTACATAAAATCAAGAATACTTTCAAGTTTGCTAGCTCACTTCCAATCTTGTAAGGTGATCATCCAACCTCAAGAAATCTTTGTTTCTTACAGTAGGTTATCATTCTAATACAAGGTAATAATCATATTCAAACTTTGGTTCAATTTCTATAACTATAACAATCTTATTTCAAGTGATGATCTTACTTGAACTTGTTTTCGTGTCATGATTCTGCTTCAAGAACTTCGAGCCATCCAAGGATCCATTGAAGCTAGATCCATTTTTCTCTTTTCCAGTAGGTTTATCCAAGAAACTTAAGGTAGTAATGATGTTCATAACATCATTCGATTCATACATTTAAAGCTATCTTATTCGAAGGTTTAAACTTGTAATCACTAGAACATAGTTTAGTTAATTCTAAACTTGTTCGCAAACAAAAGTTAATCCTTCTAACTTGACTTTTAAAATCAACTAAACACATGTTCTATATCTGTATGATATGCTAACTTAATGATTTAAAACCTGGAAACACGAAAAACACCGTAAAACCGGATTTACGCCGTCGTAGTAACACCGCGGGCTGTTTTGGGTTAGTTAATTAAAAACTATGATAAACTTTGATTTAAAAGTTGTTATTCTGAGAAAATGATTTTTATTATGAACATGAAACTATATCTAAAAATTATGGTTAAACGCAAAGTGGAAGTATGTTTTCTAAAATGGTCATCTAGACGTCGTTCTTTCGACTGAAATGACTACCTTTACAAAAACGACTTGTAACTTATTTTTCTGACTATAAACCTATACTTTTTCTGTTTAGATTCATAAAATAGAGTTCAATATGAAACCATAGCAATTTGATTCACTCAAAACGGATTTAAAATGAAGAAGTTATGGGTAAAACAAGATTGGATATTTTTTCTCATTTTAGCTACGTGAAAATTTGTAACAAATCTATTCCAACCATAACTTAATCAACTTGTATTGTATATTATGTAATCTTGAGATACCATAGACACGTATACAATGTTTCGACCTATCATGTCGACACATCTATATATATTTCGGAACAACCATAGACACTCTATATGTGAATGTTGGAGTTAGCTATACAGGGTTGAGGTTGATTCCAAAATATATATAGTTTGAGTTGTGATCAATACTGAGATACGTATACACTGGGTCGTGGATTGATTCAAGATAATATTTATCGATTTATTTCTGTACATCTAACTGTGGACAACTAGTTGTAGGTTACTAACGAGGACAGCTGACTTAATAAACTTAAAACATCAAAATATATTAAAAGTGTTGTAAATATATTTTGAACATACTTTGATATATATGTATATATTGTTATAGGTTCGTGAATCAACCAGTGGCCAAGTCTTACTTCCCGACGAAGTAAAAATCTGTGAAAGTGAGTTATAGTCCCACTTTTAAAATCTAATACTTTTGGGATGAGAATACATGCAGGTTTTATAAATGATTTACAAAATAGACACAAGTACGTGAAACTACATTCTATGGTTGAATTATCAAAATCGAATATGTTCCTTTTTATTAAGTCTGGTAATCTAAGAATTAGGGAACAGACACCCTAATTGACGCGAATCCTAAAGATAGATCTATCGGGCCCAACAAGCCCCATCCAAAGTACCGGATGCTTTAGTACTTCGAAATTTATATCATATCCGAAGGGTGTCCCGGAATGATGGGGATATTCTTATATATGCATCTTGTTAATGTCGGTTACCAGGTGTTCACCATATGAATGATTTTTATCTCTATGTATGGGATGTGTATTGAAATATGAAATCTTGTGGTCTATTATTATGATTTGATATATATAGGTTAAACCTATAACTCACCAACATTTTTGTTGACGTTTTAAGCATGTTTATTCTCAGGTGATTATTAAGAGCTTCCGCTGTCGCATACTTAAATAAGGACGAGATTTGGAGTCTATGCTTGTATGATATTGTATAAAAACTGCATTCAAGAAACTTATTTTGTTGTAACATATTTGTATTGTAAACCATTATGTAATGGTCGTGTGTAAACAGGATATTTTAGATTATCATTATTTGATAATCTACGTAAAGCTTTTTAAACCTTTATTGATGAAATAAAGGTTATGGTTTGTTTTAAAATGAATGCAGTCTTTGAAAATGTCTCATATAGAGGTCAAAACCTCGCAACGAAATCAATTAATATGGAACGTTTTTAATCAATAAGAACGGGACATTTCACGCGAGTCGCGGAGTTTGTAAATACAGCTCACCAGCTTTTGGAGTCTTTCTTGCCGACGATTTATTTATAAATATAATATATATATAATTAATATAATTAATTATATATTATATTATATTTATATACATAGTTAACTTGTAATTTTTAGTCCGTTGCGTCGAGCGTTGAGAGTTGACTCTGGTCCCGGTCCCGGATTTTCGAACGTCCTTGCGTACAATTTAATATCTTGTACTTTGCGTTTTGAATCTTGTACTCTTGTAATTTCGAGACGTTTCTTATCAATAATTGGAACCTCTTTGATTGTCTTTTGTACTTTTGAGCTTTTTGGTCGTTTGCGTCTTCAATTCGTTGAATCTGTCTTTTGTCTTCACCTTTTATTATTTAAACGAATATCACTTTTAAATAGAACAATTGCAACTAAAAGCTTGTCTTTCTTGAGGAATAATGCTATGAAATATATGTTTGTTTTTAGCATTATCAAATATTCCCACACTTGAGCGTTGCTTGTCCTCAAGCAATATCGTCTTGAAATACTAGAATCACTTCTTTATTCTTCACACTTTGTACATCAGTGATTTCTATACGGCGGTATGAACAATGGTAGTAACGATATGGTTTACAGTCCCACATGACTATAAAAATTTAGATCCATTAAGGAAATTGGATCTTTATGAAAACATTTGATCTTTTGAAAATTAAATCTAGTTTTTACCCTAGATAAGTTTTCCGGAATAACTCTTTACCGGTGTTTGCAAAATATTTTTGTGGGTTTGGTGGGTTTCAGATTTGAAAATTTTAGCTCAAAACTTGCGGTTTTGTGTCACCCACTTGCTAACCTTGTATTTGGAAAGCAACACGTCCAGTTTATTTGTCCCGTATATTACCTTTTGGTAAACTACCGTCCGGTTGTAAAGGAAAGCGTTGAACAAGCAACTGTTAAGGCAATGTCCCCTGACATGCTTTTAATTATGGTCTATAACGTGTCGGATGCAATTACTATCCTTGGTAGGAGCAATAGTAAAGCTCACCCTTATGATTTTTCGGTCTGGCACAAGGTCCTGTCTTTGACCACTATGCAACCACCGTTCTTACGGTTGACACCTGATTTGGTTCAGGTGACCTAATGAATTCCAGGTGAATTCCTAGGATTTTACGTTCAATGGTAATGAACGCATTGAAAATAGGGTTTTCAGAAAACAAATCGGTTTGTAATTTTGATCAAAATATTTTCTCGTTCAAGCTCGAGTTTAGATATCATTGAATTCCATGAGTTTGTAATTCTCAATCTTTAAGGTCAATCTCAAGGATTGAGTAATATCAGGCTTAAAAGCTGATTTTTGATTTTTTTAAGGAGATTATCCTTTCTGGGGATCTGAATCATTAGTCTTATCCAGCTAATTTGCATGGTGCCCCCTCATTTTACGAGATAAATCCTTCTCATGGTTAGGATAAATCTGACCACTTGGCGACCTTGTTTAATGCTGAGGTCTGTGGATTTCCTGCTGATTTTAGTGATGACTTTTCTAGATTTTTCGTCAACCTACAGCTGGTCTGGACGACAACTTCATGACCTAAATCAAGAAGCGCGTGTCTTTTTCGGAAGACTTTACTTCCTTTTAATGATGGAATTGATTCATCGTGTAGATCCATCTCTTCTTTTCTTTCATCGGGTAAAACTGTTTAGTTTAGTCCAAAGCAAAAGTATTTTCAGTTATTTGTTACAGATATATGTGACATATGTTTTGAATAACTTGGAGAATTTTCCCACACTTGGCTTTTATTTTCCTTTTTATTGTCCTCTATTCCATTTTAAATGAATTTTAACATTTTGGTTTGTTTCTCAATTTATGTCCTTTCCGAGGTTACAATAATTTCGGTGTTAAAACCTAGTTTTATCGTTCATAAATATGTATAAACATGATTTTGAGTTCATTTAATTGAAAATTTTAAAAAAATTTACTAGAATTGGGTAGTCAGTATATAAGACTAGGGCTGTTCTTTATTATCAGAGAGCACTAGATTCTAATACAACTACTGCTTTACTAGTATTTTTAATGGTAACCAAGTGTATAAAGTAAAAATTTTAAAATCCGAAAGAATTTAACCCCTTCCCACACTTAAGATCTTGCAATGCCCTCATTTGCAAGAAATCAGTAACAATTTAAATTATTGAGGGTGATTTGTGTGAAAATGATTAAATTTTTACCAAAGTTTCCAAATATATTGGCGTTTGTTTGCTGAATGATAAATGGTGCACATCATTTGTTCATTCCTTCTTGTTGTTATTTCACATATATTTTGCATCTTGTCGTCAAAATTAGTTGCTTTTGCTGAACTTAATGCCAGTCTTTGAAAATGCGTTGTCTTACCCTGTTGTATATAAGATAAACTGCAAACATATACACATATTTTTGAAGTTTGGTATATTACCCCACATTCAAAAATTATTAAAATCTAAGAATAAAAGTTAGAAAATTATAAAAACTATTACAATATTAACATAAGTATTAAACGTATCAATATTACAAATTACAAAATAAATAAAACTAAGTAGACTAGGGATGATACTGGTACCAATAGGGGTTCCAAGCATAACCATAGGTGCTATAGAATGCTTCGGCAGGGTTATACGTAGGATACGGTGGTTGCATCTCTATAGACCAGGGAGGGAATATGGGTTTTGGTGTAGGAATATAGTTTCTACCTATATGTTGGCAATAAGCTATGATTTGGTTTTGATGAACTTGCCAATCTTCAAATGCTCTCTGTCTAGCATTTTCGTACTCCTGTGAAGCTATAAACCTTTGCATTTCTTGCATTTCATTTCCCCCTCCTACATTACCTTGCTGTTGGTTTCTCTCAACCTGTGGATGTCTACCATGGTATTGTACTGCGGCGTTATTTCGCCTCTTCAAAACTTTCGCACCATGGTATACATTTAAACCTATAGTATCGCGGGGTTCTGGTTCTTCCACTAATAATCCCCCCCGACTTATATCCACACCGAGATATTCAGCAATCAAAGTAATAAAAATACCACCTCCTATTATGCTATGCGGTCTCATCCCCCTAACCATAGCTGATAAATAATAACCCACACAATAATGTATACTTACAGCGCTTTGTGGGTCTCAAATACACATATGGTAAAACAAATCCTGTTCATTTACCTTTTCCTTGTTCTTACCTCTTTGTGTAATCGAATTAGCTAAAAACCTATGAATTACTCTTAATTCAGCTCTATCTATATCCAAATAAGAGTAATTTCCCCCTTTGAATCGGTTATGGCTTGTCATTTGACTCCATACACCGTGAGTATCAAAATTTTCATCTATCTTTCTACCATTTAGTATCAACCCTCTACAATCGGCAGATGCTAACTCCTCAGGCGTATATATACGTAAAGCCTGAGCCATGTCTAGTAAAGACATGTGGCGCATCGAACCTCCTAACAAAAATCTAATAAAAGATCGATCGGTTAAACTAGCTACCCGATCATTTAATTCTATACTACACAACAATTCTTCACACCATACTTTATATACAGGTCTACGCATGGTGAATAAACATACCCAGTCGTTAAAAGTAGAATTACCATACCTCTGTGGAAGTAATTCCCTAATTGACCCGGCCAATTCTACAGCTTCTAAGGGTCCCCATTCTATGACCCTAGGTACCTCAACAACTTTAGAATGAAGAGTATGCAACCCCCTTTGATACTTTGGATAATCTATCCAAAGTCTGTCAAATCTCAGGTTCGGATGCAAATCTTCCAAGTGCATATCAGAAAATGTCATGACTGGATGAGGTATATCTTGCTTGTAGTAGTTATCTACCTCCTGTTGTTCCGCATTCTTAGCAGGAGCATTGCGAGCTTGGGATGAAGATTCACCCCTTTCAGTCTGCAAAACACATCAAACACAATTTTTGTGCATCCAAATATGCATTAGTGTCAGCAAAATCATCAATCAAAATAATTACAATGACATGATCAATTTATATCAAACTTAAGCTCATTTTCATATTTTTATCAAATCTACACTTTTTCAAATAAGCATATACGAAAATGTTCGCCAAGTTCATAAGCATTCAACTCAAATAACCTGTCAAAATAATCATTACTAGCAATTAAACAAGTTTCAAATGGCATTATCTCTCAAAAATCAAGTTCATGAATTTTAGACTTGAAAAAGTCCACTTTAATTCTCAAAATCATGTTTAGGCTCAAAGTTTGGATCATTTAACTACCTAAACATGTTACACTACTTAATTTAGCAACAATTCATGAAAAAAATCGGCCATAACCTGTTTATATCAAAAAGCCCCAAATTTGCTCAAGAACACAAACCCTAGATTACTCAAAATTTGAAGTTTAAGGCTTCTAATCATGTTAAATAGCATCAATCTAGGTTATACAAGCATAATACATAAACAATTTAAGCATAATTACACTAAAAAGCATCAAAATCAAATTTGGGAAAAAATTGCTCAAGAACACTAATTTTCGGATTAAATGGTGTTTAGGTGTAGAAATTTACCGTTTTTCTTGAGTAATTCCTTGATAGCATCCTTCTCAACATGATTTTAGTAAAAGATTTGATGATTAACGGTTAAAAATTGTGATTTTGGGGGTGTATTTTCGACTTTTTTCGCAGTATTTTCGCTGTGTTTTTGAGTTTTGTGGTGTGCAACTGATCGGTTCTGCGTTTTATTTTTTTCTGATTTTTTTTTTCTCCCGCGACTCGCGATGTTTAAAGCTTCAAACTCCGCGAGTCGCGGAGTTTGCTTTTTTTTTTTTTTAACATCTTATATTAATTAAAACAATTAAGTAATTAATTTTAAAATTTTGTTTCCCTTGTTATTTAGGACGAGGTCGTTTCGGATCGATGTCCTAGTCCGTCCTTCGACAAAATTTTAAAATTTGTCTTTTTGTAGCGATTGTTTTAAAATCTAAGATTTTTGGGTTTTTTTTAATGTTTTTGGCATACTTTAATTCAATAAGATTAAAAATAATGATAATAAAAGTTCTCGTCCCTCCCTCGGGTAAAGCAATTTCGGTTCAAAGACCTAGTCTTCAACTTACGACGAATTTTAAAAATCATATTTTTAACTTAATGAGATAAAGTAAATTTTTGTTTTTAAATTCACACAATTTAAATATAAAATTCAAAATTAATATTAAAAATTTACACCAAACTTAAAAGTTGAAATGCATAAAATTAAAAATTCATATTTTAAAAATTAAAAATTCACACCAAACTTAAATTAAAAATTCATATTATAAATTCACACCAAACTTATATTAATTTTTCAAATATTTACAATTTTAAATATATTGTTTTTACAAAGTTTACAATATTAATTTAAAATTTATATATTAATTTTAAAAACATGGTAAAAATAAAATTAAAAATCTTTTTGGCTTTTTATCCCACTTTAATCAATCAAATATTATCAAAAATATACGCTCCTCTTTTCGGTAAAGTAATTTCGGTTCCAAAACCTAATTTAACTCATGACGAATTTTTGAAATATTTTGGGTTGATTGATTAAAGATATTTATACCTTAAGAATAAACGTTAAATTTCGCAGTGATGTAATAAATTTTTGTATGATATCAATAATTTCGGTCGCCAAACCTAATTTTATTCAATACCAATTTAATACTTTATAGCGAACAAATTAGCGTTTATTATCAAAAGGTTAAAAATAAAAAAAATAAAATAAAAACTGTACAAACATACCTGTGAAATAGATTTCTTAGTTATATGATCTATCCCATTCATAAGATAGTCGGTTTAATTGATTTTCCATAGCTACATAGGCGTAACCTCGAGCATTCAGTGTCTTTTCTTCTAAACATATGAACGGTCCGTCTCTGCATAAAGTAACAAATTCGGTATTTGAATAGGTTTGATTATTTGAACATTTACCTCCATGTGACCATTTTCCGCATTTGTGACATCTTTCTAGGTGTCGTGCTCTTCTTTTTGCTGCGGATTTTGATTTTCCTTTACCAAATTGTAACTTATTATCTTCACATCTGGATTCTTTTCTAACTCCGTCCATTCTTTCTCTGATTACTGATACTATTTCACTCGGAAGTGTGTCATTATTACGTTTAGTGATCAAAGCGTGTAGCATTAGACCATGGTTTAGTTCACAGGCAGTCTTCATTTCCTAAAAAAATAAAAATTCAGAATGGGGGGAGAAGACTAGTTCTTTAGGGTCTGCTAGGGAAAGACCATTCGGGTTCCATTTTCGAGAACTACACAAAAACAGACAATCTAACTCTAACAGAAATACATAAACCCATTGATTCTCCCCACACTTAGTCAGCTGTGGTATCGAAATTGTGATTAACATTATTTTCAATTGAATCATCAACAACTTGTATATCTTTGACTTTTACTTCAATCCATTTGTTGATTTCCTCCGTAACTTTCACAAATTCAACTAACATTGCCTTTTCTTTTGACGATAAATTGGATATTAATCGGTTATATAACTTAAAGTTTCCTTTAATCTTAGCATCGTGAATCCGTTTATAAAGTTTCTTCGTTGAACTGTTAAAAATGGATTCATCTAATTTCGTATCATCAACGGCATTCTTTGTGATTGGATCATCATTAAGTGTTTCTTCATCTTCCCCACACTTATGCGTTTTTATTGGTCTAACAGTTTTGGTTTGTGGAGATCTAAACTTTCGGTTCACAAAGGTGATCGATGTATCACCATCCCTAAGTGTTATTCTACCTTCTCTTACATCAATGAATGCCTCGGTGGTTGCTAAAAATGGGCGACCTAGAATTAGAGGAATATCAAGGTTTTCCTCCATATTAATCACTATGAAGTTTGCAACAAAGTTCAAACTTCCCACGTTAACAAGTAAATTATCTGCTATTCCAACCGGGTGTTTAATGGTTTGGTCAAATGATTGAACACCTATTTTGGTTGGTTTTAATTTACCCATGCCTAATCTTTTGTATAAGGAAAGAGGCATAATATTTGCACTTGGTCCTAAATCTGCGAGTCCATTATATACAGCACCATCATTAAGTAAGCAAGAAATGATAAATTCACCCGGGTCTCCTGCTTTAGTAAGTCGAGTTGGTTTGTAAACCTTTTTCGGGTGTTCTTTCCTTGGTTCTTTCATTTCTATTTGAATTTCTTGTTCACATTTTTCTTCATTTCTTGGAATGGGAGGTTTGTATAGGAATTCTTCTTCATCACTCAAATTTGAATCCTCCCTATATTCCAGTTTTGATTTTTCATATGTTGTTGATAACATATTTATGTTTTCATTTTGAAGGTTTTCTTGGGTGGTGAAATTATGATTAACTTCATTGTCAACTTCCATCGGACCATGTATGTAATGTTTAACTCTGTGACCATTAACTTTAAATTCAATCCCATTTGAATTTATTAATTCTATTATTCCGTATGGAAAAACTTTTTTGACTATGAATGGTCCAGACCATCTTGATTTCAATTTTCCAGGAAATAGCTTGAATCGTGAATTGAAAAGAAGAACTCTGTCTCCTTCTTTAAATTCTTTTGAACTTCTGATTCTTTTATCATGCCATTTCTTCATTCTTTCTTTATAGATTAACGAATTTTCGTATGCTTCATGTCTTAATTCTTCTAATTCGTTTAGTTGACTTAATCGTAGACGTCCGGCTTCATGTATATCAAGATTACATGTCTTCAAAGCCCAAAATGCTTTGTGTTCAATTTCTACTGGAAGATGACATGCTTTTCCATAAACAAGTCTAAAAGGTGTGGTTCCAATTGGAGTTTTGTAGGCTGTTCTAAAAGCCCAGAGTGCATCCTCCAATTTAATGGACCATTCCTTCGGATTTGATCCTACGGTTTTCTCTAGAATACGTTTTAAAGCTCGGTTGGTATTTTCAACTTGTCCACTTGTTTGTGGATGATATGCGGTGGAGATTTTATGAGTTACTCCATATCTTTTAAGAACTTTCTCAAGTTGATTATTACAGAAATGAGTACCCCGATCACTTATTAAAGCTTTCGGTGTTCCAAACCTTGCAAAAAGACGTTTTAAAAAGTTGACTACAACTCGTGCATCGTTAGTTGGGAGAGCTTGTGCTTCCGCCCATTTAGATACATAATCAATGGCTACGAGTATATATAGATTATTATGAGATTTTGGAAATGGACCCATAAAGTCAATACCCCAAATGTCAAATACTTCACATACTTGGATGACATTTTGTGGCATTTCATGACGTTGACTTATTTTTCCGGCCCTTTGACAAGCATCACAGGATTTGCAAAGAAGGTGTGCGTCTTTGTAAATTGTAGGCCAATAGAATCCAGCATCATAAACTTTTCTTGCTGTTAGTTGAGGCCCATAATGCCCTCCTGTTGGTCCTGTGTGACAATGGTTTAAAATTTTACTAGCTTCATCTCCAAATACACATCGGCGTATTATTCCATCGGGACAACTTTTAAACAGAGTGGTATAAAAATACTATTAAATTTTACAAGGAAATACTATTAAATACGATACAATTTTACACAAGATATTTATTTATTTAGAGAATGGATATACTTAAACCTTGCTACAACACTTATAGGCAGTGTACCTAATCGTACAGTAGTGTAGTTTTTAGTAAGTCCGGTTCGTTCCACAGGGAATCTTTTTAAACAAAGCTTAACGCTATATTAGTTTACTTTTATAAAAATACAAATATATATACAAGTAATATTATTATTATAAAGGGGGGTTTTTACCGTTTAATGACCGGTTTGTCGATTTTAAAACTTTAGTCGCAGTTAAAACCAAATGTAAAATAATAAATAAATACAAGACTTAATTTAAAGGGTAAAGTAAATAACGATAATGAAATTGCGATTAATAAAAATGCGATAAAATAAACTTGCGATAATTAAAAAGTACGATAATTAAAAGTGCAATTAAATACAATAACAATAAATAAAATGCGATAATTAGAAGTGCAATTAAATATAAAATAAAGGAATTTAAATATGAAATAAAATAATTATGCTTATTTAAACTTCCGTAATCATGATGTTTGACGTGTTGATTTTAGTTTTATGCCCATGGGTTAATTGTCCTCTGTCCTGGATTATTTAATATGTCCATACGGATTTGTCCATAATAGTCCATCAGTCATAAATATAAAGAGCGAAAGCCTTCGTCAAATTATTCTTATTCCCGAAGTCAAATATTCCAACTAATTGGGGATTCGAATTGTAACAAGGTTTTAATACTTTGTTTAATGAATACACCAGGTTATCGACTGCGTGTAAACCAAGGTTTTACTACTTTGTTAACAATTACACCAATTACCCTTGAATGTAATTCACCCCTGTTTCAACAAGTCTATTAACTATTAATCCAGTTCCGTGTCCGGTAAAATGAATAATTATTGGTATTTATAGATATCCCGCCCACCGTACCCAGTCAAGCGTATATGGTTATATATAAATACGTCGAATTATAATTTTGTATATTAAATTAACAAGGTATTGTTTAGTTAATATAAAACCCATTAATAGCCCATAGTCTAATTTCCACAAGTGTCGTTCTTTTATCCAAACCCCAATTATGGTACAAAGCCCAATTACCCAATTTTAGTAATTAGCCCAACATCATGATTACTTCGTATTAAATAAGCATAATAATAACTTAGCTACGAGACATTAATGTAAAAAGGTTGAACATAACTTACAATGATTAAAAATAGCGTAGCGTTACACGGACAGAATTTCGACTTACACCCTTACAACATTCGCTAACATACCCTTATTATTAGAATTATAATTATAATTAAAATTAAAATTAAAATATAAATATAAATATAAATATTTAAGTATTATGAGAGAAGAAGAAAAAGGATGATTTTTACGATCAGAATGCGCGAGTTTTATAGGGAGTTTCAGATTTTGGGGCTCCGCGACTCGCGACCCTTTTTGCCTTCAAACTCCGCGAGTCGCGGAGTTTGCTTTTACAGCTCACACAAGTTTGGCTCTTTGTTTACCGACGGTTTTAAATATTTATATAATATATAAATAATTATAAGAATTATTTAAATATTATATTATATTTATGTGCATAGTTGACTTGTAATTTTTAGTCCGTTGCGTCGAGCGTTGAGAGTTGACTCATGTCCCGGTTCCGGATTTTTGAACGTCCTTGCGTACAATTTAATATCTTGTACTTTGCGTTTTGAATCTTGTACTCTTGTAATTTCGAGACGTTTCTTATCAATAATTGGAACCTCTTTGATTGTCTTTTGTACTTTTGAGCTTTTTGGTCGTTTGCGTCTTCAATTCGTCGAATCTGTCTTTTGTCTTCACCTTTTATTATTTAAACGAATATCACTTTTAAATAGAACAATTGCAACTAAAAGCTTGTCTTTCTTGAGGAATAATGCTATGAAATATATGTTTGTTTTTAGCATTATCAGTGCCATAGCTTTTGGCTATGGGTTGTGTTGTCTAAGCAAACACAAGCACGTAGCTATTGCTCCTAAAAAGGACAGCACTGGTGAAACTCGAGGCTCCTCTTCCCACAGTATCACACCATTAAATGATGTAATAATAAAATGATATAGTTTCGGAAGTCTGCTATACCAAGTAACCAAAAGTTTTTGATCTGGCACCTGATTCGGTCACAATCACGCTATGCAATCACCGCTCTCTCACGGTTTACACCCGTTTTGGTACAGGTGACCTACTATTGAGTTCCCCGAACTCGTAGGATTTCATGTCCAATGGTAATGAACATGTGGAACACTTTTGGCTTCTTTGAAAACGCGAATTATACCATAAAATACCAAGCCAATTATCAAAATAAAGGTTTTGGCCGAATTTTCAATTGTTTTTCTATTTTTTTTATTTTAAACTAACTTTTCTGTTTTTTTATTTTTATTTTACCCTAAATTTTTCAATTTTTTTTTACGACCAAACCCCGTGAAACGTCAAGTCTTTTAATATCAAAACTAGTAAGATGATGATTTCATTAACAACCAACCCGAGAGATTTTACATCCCCACCCCACACTTGAGATCAAGTAATGTCCCCATTACTTGAGATCAAAAATAGATTAAAATAGAAAGGGTAAGAAAAATAAAAACTTATCGAGGTAACCACTGATCGTGGAATGACAGTGACAGATGGAGTTGAACTTACTGCCAGCATAAGAACATCTTCCATTCTCGATCCTCATACCAATATCATCACTCAAGTAGTTTTGCTGAACTTAATGCCAGACTTGAAAAATCGTTTCACCAACAAACCTAAGAAAAGAAAAACACAAGAAAACTACATAAATGGGACAAGGTGGCACCACCCGGTACCGAAACGCCTTGTCCCCGAATAAATCTACAGTACATAAGCAAAATATAAAATTATCCAAGTACAAACCAATGAAACGAAAATAGTTTAAAACAAATTACAACATAATCACGGGCTCGCAGGCCCTCCTCACTGAAACCCATCATACGGCCAGTTGCCATGCGGATACTGCTGCTCGAACCTCCTACGTGCATCCTCAAACCTTTCCTCCTCACTGTAAATCGGGGCCTGAACTCGAGGCCGAACTGGACTGCGATAATAAACCGGTGTCTGAGCTTGTGTACCATAATAATTCTCCGGGTTGTAGTAGAAAAGACGAGCATTGTGCCTTTGCCAATCGCCTCCATATGCCATCCATTGCTGGTCATGCAAAGACTCAGCCGACCTCTCATCTACCCTCTGCTGACTTTCCCACATACGGTCATTATGCGACCGTTGTTCTCCCTGAAACTCATCAAAGCTGTCTGACACACCGATTCGTACATTATCAATCCGCGACACTAAGTTATCCCAAATTTCTTGGGAAATACCCCAAGGCTGACCCCCCGCTGGCACATTCGGAGAAACCGGCTCCGCCTCATCACCTCCTTGAACATTACCACCGGCCTCGTGCTCTTGTGGCTCAACATATGCAACCAAGCCAACTCGCATCCCACATCACAAAATGCACATTAAGATAAAACCTTAAATTAAAAGGTTTCATTACTTGCAATGGGTCGGTTAATCTTGTACACCTGCTAAAATTGATGTCGAAAAATCGTGCAATTTTTGTAACAAAATGACCACCCAGCAGTGGCCTCGAAGAGCGTGTCTCCCTCGACTGATTAGATAAATATGTAGCAATCAACATACACAAATCAACATGCGCATTAGCCTGAAATTGATTCATTATCCACAACTCGGTAGAATTAACTTTATCATTCCCATTCCTTCGTCCACAAAAAGTACACGACAACAGTTTATGGAGTAACCGTAGATCTCTGCTTCGAATGTCGGACCCTTTCGACTCATTAGACACAAATGGAGTCAAACCTGAAATTTCAAACCAAAAGTCTCGCTCGTTATAATCATCCTGATTCTCGATGAACTCAGTTTCTTTTCTCAAATAGCGTGTTAAAGACTTTTCATCCAATTCTTCATACAAATTTAGTGCTCGAGACAAATCAATTCGACTCATGGCTCAACTTTATCCTCCTAAATGAAATGTCAAAAAGGCTTGATCCGTCCCATCCCTTCGAGAACGGAAACTTAAAGAAGAGAAAATCTCAACAATTAACTCACGGTAAAGATCATCTCTCAATGAAAAAGCACGTTCCCAAGTGCCAAGATCGACCCCCTGTCTTGACATCACCAACATATAAGCAATATCCCCCCTTACCTCACTAGATGCACTATTCAACTCATCCCAACTAAAATACCAGGTCGCTTGAATATTCCGAGCTGAAATGTATCCAAAATATTCCGAGAATTGCTCCTCAACTTTTTGCAACCAAACCTCCGGATTAGTTCTTCGCTCTTCATCCCTTCAGGATCGAGCCGTGGAGGATGATGGAGCATCAAATCCGCTTCTCTATATACATGAAACAAAAACCAAACCAAACACAAAACATCAAAAAGTTAGCGTTAGAAAAATCAACATGTTCCACATACTTGCACCAAGTACCATTAATACTCGTCTCAACTTCAATTAGGCATTTAGACAAAAGCAAGTATTGACAACATATGTTTGTGTTCCATGGTATCAAATTCAAAACAATTCTCAAAACACTATATCATGTAAGTTTCCCCATTAAAACAACCTCCATTTAACTCAATTTCACAAACTCATCTAGTTAATTAACCAAATCCAACAAGAATAAACCATTCCAACAACCCAAGAAACATCTCATCAATCACATAAATCATCATGTTTTACCAAATTCCAAAATCACATATGACCCGCCCGAATCATCCCACACTATCTTAAAACATGTATTCATTAGCAAACATCACCCTCACAAACAATATCACCAAACATTCAACATCAAATTCTGATTTAACATTACCCTAATCTCAAGAACCAATATTATGCATAATCTACACAAGAATTCATGAAGAAAACACAACTATATCATATTCATCAACAATTCATCACATATTAAGGCATAAAAGTTTCAATCACACAAAACCCTTAAAATTTCAAACATGAACCCTAGAATTAATACAATTAATCAAGAAACATGAGAGAAAAAGCAAGAGATTAGTAAAAATCGGACCTTAACCGGCATGATTGAACAACAAATTAAAGAAATTAGGTAGCAATTAGTATTAATTGAAACTAGGGTTTGAGAGTTCTTCTTTTGTTTGAGAGGTAAGTGTGAGAATGGTGGGTGCAAACAGATCCAAAAACCCCTAAAAAGAGTTAAAATCCCGTCGGGTTATGTAGTGGGTCAGGTTGACCCATTCGAGTTAAAACATGATCCGTTGGGTAGAATCTGTGTGACAGAATTGTCGCGCCGCGGCCAGAAGTTATACCTGATACTAATTCTTTTAAAAACTCGTGACCCACAAAACCTGTGAAAACTCGCGCCGCGACCCAATTCCTCGCGACGCGGAAATTAACGTGTTTAAAAACCAATTTAAAGTGACTCTTTGTTTCGCAAACCCTTTAAACCTCGCGCTGCGACCCCAAATGTCGTGCCGCGGCAATATGCTTATCCTGATACCACGACTTTTAAAGCTATGCAGCAAACTTAAACACCCTTAAACACCAAAACAACCAACAAAATAACAAGTAATCTATCATAATTAATCATTTAGCATTTAAGACTCAACAAACCCGTGATCAAACCTATTAATACAAACTATACAACAATGTGAACCATGTTTAACGAGTCGTTCACAAAACTCGTTTCCAACTTCAAGTATCCTTAGGATCGGGTTTAACGTGAACCCCGTCATCAATCTCCATCGGACCATCAAAATATTTCTTTACACGATGTCCGTTAACCTTAAAGGTAGTACCACTAGCATTTTTCAACTCAATCGCACCGTAAGGGTACACCTTAACAACCTCAAATGGTCCCGTCCACCGGGACTTAAGTTTTCCCGGTAAAAGCTTTAATCTAGAGTTAAACAAAAGCACTCGATCGCCTTCATTAAACTCTTTTGGACCCTTTAACTTCCTATCATGCCATTGCTTGGTTTTCTCTTTGTAAATCAACGAATTTTCATACGCATCAAGGCGTAATTCACCAAGCTCATTCAATTGCCCCGCCCTTAGGCGTCCGGCTTCTTTCAAATCTAAATTGCACTTCTTAAGTGCCCACATAGCCTTATGCTCAATCTCCAACGGGAGATGGTACGCTTTCCCATAAACCAACCGATAAGGAGTGGTACCAATTGGCGTTTTGAAGGCGGTTCTAAACGCCCACAAAGCTTCATCGAGCTTATTCGCCCACTCCTTCGGATTCGACCCCACAGTCTTCTCAAGAATCCCTTTGAGAGCTCGATTGGTATTCTCAACTTGTCCGCTCGTTTGGGGATGGTAGGAAGTAGAAACCTTATGGAGAACTCCATATCGCTTCAATACCTTCTCCATTTGGGCGTTACAAAAATGAGTACCCCTATCGCTAATTAAAGCTTTAGGAGTTCCAAATCGAGAGAATAAACGCTTAAGAAAGGAAATCACAACTGTGCATCGTTTGTGGGCAAAGCTTGAGCTTCGGCTCATTTAGACACGTAATCAATAGCAACAAGTATGTAACTATAATTCTGAGATTTCGGAAATGGCCCCATAAAGTCAATCCCCCAAACATCAAATACGCCCCGTGATTTGGGGTCCAAAATGACCACCGGTAGGCCCACTATGGCACTCGGTCAAAATACGCATACACTCCTCACCGGAAACGCACCGGCGGATAACCCCATCGGGACAACAACGAAAAAGATAGGGAGCCTCCCAGAAATAGTACTTAAGGTCACTGAAGAATTTCTTCCTCTTTTGATGCGACCACCCTTTTTCCAAGAATCCCCCAATGAGATAATTAGCAATGTCCACGTACCACAGCTCGTCCACCTTGTCCATCGCCATGAGATATTCATCGGGAAAATCATCATGGATATCCGATTCGTGAAGGACTTCGAGATTTGGATTCTCAACTCTAGACAAGTGGTCAGCCGCTAGATTTTCAGCTCCCTTCTTATCCCGGATCTCGATGTCGAATTCTTGCAAAAGCAAGATCCATCTAAGCAGTCGAGGTTTCGGATCCGGTTTCGAAAATAGGTACTTCAGAGCTGAATGGTCCGTAAAAACAATAGTCTTAGATAAGACTAAGTAGGACCGGAACTTATCAAACGAAAAGACCACCGCGAGGAGCTCCTTTTCAGTGGTAGTATAATTCAATTACGCTCCCTGCAAGGTCTTGCTTGCATAGTAGATGGGTCAGAAATGTTTCTCGACCCTTTGACCCAAAACAGAGCCAACAGCAAAATCGGAAGCATCGCACATAAGCTCGAATGGAAGGGACCAATTCAGAGCAATTATGATTGGTGCATTGATCAGTTTCTCTTTAAGAAGATCGAATTCCTTTTGGCACTCGTCGGAGAAATTCCACGGCGTGTCCTTTTCGAGGAGTTTGTTCATCGGGTTAGCAATTTTAGAAAAATCTTTAATAAATCGCCGGTAAAAACCGACGTGCCCGAGAAAACTCCGAACACCCTTAACATCGGTGGGAGGTGGAAGGTTCTTAATAGCCGTTACCTTCGCAGGATCCACCTCGATACCGTCCCTAGAAATCTTGTGCCCTAGAACTATGCCCCCTTGAACCATGAAATGGCACTTTTCCCAGTTGAGCACAAGATTAGAATTCTCACACCGTTCCAACATCCGTTCTAAATTAAGAAGGCATGAATCAAAAGTTTCACCGAAGACCGAAAAGTCATCCATGAACACCTCCATGCAATCCTCTATCATATCGTGGAATATGGCCATCATGCACCTTTGAAAAGTGGCCGGAGCATTGAAAAGGCCAAAGGGCATGCGTCGGTATGAAAATGTGCCATACGGGCACGTGAAAGTAGTTTTCTCCTGGTCCTCGGGCGAGATAGGAATTTGGAAATAGCCCGAAAAACCATCAAGAAAACAATAAAAGCTGTTTCCCGCTAACCTCTCTAGCATTTGATCCATGAAAGGTAACGGGAAGTGGTCTTTACGTGTGGCATCGTTCAACTTTCGATAGTCAATAAAAACACGCCACCCCGTGACAGTCCGAGTGGAAATTAACTCGTTTTTATCATTGGTGGTAATAGTCATACCACCTTTCTTAGGTACACAGTGTACCGGGCTAATCCAAGGACTGTCAGAGATTGGGTAATCAGACCTGCATCGAGGAGCTTAATGATCTCTTTCTTCACGACATCTTGCATGTGCGGGTTCAACCTCCTTTGACGTTGCACCACAGGTTTGGAGTTATCCTCCATTAGGATTTTGTGGGTGCAATAGGAGGGACTATACCCTTAATGTCGTGAATTTTTCACGCAATGGCCAGTTTATGGGCCTGCAGCATGGTTACAAGCTCAGTTTTCTGACCTGTAGTAAGAGAAGAAGAAATAATTACCGGAAGCTTAGATTCCTCCTGCAAATAAGCGTATTCCAAATGATCAGGAAGTGGCTTCAATTCTAACTCGGAAGGTTCTTCAATTGAAGACTTGCTCCGGTAACCCGCAACGCGCTCGAGTTTACTCCTCCTCAGTCGGCTCATAGCCGTTTTCCATCAAGGTGGTTAAAATATCCACCTCCTCAACCTGCAACTCTTCATCAATTTCAACCAATGAACACTCTCCTGAACCCTGTAACTCTGGGAATTCCTGCAACAACTCAGAGTGGATATTCACAGTGTTAAGAAAATAGCATACATCATCGGTGTACGCAGGGTATTTTAAAGTATGATCGATTGAGAAAGTTGCATGCAAATTATCTATCCGAAGGGTCAACTGTTGGCCATATACATCAATGATACACCTAGCAGTATTTAAAAATGGCCGACCCAAAATCAGTGGAATCCTATCATCCACTTCCATATCTAACACCACGAAATCGGCCGGGAAAACCAACGACCCGGTCTTAACTAGCATATTCTCGATAATTTCACGAGGGAATTTAATAGAGCGGTCTGCTAGCTGAATAGCCATACGCGTGGGTTTCAACTCCCCGGGGTCTAGCTTCAAATAAATAGAATAGGGCATTAAATTTATGCTAGCCCCCAAATCTGCCAACGCCCGCATACAATCCAAGTTACCCAATAAACAAGGAATGGTAAAACTCCCAGGATCTTCAAGCTTCTCGGGAAGCTTGTTTGCAACTACCGATGAGCATGCGGCATTCAACCTAACTGAAGACACGTTCTCCAGCTTCTTCCTGTTAGTTAGCAAGTCCTTAAGAAACCTTGCATACTTGGGCATACCTGAAATCACATCAATAAAAGGCAAATTAATGTTAACTTTTTTAATCAAGTCTATGAACTTGGACTTTTCTGCCTCCAGCTTTTCCAATCTCTGCTTCCTCGAAAATGGGAGCGGTGGTTGATACTCTTTAACTACCGGTTTAATAGCAACAGTTTCCGGTACCCTCACAACCTTCTCAATCACCTGTTCCGGCTCCTTATCCCCCTCCGGTTCACTAACAACTACCGGCTCACTATCCTTAACCAACGGAACTCGTAAATCATACTCATCGGGCTTACTCAGTAAATCATATGCTAAACCACTACGGGTAGTGATAGCATTAACGTGCCCATTCTTCGGGTTGTTATCGGTCTTACTTGGTAACTCCCCTGGTTTCTTTACATTATTCTGGCTAGCAAGCTGACCAATTTGTTTCTCTAGATTCTGAATCGCTGCTTGTTGATTTCGAAACATTTGATCATTCTTCTCATTGTTCTGAGTAACAGTAGTAACAAGCTGAGTTTGAGAAATCACAAGCTTCTCGATCATAGCTTCAAGATTGGACTTTTTCTCTTCGGCTTGGGGTTTTTGAAAATACCCGGGAGCTTGCTGTTGATATCCTCCACTAGAACCTGGCTGGAACCTCGAACCTTGATTACCTTGAGGATTATAGGGATTGTTGAAATTCCTATTAAACTGCGCACGTCCCTGAAACTGATTGTTGTTCTGTTGACTAATATAAGAAATCTCTTCCTTCTGATTCATAGTCAAACCTGCATCACAATCTTTTGCCAGATGTAATCCCCCACAATACTCACAACCAACCTTCATACCATGAATATCCTTATTTATCTTCTCCAAATTCCTACCAAAGGAATCCAACTTAGCACTTATAGACCCAAAATCGTCATATGCACCATGGGTTTCGGTTCTCTTAACTGAAGCTGAATGGAATGACTCATGATCTTGATGCCATTCGTGAGAATAAGCAGCTTGCTTTTCAATTATCTCTAGCGCCTCTTCTTCGGTCTTATCCATTAACGTACCACCTGCTGCTTGATCAATAGTCTGACAAGTTGGGATATCACAACCCTTGTAGAAAATCTGAACCTTCTGTAAATCATTCAACCCATGTTGCGGACACGAGCGTAGCATATTAGAATAATGATCCCAAGCATCAAATAGTGTCTCGCTGCTCTTTTGTCTGAATTGAGAAATTTCTGCTTGAAGTCTAGCAGCTCGAGATGCAGGGAAAAACTTTCTATAAAAACTTATCCATCAAAATCTCCCAAGAGGTAATCGTACCCTCTGGTTGCTTATCTAACCATCTCTTTGCTTCTCCCTTATGAAAGGACCCGTTCATATACATTATAAACGATTCACAATAGTTGATTACATTGCAAGGTATTTGACCTCTATATGATACATTTTACAAACATTGCATTCGTTTTTAAAAGACAAACTTTCTTTACATCGAAAATTGACAGGCATGCATACCATTTCATAATATCGACTATCCAACTATAAATTTATTTAATAATAATCTTTGATGAACTCAATGACTCGAATGCAACGTTCTTCGAAATATGCTATGAAAGACTCCAAGTAATATCTTTAAAATGAGCAAATGCACAGCAGAAGATTTCTTTAACACCTGAGAATAAACATGCTTTAAAGTGTCAACCTAAAGGTTGGTGAGTTCATTAGTTTATCATAATCATTTATTTCCATCATTTTAATAGACCACAAGAATTTCATTTCCAGTTCTCATAAATATACGTCCCATGCATAGAGACAAAAATAATCATTCATATGGTGAACACCTTGTAACCGACATTAACTAGATACATATAAGAATATCCCCTATCATTCCGGGATCCTCCTTCGGACATGATATAAATTTCGAAGTACTAAAGCATCCGGTACTTTGGATGGGGTTTGTTAGGCCCAATAGATCTATCTTTAGGATTCGCGTCAATTAGAGTGTCTGCTCCCTAATTCTTAGATTACCAGACTTTAATAAAAAGGGGCATATTCGATTTCGATAATTCAACCATAGAATGTAGTTTCAATTACTTGTGTCTATTTCGTCAAACATTTATAAAAGCGCATGTATTCTCAGTCCCAAAAATATAAAGGGTAAAAAGGCAAATGAAAGTCACCATACTGTATTTCGTAGTAAAAATACATATAACGTCATTGAACAAGTGAAAGGTTGGCCTCGGATTCACGAACGTATCAATATTGAGATTCAATATTGCAGGAAAGGTACGTAGACGCAACGGAAATGATAAACACTATATTGACCTCACGAGCATACCCATGAACCATACTCAATCACCTCCATAGCTATAACCCATAATTTCCTTAATCCTATCCTACTCGAAAAACAATTTCGAAATCACTCGGACAGCACTCCGTCGTAATATTTTATGTATACTAATAATATCTTGAAATAATACGGAGTAAATATATATATATATATATGTAAATCGATTGAGAGAGTTTAGAGAAAAATATTTTCAAGTTTCTATGAAATAATGAAACCTATTGAATTCTATTTATAATAGATTTTTGAATTATTAAAGTGAATTATTAAAGTATGAATTATTTAAGTGAATTATTAAAGTATGAATTATTAAAGTGAATTATTAAAGTATGAATTATTAAAGTGAATTATTAAAGTATGAATTATTAAAGTAAATTATTAAAGTATGAATTATTAAAGTGAATTATTAAAGTTAAAGTAAAGTAAAAATAAAGTAAAGGTAAAGTTTAAGTATAGTAAAAGTATAAAACTATGTACGTATAATACGCGTATAAATATATATAATATTAATTTAAATCATTATATATATTTAATAAAATAAAATATAAATATCGTTATCTTTATCATACTAGTTAAGTAATGAGTTGTCAAAAGTGGTTCTAGATATTTATAAAAGTTATATACGTTTTAATAATAAAGTTCTTTTTAAACTGAAAACGTTTTTGTATGTTTGAAACTAAATAGATCAATCGAGTCTTTATGAGATTCAATCTTCCACTATCCTTTATCTAGTTCTCAATTATTGACAATTTGTTCTTATTTATAAATCACTTTACCATTTTCCGAATATTGTTAAAATGGAAAGATTTCTCAAATCAACGTGGGCCTTTCAACAGAGACTTGTAATCATAATTCAATATATCTGATAATTCAATCATTTGATCTTATCTTCTAATTCCATTGATAAACATTTTGAAACAGATACAATCATATAAAGTATTTAATCAAATATTTTGTTTACGTTTCAAGTTATAATATATATACACATATACATATATAATCATATTCATTTAATGGTTCGTGAATCGTTGGAATTTGGTCGAGGTTGAATGAATGTATGAACATAGTTTAAAATTCTTGAAATTTAACTTAACAAATATTGCTTATCGTGTCAGAAACATATAAAGATTAAAGTTTAAATTTGGTTGGAAATTTCCGGGTTGTCACAGTACCTACCCGTTAAAGAAATTTCGTCCCGAAATTTGAGTGGAAAGGTCGTGAATGATAATAAGTATGTTTTCATGATGCATACGGGCTGAAAATTAGAGTTTTATCATCAGCGAATAATTTGGATAAACAATCCATTTATATGAAGAGTACGAATGAAGCTAACATAGAAGAGTGAAATGAGTAAGTGTAGATTCATCTTATCATTTGACGTAGATATGATTGATTCCCAGATTTCAAGGGATTTGAAGAAAATCTTCTTAATAAGATTTGACTCTCCGGTAATCAAGGGAATTAGGATCCGCTTTAAATGCGATCGTCCATTTTAATTGTTCTGTCAAAGATTTTCTTATAAATTCACCTCCTTCGTTTCCTTACAACTCACACCTTCTGTTGATGCATTTTATGCAAGTCCCTAGACATCTACCCACGTCCACTGCAGGTACAACAGTTTACAGGCCACCATGGTTGCTCGTTATTATCCTATCCGTATTTGTATGTGGTTACAGGAACTGCAGGAACGAGATTTAGATGTTTGACTATGTTAGACTTAGTCAGACGTACGAGTAAAGCCTCACTAGTATGGCTGACAGGCTCATACGCACGGTTGATGCTGAGCTAAGTCACAATTACAACCTAAATGAGAATACACTAGTGAGTGATCACCCGTACGGCTGATGAAGCCAACTCGTACGTGTGATGAATGAATCGTATGGGTGAGTCAACAGCAGGGGTATATAAAGTCTTATGTTCTTCATTTTAGGTTAAGCCTCTCATTTGTTACACACACTCAGATCTAGTGAGCTCCTCCGATTCTCTCTCAGTCCAAATCACCCAGGTGGTGAATAATAGCTCTAGGTGTTGATCTAATCACACTTGATTTAGTTGTGGTTTGACTAAATTAATCAAAAAAAAAACTTAACCTATTCACTAGAGGGTTTGATTCACTTATTCCGCCATTGTGTGAGTTAAATCTATTGATTTCTAAGTTCCTAGTCATGTTTCATCACCTTCTATTCTTTCCCCTCAACTCATATTTTAAAGTATTCATCAATATGCTCCATCCAGTTCTGATTCTCGATATACTTCTAACTTTCATATCGGTAATTCTTCTTTTTCATCTACCGCCGGAAGAATCTATTTACTTCTACTATACTCTTGGGTTTATAGTGTTTCTAGTTCTCCTGTGTCTTTATATTGCTATATGCATCGATATATATGGTTTATAATTTCTGGTTTATCGTTGGGCTTTATATGTTCCATTATATTTCAAAGTCTCTGTTTCTGTCTTCTATAATCATTATCATTCACAGTTAATGCTCTCTTTTATTTGCTGCAATTTATACCCCAATTTCTATTTCGGAGTTTTGTCCTTTCGTTTCTTCTTCTTGCGATTAAGCACCGCTTGTAATGGTCCAGAATTCATAGATATGAATTTCGGAATGAACATTGTTAATGTTCTAGGAAGGAAATTGTGATGGCACGATCTTGACTTGCCAAATTACTAGAATACCTTGGAAAATGCCGAATCATCAAGAAACATTTTCTTGATATTTTAGAGGTTAAATAGAATACAAGAGTCGTATAACATGGCACATGATGATGTTATGATCTGTGAATCATCACGTTCCATTTAGAAACTCAGCATGACTTACTGTAATATAATCACATTGATCAAGTGTCATTATATTATACTAATTCATGCTTCAGTTCCCAACACTACTTCAAAATATTCCTATTTTAAACTTGAATGTTTCAGAATTTAGAAACTAAAATAGTTTCTTTTATGATGTAATACAGATAGCGCGAAGAGGTAAATGATTTCAAATAAGAAAAATTAAGAAAATATCTTCAGAAATATGGAGGATATTTATAATGAAAGATATGATGATATTTTAGAATTTCTAATATCAGAGAATGATGAAGAATATTGTCCGCAGGGGTTTAGAGTCAGGAGAAAGGTATTCGTTAATGACTTCAGCAGGTACTGAATCATTTGGATCCTTTAAAGTCAGGTTCAGTCTTTGTAATTTGTCCACAGCCTCCTTCCTACTTTGCTCAATCCGTTTTCCAGTTCCAAAACTTCTCCTTTTCTGCGCTTTGCCAGCACATTTCATCATTATCATCCAGCTTTTACCGTTTAAAGTCGTTTATAGTTTTTGCTGCTTCATCAGCATTTTTTCCATTTTCGGAGAACCAATTCGTAGTTCGGGGTGTTTATGATGATCCAATTCGAAGATAGACGTTATATATACACATATAACTGTTGGCGTAGACATGCTGCGAGATTTCAAAATACTGATTGCTAATTCCCAATGATTCGTATGGCAATTCTCATTACAAGATACGAATGAGTAAATGATGGGGTTTTAATGAATAATTATAATGACTTTTTGGAGAGGCTAAAGTCAAAGGGTAATGAAGTTGTTGGTACATCAGCTAATAATGTGGTGGAATGTAAAAGGTTCACTGGTAACGATGGTGTATATCTCAAGGTTATAATAAGGTTAGTCTGACTGAAAAGTCGAAGTTGACTTGCTGGAGCTGTGACAAAACTGGCTACTTTGAATAGGAGTCGCAAAGTTATTTTTGCTAATAAATGCCAAAGAATCTGACGCGGATACGTTGTTTAAACTTTTACTTTGGTTTCAAGAGTTTTTCGGGTACATAACTGTGGGTAACATGTGGTTGGATCATCATCTCGATTGCTCATCATTCGAAGTGTCTTCAGAAATTTTCAAAGGGTTTGAACACAGATTGTAATCGTTAACATACATTTGATATTCTAACACAGTTTTGAAGTCAAAATATAGCTTGTGAAAGATGTAAGGATCTAAGAGTGATGATTTTGATCATATCTCAAGTTGAATTTTGAGATTTCAAAATCAGAATATGTAATTAAATTTTGAATGAGTATGGTTGTTTTGATTTCTATAAAAGAATGTATATTGTTGTGAAAGTAGGGAGTATAATGGATGATTTGCTGAATCAGATTCGAAGAATGTAACATATTAATTGTGAATTTATATATCTCTCGGGTATTACCTACCCGTTAAAAAAATTTCACAATTAATATTTTGTACAAAAGAATTTTATTACAGTCTTTATGAAAATATATATATATATGTATATTTTCTTCAGATGTAACATAGATTTAATGAGTTAATGTTAAATTAAACTCATTTGATTTATGGTTGAAACTAGAATTGAATATTCCCTAAAGGCTTTAAAAAGTACATAACTTTTACGCAGTATTTCTTTAATAACATTGAAATTATGAATCAATACTTCGTTATTTGTTGATGTATGATGTTCGGTTCGTGGAATTCTTGTGAATTTCGCAAAGTACGAATGATGTTATATGAAAGGTTTCGGGTACATCGATGATGAAAGTGTAAAATCAAATATATACTTGATTTATTATGAATTGGAATTTGTTGAATTGCGACAGAGATTGTAGTTAACGCTGGTTAAGTTGCGGCCGAAGGACGTACATTATTGCATATTTGTAATATGAATTAACCGAGTAGTTAAGATTCACACACAATAGCTTAGCACGGAAAGATTTATTTCAAAATATATAGATATATATATATATATATATATATATATATATATATATATATATATATATATATATATAATATACATATAATTTCTTCAGACGGAATGAGTTAATTCTTCATAACTCGTTGATACAATATACATGTTATTGATTCGTAATGATGTCCACAGTGATTCTTGAACTGACGGAGTTTGTGATGTTATCGGTGTTGTTGATTCGGATGTTGACTATACTGACGATGCTGGTAACGCTGACGGTACTGTTGATGCTGTTGGTAAAGCAAGTTTAGCTTGTTAATCACACACCATTTTTGTCAGGGTTTCTACTCTTCCTTCTATCATTTTGGTTCGCTTAACTGATTTATGGTTAGGGCTAGATTAGATAATCTCTAAGACTTTAGAGATTACATAATCGCCGCGGAATGTTTCTCCAATGAAGTTATGAATTAATACTTCGTCAGTTATTGTTGCTGGTACTCCTTGGTATCTATGGTGCGTATGAAGTTGATGCTCATGGGACAGATTGTGAAGTTGAAATTTACGACGCGGTTGTGGTTGGAGGTGGTAATGGTACTGTTGGCGTTGATGATGGTGGTACTGGTTATGCTACTGATGCTGCTGCTGGTGTTTGTAATCTCTACACCATATTCTCCAAAGCCACTACCCGAGCGCGAAGCTCGTTGACTTCTTCTATTACACCGGGGTAATTGTCGGTTCGGACGAGCGAATAAATAAAATCTAAAATTTGATGTAATATATAATCGTGACGAGATACTCTAGAAATGAGCGAGAAAATGGTGTTTCGGACAGGTTCGCCGGTAAGTGCTTCAGGTTCTTCGTCAAGAGGGCAATGTGGTGGATGGAAGGGATCACCTTCTTCTTGTCTCCAATGATTGAGGATGCTACGAACCCATCCCCAATTCATCCAGAATAGGTGATGACTGATTGGTTGATCTATTCCGGTCACACTACTTTCGGAGCTTGAATGGGATTCCATTTCAGAATCTGAGTGACTTGAACTGATGACGAATTCCATTTCGTACGATTGGATAAAGGATTTTTTTTTTCGATATGAAATGATTTTGGCTAACGGATGGTATTCTAATTACATAGAATATATATATATATATATATATATATATATATATATATATATATATATATATATATATATATATATATATATATATATATATATATCAAAAGATTTCGTAGATTACGGAGGACATTGCGGGATATGTCAGGCAAGGTTTAAAGTAACAGATACGATAAGATATGATTTAGCAGATATGCTAAGATATGAATTTTTGTCTATACACTATTTATGCAATCAATGCAGCAAGACGTGTCTTAGACTAAAAATGATAAGCAGGTAATTTCCTGAGGATGATAAGTAGTTAATTTTAAATGATAAGCAAAACTTTTGACATGCAGACACGGTCAAAGTCCAGACTCACTAATGCATCCTATCGACTTATCAATTAGACACACTAATGCAGACCTAGTTCGCTAAGACCACCGCTCTGATACCAACTGAAAGGACCCGTTCATATACATTATAAACGATTCACAATAGTTGATTACATTGCAAGGTATTTGACCTCTATATGATACATTTTACAAACATTGCATTCGTTTTTAAAAGACAAACTTTCTTTACATCAAAAATTGACAGGCATGCATACCATTTCATAATATCGATTATCCAACTATAAATTGATTTAATAATAATCTTTGATGAACTCAATGACTCGAATGCAACGTTCTTCGAAATATGCTATGAAAGACTCCAAGTAATATCTTTAAAATGAGCAAATGCACAGCGAAAGATTTCTTTAACACCTGAGAATAAACATGCTTTAAAGTGTCAACCAAAAGGTTGGTGAGTTCATTAGTTTATCATAATCATTTATTTCCATCATTTTAATAGACCACAAGAATTTCATTTCCAGTTCTCATAAATATACGTCCCATGCATAGAGACAAAAATAATCATTCATATGGTGAACACCTGGTAACCGACATTAACTAGATACATATAAGAATATCCCCTATCATTCCGGGATCCTCCTTCGGACATGATATAAATTTCGAAGTACTAAAGCATCCGGTACTTTGGATGGGGTTTGTTAGGCCCAATAGATCTATCTTTAGGATTCGCGTCAATTAGAATGTCTGTTCCCTAATTCTTATATTACCAGACTTTAATAAAAAGGGGCATATTCGATTTCGATAATTCAACCATAGAAAGTTTGTTTCAATTACTTGTGTCTATTTCGTCAAACATTTATAAAAGCGCATGTATTCTCAGTCCCAAAAATATAAAGGGTAAAAAGGCAAATGAAACTCACCATACTGTATTTCGTAGTAAAAATACATATAACGTCATTGAACAAGTGAAAGGTTGGCCTCGGATTCACGAACGTATCAATATTGAGATTCAATATTGCAGGAAAGGTACGTAGACGCAACGGAAATGATAAACACTATATTGACCTCACGAGCATACCCATGAACCATACTCAATCACCTCCATAGCTATAACCCATAATTTCCTTAATCCTATCCTACTCGAAAAACAATTTCGAAATCACTCGGAAAGCACTCCGTCGTAATATTTTATGTATACTAATAATATCTTGAAATAATACGGAGTAAATATATATATGTAAATCGATTGAGAGAGTTTAGAGGAAAAATATTTTCAAGTTTCTATGAAATAATGAAACCTATTGAATTCTATTTATAATAGATTTTTGAATTATTAAAGTGAATTATTAAAGTATGAATTATTTAAGTGAATTATTAAAGTATGAATTATTTAAGTGAATTATTAAAGTATAAATTATTAAAGTAAATTATTAAAGTATGAATTATTAAAGTGAATTATTAAAGTATGAATTATTAAAGTGAATTATTAAAGTTAAAGTAAAGTAAAAATAAAGTAAAGGTAAAGTTTAAGTATAGTAAAAGTATAAAACTATGTACGTATAATACGCGTATAAATATATATAATATTAATTTAAATCATTATATATATTTAATAAAATAAAATATAAATATCGTTATCTTTATCATACTAGTTAAGTAATGAGTTGTCAAAAGTGGTTCTAGATATTTATAAAAGTTATATACGTTTTAATAATAAAGTTCTTTTTAAACTGAAAACGTTTTTATACGTTTGAAACTAAATAGATCAATCGAGTCTTTATGAGATTCAATCTTCCACTATCCTTTGTCTAGTTCTCAATGATTGACAATTTGTTCTTATTTATAAATCACTTTACCATTTTCCGAATATTGTTAAAATGGAAAGATTTCTCAAATCAACGTGGGCCTTTCAACAGAGACTTGTAATCATAATTCAATATATCTGATAATTCAATCATTTGATCTTATCTTCTAATTCCATTGATAAACATTTTAAAACAGATACAATCATATAAAGTATTTAATCTAATATTTTGTTTACGTTTCAAGTTATAATATATATACACATATACATATATAATCATATTCGTTTAATGGTTCGTGAATCGTTGGAATTTGGTCGAGGTTGAATGAATGTATGAACATAGTTTAAAATTCTTGAAATTTAACTTAACTAATATTGCTTATCGTATCGGAAACATATAAAGATTAAAGTTTAAATTTGGTTGGAAATTTCCGGGTTGTCACACCTTAAGAGTCCAAGGAAAAAGCCTTGTCTTGATCGACGTATCGGCAACCTCATGCAACTTAAACAAATTGCAAACATCATTGAAAAAACGAAGATGCTCGTTAGCATCCTCACTATCCTTGCCATGAAATTGGCAGTCAGAAGAAATCAAACTCAGGATCGGCCCTGTAATTTAAAAAGGCTGAGTGATCTTCAGTTGAGTAATCGAATTGCCTTGGCCCCCTCGTGTGGCCTTCAACTTTTCTGCCATAGTCTGAGGACGAGGTGGTTGTTCTTGGTCAGCCATATCTTCAGTCTCGAAAAGATCTAATGAAATGTAAGATTCTTCTTCTTCTCTGATTTCAGGTGGTGTATCGGGCACCACAGTCTCAGAACTACTTCCCAAATTAATTATATTAGCACTTGAAGAAAAAGATGAATCCACTGTAGACTGTTGCTCTTGACTTAACGCTCTGAATAACTCTTTTTCAGGTTCTGCAAATGGTTGAAGAATCAGAGAATTAGAAGAACGCGTATGTGGCATGCACTACCTGTTATCTGCGAAATCACAACTAACAACTGATTAAACGTACCGATTCAACTGAGAATAACGAAAAGAAATAATAAACTATAACTAAACTAAACTAAGAACAATTAGATAACAATCTTAATTTTCGACACAACTGTCCCCGGCAGCGGCGCCAAAAACTTGATGTGTAATATCGTGTCTATAATTTATATTGGAAAAATGCCGGTTAAAAGATTACTACACACTAACGGGCAGTGTACCCGATCGTGTAATAGTATAAAGTTGGTAATTCCGAAATCGTTCCAAGGACAGTTTTAACGTGAGAATTAAGATTGTAACTAATAAAATAAACTAAGTTAATCTATAAAAATCGAAAGTACGAGTTAGTTTGTTTTGTGGCTATTTAACGATTAGCCAAATCAAGATAGATCAAAAGTAAAAGACAATATTTTTGGGTTTTTAAGTTTAAATAAATCAAATAACAGACTCAACGGAAAATAAAGATAGTTTGAATTCAATAGATAAAAGAATGTTCGCCTAGATCTCCTATTCGCAGTGTTGGACGATTTGTTATTAAGCACTAGTTCTATTTATCAATGCACGCAACTACAGAGCCGGTTTACCCAGAGTTCTCTTTTAGCAAACACATCAAATTAGGATTTATTGGCTTAGGGTTCCCTTTCACCAAAGACCTCTTTCGTTTGTGACTTAGTAATTAACTAACTACAAGATTAAGATTCAATTGGTTACGCGTTCGCTCCACACAATTCACCCCTGTTTTATTCAATCAATGTTACCCGGTTTACCCTCTTGGTCCAGTAAGCACCCAATCGGTTAAGACAAATCAATTGGAAATTAGATCACTAAATTCAAACAGGGTTCCCTTTGTTCAAACAAGATTCACTAATCAACCTAGTAAAAATAATCAACACCCACAAGAATGGTTCTTAATCAAAACTCATAATTATCATGCATTAATCAATAAAATATTAAAGTATCATCCAAACACTTGCAAATATTCAATCTAGACAAACATTAAAGACTTAGCCAAAAATCATAGCTAAAACCAAAATAACAATCAAAGTATTAGAAGAATTCATTGTTTTAAACAAAGAGATTAACCTAATTAATGATTGACTCTTGAGCGATAAACGGATCGAGACTTGTTTTCGGAATGATCGATTCCTTAGAATGACCTTGGAGTTCTCCAAAGATCACCAAAAATCGTCCAAAAGCTGCCACAATTCGTCTGGATGGAAGAATGAATAATTAGGGTATTTTTCGGGCCTTTTATACTTGCCAAAATTACCTGAACCGACAGACGGTCGCGTCGCGGCCATAATGGTCGCGCCGCGACATAACACACAAACTGAAACCCCTTTTAAACCAACTTCTGATCTGGAAAATAGCCAAACGTCGCGCCGCGACCTCATTCTCCGCGCCGCGACAAACAACTGAAACTGATTCCTTCGTCTCTTTTGCACTCTTTCAATACTAATAATAACTTAAAACCAAACTACCAGATATTTACTTAACATTTCCAACCCAGGAGCACCAATAATAATAATCGATTACCAACATGCCTCAAAAACTCCATAAAACACCACTTTTCAACAATTAGCTCTTCAAACTTGGATGTTCTCAATATCATCAAAATAAACACCAAACCGTATCCAAACGGACTAAATTATGATCAAAATCGCTAAGGAAAATGTGTATAAAATATGCGATATCAGTTATCAAACCGAGGGTTTTCAAGAAAATTGTGTTTTTAGATGATTAAACGCTGATGGTAATATGGTGGAATATAAAAGGTTCTCCGGTAACGATGAGGAAAGCCAATCGTATATATCAAAGTTATAATAAGGTTAATTCGAACGAAAAGTCGAAGTTGACTTGCTGGGGCTGTGACAAAACTGGCTATCTCGAACAGGAGTTGCAAAGTTATTTTTGGTAATAATAACGCTAATGTGTTTAGTACAGCTACGTGCTAAACGTTTACTCAGGTTGTCGAGAGTTTTTCTGGTGCATAACTATATGCATAAATCTTTTCTTCCGTAGATGAAATGCTGCTGGTTCATCCTCTCGATCGAGGTGTTTTCAAGAATCATGAAAGATTTGAACATGGATTGGAATCGTCAAGATTCAAATGAGGTTTAAAATGAAATTAAGTGGCAAACTTGAAGAATTGTTTAGTTTCATATGTTATAATCAATATTTTAATCCATTTTAATTGTCCAATAATGGCAGTCCTTAGTTGATAGTCCAATAATTGGTTTATATATATAATCTTAGAATTACCCAACGACGTATTGTATACGTATTGTCTTTGCATCAACCCAGAGACGTATTGTAGACGTATTGTTTTTGAATTAACTAAGACGTATTGTGTACGTATTGTCTTAGGATTTATCAAAATGTATTGTATACTTATTGTGTTAGGATGTACCAAATATTCGAATTAATAAATACGTATCATGACCCATTGTACAACTTATTGTCTCAGAATTAATCCGACGTATTGTGTACATGTGTCCCGATTTATCCGACGATATGTAAAGTGCGTAAAATAAATAACAGAAATTAAATGACAATAAATAAAATTATGATAAATAAATTGTGAATAAAAAAATGTAATCAGTTAGCTAGGAACAATTAGCGTGGATTCTTATCAAAATTTCAATTAGTTAATTCGTTTGTTTCTAACAAATTTTATTTTGTTCAATGTTTTCTTCATTATGCCACTTGTTGGATTCTGATAGGTCAAAATCCAAATATGAAATTGAATGAAAATGATTATTCTGCGGTGATCGGATTCGTATCTTTGTGGATGTAAGTAGGATAGTAAATGACTGTTGAATCGGATTTGAAGAATGTACAGTGTAACTTATTAATGTGAAACCCAAATATTCCTCGGGTATTACCTATGCGTTAAAATATTTTCATCATTAACAGTTGGTACAAAAGAATTTTTAATTACAATCTTTATGAAAATATACATACATATATATTTTCTTCAGATGTAATCATGGATTTAATGAGTCAATAAGATATTAAATTCATTTGATTTATCGTTAATACTAGATTACATAATCTCGAAAACTTTAGAAATTACATAATCGCCATGTCGAGCGAAGATAATCGATGTAGAACGATATGTAGAATGAAGATAAAGTAGATAGAACGATACGTAGAACGATGATTATGCTCGAGGTACAGAATGAGATGTTGAGGCATGTGATGTTGAAACTTGGGTTGTTGGTGGTACTGGTGTTGATGTTGGTGGTACTGTTGGTGCCGGTGATGTTGCTGAAGCTGGTAGGTTCTGGACCATATTTTTCAAAGCTACAACTCGAGCGCAAAATTCGTTGACTTCTTCTATTATTCCGAGATGATTGGTGGTTTGAACAAGGGGATGGATAAGGTTTAGAATTTGAGATATTATATAATCGTTGGGATATATTCTGGAAATGAGAGTGAAGATGGTGTTTCGAACTGGTTCGTCGGTAAGTGCTTCAGATTTTTCGCCAAGAGGTGAATTCGGTTGGTGAAAGGAAAGGATCGCATTCTTCTCGTCTCCATTGATTAAGTCAACTACGAACACATCAGATGAATTGGGGGATGGATGACTGGGTGATTCATTCTGGTGACACTGCTTTCGGAGCTTAGGTGAAACTCCATATCGGAATCCGAGGGACTTGAACTAGTGGTGAGTTCCATTTCGTACGATTAGATAAAGGGTTTTCGATATGAAATGATTTTTGGATATCGGATGATATTCTAATTACATAGAATACCTATACATAGTACAGGAGATCCCGTAGATTACGAAGGGAATTAAAGAAACGTGTCAGACAAGACTTAATGTGATGGGATGTGAACTTGTCTGTACACCGTCTGTGCAATAAGACGCGTCGAGACTGAAAGTAGATATTTTTCGACAAATGGTGGTAAGCGAAAACTTTTAACATGCAGACCAGGTTCAAGTCTAGACTCACTAATATAACCTAACAACTACTAGGTCGAAGTCCAGACTCATTAATGCATCCTAACAACTACTAGTTAGACACACTAATGCAAGACCTGGTTCGCTACGACCACCGCTCTGATACCACCTGTAAAGACCCGTCCTTATCCACCTGGACGAAGTCTTCAACATATGGTCCCATTGCAAGGTACTAAACTTTACATGCCATGAACGACTCCATATAGTATCTTTAAGATGAGCAAATGCACAGCGGAAGGTTTCTTTCATACCTGAGAATAAACATGCTTAAAAGTGTCAACCAAAAGGTTGGTGAGTTCATAGGTTTATCATAACAATCATTTCAATATTTTAATAGACCACAAGATTTCATATACATAAACGTTTTAATAAAGATATTCTAAGTGGTTGAGCACTTGGTAACCATACTTAACATTTAATCAACGTCGCATATTCCCTTTATTATGAAATCTCACTACACCGTACCAAGTGTAGTCACCAAAACGAAGTACTGTGCAACCGTTGAATACTGGTCGTCCAGCCCAGTTGGGGTTGTCAGGCCCGATAGATCTATCAACAGGATTCGAGTTTACAATACCGCATGTAAATGGTAGTTACCAAACTATTAGGGAAAAATATGCAAAGTGGTACAACTCAACGTAGAATATGTTTTTAGTACTTGTGTCCATTTCGTAAAACAGTTATAAAACAATGCATGTATTCTCAGCCCAAAAATATATATAAAAAGGGAGTAATGAAACTCACCATACTGTATTTTGTACTAAAAATACATATGACGTCATTTAACAAGTGTAGGTTTGACCTCGGATTCACGAACCTATATCATTTATATATATTATTAACACATATAATCGTAATTAAACAAATTTATATATATTTAGTTATGTTTTAAGATTTACTATTTATATATATGATTCAATTTAAAATATATTTAAATATTATTTGTAACTTATTTATAATAACATTTTATTAAAGCAAAATAGTATTTAATATTAATATAGATGTAATATATATTTTTACATAAATGTCCTTTATTTATTAAAGTAATATTTTTAATACTAAACTAGTGACAATAATGATAATAATAATAATAATAATAATAATAATAATAATAATAATAATAATAATAATAATAATAATAATAATAATAATAATAATAATAATAATAATAATAATAATAATAATAATAATAATAATAATAATAATAATAATAATAATGGTAATTGTAACACTACCTCAAAAGCCCTTAAAATAATGCCCAAGTCCGGGTTTGAACCCGCGACGTCCCGCTAACCCGATAACAACCTACGTCTTTGTTTCATCATCATAAACCATAACCACATGATCATCAATAATGATCATCAATATCTTAACTGATTGTCGTCATCATTAACTTATTATTTCGAGTATCATTATTCCTCATCATATACTATATATTATATATCATATATCATCATGTGTGACATCCCTACGAAATCATCATGCTTATCACTCATAACCCGTTCATCATCTCGATCATCATCATTTTAATATCAACCCATCATCAGTTTATTTTGATAAATTTCTTGAACTCTAGCTAACGGGAGCATTATCACTATCATACACACTCTCCTAACACCGTTGTTAATATCATCTCGTGTATCACTCTCATGTTAATAATCATAATCATAACTTCATCACCATTTTCTTTTGCGTAAACATGATCCTAATCATCCGGACTATAATCATCTTCATTATGATTTTAGATGAGTCTCGGCCTAATAATCCCACAAAGTTTACGGCCCATATACTAAGTCCAATAAGATTAACGGTCTAATAATATTATCTAGGCCTAGTTACAACTTTCGGCCCAAACAGCAATTAATTACTTTGGCCCAAGGATATGCATCGGCCCACAATAGAATCAGAATTAGAAACATAAAAAAAACGGTGGCCCTTTATTTAATCAAAGTCCCGAAATGATTGATGGTATATTTATTTGATAAATATTGTGGGGTTCGCTTGGCACCAAAAAAAAAACGCATCATCATTTTCTTCATTACCCGTCCCTTTCATCATCTTCTTATCTAGTCACCATCATAGTTTTTTTTTTTTTTTACTTCATTCATTTTCAGATTAAAAGAAACAGAAAACAGAAATCGTAGTAGTAGCGTAGCAGTTGTAGGTTTCTTTTGTGATCCTCTTTATTCGAGCAGTGGCTACAGCAACAGGAAAAACATAGAAAGAAGCACGTGTGGTAGCATTAGTTTGAAACGGTGAGGATGGTGATCGAATAGTTGTCACAGAAAAACTCGAAATTATAGAGAGAGATGAGAGAGGGAGTGAGGTGGTGAATCACGGTGGTGAGTGTGGAAGACGGTGGTGAGAGCCGATGGTGGTGTTGTTCAACCGAAAAAGGATATAGGAACCATGGAATGTTTGTTGTGAAGGAGGTGGCTATGGTTTGGTAATATAAGTGATGAACGTGGATGATGCAAGGGTAGTTTGGTTGTGGGTGTTCTTGAGTAAAAACAGAAGATAGAGAGTGAGAGATTGAGGGGGGGTTATGTTGGTTAAAACAAAACAACCATTAGTAGTAGCCGTGAAGTTAAAGTAGCAGGTGGTGATGGCTGTTATTATTGGTGATAGTGGCTGTGGTGGTGTCTGTATGGTGGTGATTAACAGAGGTGGCTATTGGTTTGTGAGGTTCAATCATGAAAACAGAAAAAATATAGAAAGGTGGTTTAGTGACATATATGGTGACTTGATGGGGGTGGAGGCTTGGTTCGTTAATCAGACACAGGAATGGGAGGTACAATTATGGGTGTTTCACGATGGTAGTTCAATAAGAGAAAGAGAAGAAAGAGAGAGTAGCGTTTTGGTGGTTGAACTCGACAAGAAAAAGGAACCAAAAATAACGCAGGTGGTGTTCTGTGTTGGTTTTGTGGTGCAAAGGTGATTGTTTCGATTTGATCCTTTACTCGACAGAAAAGAAAACAAGTAGTAGTTAACTCGGTGGTGGTTTGTGTTATTCGAACAAAACAGTAACAGATGCATTAGTAGTCATCGTGGTTTCGTCAAGCAAGTCGTGAATTGTAAGAGATAAAGAGAATCGAGGGACGAAGGAGATAGACAGATAGAGAAAGGATGGGTTTGTGAATTTATAAAGGTGCATATGTATATAACAAGCATATGTAATATACATATATCTAAATCTTGAAGATGGTATGAGATAGTCACAGTACCAGATGCGATTTAAATTGTTTTGTAGCAAGATTGATTGGTAGACTTCAATGAGTGAAGAGAAAAAAATAAAGTAGAGGCTGATTGATACCAGAATTTGTTTGTGTTGAATTTAATGTCAACAATCGGATACAATAATTACAAATCAAACACAGTTTGATAATGATATAAACTGATTTTTATTCTTATAATTTCGTATTAATTTAGATTAATAATAATATTGGTAATTGTTATTAATAATTAATAATAATAATAATAATACAAACCCTATTAATAATAAGAGTAATAAAAATATTGATAATAATAATAATAGTGTTAATTATAATAACAATAAATTGTATTATTGTCTAATAATAATAATAATACTAAATATGATAATCATATTCATAATATTTATGTTAACAATAATAATAGAAGTAATAGGTATAACATTTATATATATACACACATATCTATTTACAAATAGTGGTTCATGAATCGTCGAGAGCAGTCGAATGTCAATTGAATATATGAAACAGTTCAAACTTTTTGAGACTCAACCTAACAGACTTTGCTTATCGTGTTGAAATTACACTATCGTATTGAGAGTTTGATTTAAAATTAGTCGAAATTTTCCGGGTCGTGACAACCGAACAAGAGAAGATTAGAATACAACCTTTGTAGCCTTTTGAAAATCGAATTTGAAAACTCAAAGAAGAGTTCCTCTAAACGGTAGACACTCAAAGTTCCAACCTTGCTTCGATCTATACCTTCTACTTAACGGATCTTTTCTTCTTCCTTATTTCCACCAAAAACCGAACCCAATTATAGATTTCAAGTATTTTGGTTACTTGAAAATGAGAAAGAAAATATCATTTTTGTATGTGTGTTTTGTATCTTTAGTATATATTTCCAATACCAAGACTTGGTATTATATATTACATAATTGATACAATAATACATATAGTACAAATACAATAAATGAAGATTTGAAAAGATTTGCAAAATCAAATCTTTATATAAAATAAGATTTACAAAATCAAATCATATTTTATAAATCAAATCAAATCTTATATCTTATATAAAATATGATTTGCAAAATCTAATCAAATCTCTACATATTTAGATTTGTAAATATATGTAAACACATAAAAAAAAAACTTACTTAATTTATTAAACCATTAATTAATGATTAATAAATTAATTTCCGATTAGAAGGTATATCAAACAATTTACGATTGGTCTTTGTGTGTGACCGAATAGGATAAATGGACTTTTATTATTTAATGTCATGGGCATATCTTCGGAATATATGTACCACGATCAAACCACAGTCGAACCGTAGCCAACCCGAGAACATATTTCCAACAGTGATGATGGTGGCGACTTGTGGCGACTTGACGGGAATAAAAAGTGAGATTGTTGACTGCTCTTTCATCGGAAATGTTGGTGGCTAAACAAAATAGTTTATTTGGGATAAGTACATAAGACCATTAAAAATGTAACGGATACAAAGAATTTCTTTGTACAAGTAAATTGAGTCATTCAATAGGGTTTAAACTTTGGTTCGAGGTACAACTGGTAATAAAGAGGTGACCAAATTCTTTCAGGATGCCAAGTATGTAGTCACATTAGGTAGCAACGATTTCAGCACTTAATGCCTGTTTACTCTTATTCGTGGGCGTATAATGATGACACCTTCATCAACCACCTTATTGAAATTCTTGAAGCTCAACTTACAGTTAATAAAAACTCGAAAAACTTGAGACCATAAACATATTAAGTTGCCACTAATTATTTTTTCTACAAAATATCAATCCGTTCTTTTATTTCAACTAGTTATCGAACCCTCGCTTCGCGCCGGGGGTTCGGTTTTCAATGTATTTTATTGTGTTTAGTAAAATTATTTTGTGGCTAACGATGATATCGTTGAAGCGCAACTCGAGTCGAACTAAAAGGTATAACCCGTGAGAGATTTAAATGTTATTTTAAATTAACAATATATGTGCATCTCCACGTTTCGCTATGGAATTGTCGACTTTTAAAAATTTAACGCAAAATCAAAGTGTATGAAAAGTACCCCAAATATTTAGCATTTTTTAAAAAGCGTCCGTTTTGCGTATAGCTAGTGACATTGTGTTCCTAAAATTATTTCGAGTTTAACGATGGTGTCAGAAAAATTTAACTCGTTGCGAGCGAGAAGATATGACCCGTTGAATATTTGGGTGGAGTTTATTTAAGTTTTTTTTTTATGAAAATGGTTATTTGACACTTTACCCCCCTGTTTGGGGGGTCGATTTGAATTTCTCAAAAAAGTGTGGGGGCGTTGGTAAAATGAAATTTAGTTAAAATTAAAAAAAAAAAGTGAAAAGTCGAAGATGCCCCTGATTACTATTCATAACTTTTTTGTAAATTATGCCACAAATGATTACATGTTGGGACTAGAGTCTAGAGACGTCTCCCATAATAATCTTTTCTTTTATATATATATATATATATATATATATATATATATATATATATATATATTATATATTATATATTATATATTATATATATTATATATTATATATATTATATATATTATATTTATATATATATATATATATATATATAAATCTCATACCTAAATCGGACACGTGGCATCACCATATTCCTCCCCACTAATCCTAATTTTCTCCAAATTTTGAATTAAAAAATTCAGTAATTTTGTAGATCTGAGAAACACAGATTAGAAAACGCAGGAATTTACATCAGTTTCATCGTCTCCCTCAGTTTAACCCATTATTAGGGTTTCAACCGCCACACACGAATCCGCTGCATCATTTTTTTGCGATTCGAATCGACTATCGCACAAACCAACGCCGTTTCTTTTCTCCATCGATTGTGACTGGCGATCTGATCTTACAGTTTCTTCTTTTCTGCAATTCGAATCTCCTTGGTGATTCTATATTACGAAAATAGGGTTTTTATTTGACCCTGTTTGTTCGGTTTCTTCAATTAGGGCTTTTCGTTATTGGTAACCGGATAGGGTTTTTATTTTACCCTGACTGTTTGGTTTCTTCAATCCTGCTATTGCTGTCTTAAATATGGTGAATTCGATTATCTAACTGTAAGTGATACGAATTATGTGTTTTTTGTTATTTATTATTGGTATCGATAATTTGTATATTACTCTATGAAATCAACACTTGATCCACACAATGTCTGTTTTCAATCATGCAGTTGTGAGCCACTTCCGAATGGGCAAATTTTTCCTAAAGGTGAGATTATTTGTTTACCACTTGGTTGACCAAAGGCGATTCATTGTATTGATGTCTGATTCAGGGAGGAAAAATTAGTGGAGCGTGCAAAAATTCTTAAAGTAAATGTTGGAACTGATGTTGATACTGATATTGGCCATGTTATTAACAAAACAGTGCACAGTTTAATTCTTTTTAAAAATTGTTTGTGTTTGTACTCTGTAAAGGTAAGGAATTAAATTTATAATTCTGATGCGTTAATAGGCGAAGGAAAAGGTAAACAGATTAATCCAGCGCATAATACTTCTCAATCGATTCTAGGGTTGAAGCGATTTTAATAAAGGCTTCAAGTTACTCTTCATTTAATCCACTTCAAATCAATGTTCGTATTTTTGTTTATTTAAATTAGATTTATCTTCGATTTATAATCTGTTAGAAAATGATGATTTGCCAAAACAGCGTTTATGTGGCTAGTGATTGTTATTATGAATGAGAAGTAGTCAAAGATGCGACTTTTTGTGTTGGTTGTTATTATGAATGATTGTTATTATGATGATTTCCAATCTCTATACTATACTTTTTGGTGCGTTCACAGGCTTTTACAGGCTTGAAATGAACCTGGAGTGCTTGATGATTTCAAGAAACATTATCCTCTTAATGAGATATATGTAAGAACCTTCAATTCTTTCATCTTAACGTATATTGATCCATTTGGTTCTTGAAATACATTTATTTATAAAATTGGTGCTTCAATCCAATATTTTAAGGGAATACATTTATGTGAAAATTAAGCTAATTAGATTTCATTTTGTTTTTTTTTTTTTCAGACTCAGATCACATATATTCATGCTATTAAAGAATCTTTTCTTCCAAAAGTCTTTATGAGATTGCAAAAAGTTTACAAGTACTTCAATTTTCCTGAAACTCTCATAATTTTTTTATCTAATAATCTCGCGTTTTAAATTCCTTATTGATCTTGACTATCTTGATCAGATGGATTAATATGGTATTTGGTCTACAGAGTCGATTCAGGGAGGAAAAATTAGTGGAGCGTGCAAAAATTCTTAAAGTAAATGTTGGAACTGATGTTGATACTGATATTGGCCATGTTATTAACAAAACAGTGCACAGTTTAATTCTTTTTAAAAATTGTTTGTGTTTGTACTCTGTAAAGGTAAGGAATTAAATTTATAATTCTGATGCGTTAATAGGCGAAGGAAAAGGTAAACAGATTAATCCAGCGCATAATACTTCTCAATCGATTCTAGGGTTGAAGCGATTTTAATAAAGGCTTCAAGTTACTCTTCATTTAATCCACTTCAAATCAATGTTCGTATTTTTGTTTATTTAAATTAGATTTATCTTCGATTTATAATCTGTTAGAAAATGATGATTTGCCAAAACAGCGTTTATGTGGCTAATGATTGTTATTATGAATGAGAAGTAGTCAAAGATGCGACTTTTTGTGTTGGTTGTTATTAAGAATGATTGTTATTATGATGATTTGCAATCTCTATACTATACTTTTTGGTGCGTTCACAGGCTTTTACAGGCTTGAAATGAACCTGGAGTGCTTGATGATTTCAAGAAACATTATCCTCTTAATGAGATATATGTAAGAACCTTCAATTCTTTCATCTTAACGTATATTGATCCATTTCGTTCTTGAAATACATTTATTTATAAAATTGGTGCTTCAATCCAATATTTTAAGGGAATACATTTATGTGAAAATTAAGCTAATTAGATTTCATTTTGTTTTTTTTTTCAGACTCAGATCACATATATTCATGCTATTAAAGAATCTTTTCTTCCAAAAGTCTTTATGAGATTGCAAAAAGTTTACAAGTACTTCAATTTTCCTGAAACTCTCATAATTTTTTTATCTAATAATCTCGCGTTTTAAATTCCTTATTGATCTTGACTATCTTGATCAGATGGATTAATATGGTATTTGGTCTACAGAGTCCACGCCGAAATCAGTATTGCCATTGATAGGATTAATAGATTTTTTTATCTGTTATTAATTTTCCATATATGTGAAAAGGTAAACAGATTAATCCAGAGCATAATACTTCTCAATCGATTCTAGGGTTGAAGCGATTTTAATAAAGGCTTCAAGTTACTCTTCATTTAATCCACTTCAAATCAATGTTCGTATTTTTGTTTATTTAAATTAGATTTATCTTCGATTTATAATCTGTTAGAAAATGATGATTTGCCAAAACAGCGTTTATGTGGCTAGTGATTGTTTTTATGAATGAGAAGTAGTCAAAGATGCGACTTTTTGTGTTGGTTGTTATTATGAATGATTGTTATTATGATGATTTCCAATCTCTATACTATACTTTTTGGTGCGTTCACAGGCTTTTACAGGCTTGAAATGAACCTGGAGTGCTTGATGATTTCAAGAAACATTATCCTCTTAATGAGATATATGTAAGAACCTTCAATTCTTTCATCTTAACGTATATTGATCCATTTGGTTCTTGAAATACATTTATTTATAAAATTGGTGCTTCAATCCAATATTTTAAGGGAATACATTTATGTGAAAATTAAGCTAATTAGATTTCATTTTGTTTTTTTTTTTCAGACTCAGATCACATATATTCATGCTATTAAAGAATCTTTTCTTCCAAAAGTCTTTATGAGATTGCAAAAAGTTTACAAGTACTTCAATTTTCCTGAAACTCTCATAATTTTTTTATCTAATAATCTCGCGTTTTAAATTCCTTATTGATCTTGACTATCTTGATCAGATGGATTAATATGGTATTTGGTCTACAGAGTCCACGCCGAAATCAGTATTGCCATTGATAGGATTAATAGATTTTTTTATCTGTTATTAATTTTCCATATATGTGAAAAGGTAAACAGATTAATCCAGCGCATAATACTTCTCAATCGATTCTAGGGTTGAAGCGATTTTAATAAAGGCTTCAAGTTACTCTTCATTTAATCCACTTCAAATCAATGTTCGTATTTTTGTTTATTTAAATTAGATTTGTCTTCGATTTATAATCTGTTAGAAAATGATGATTTGCCAAAACAGCGTTTATGTGGCTAATGATTGTTATTATGAATGAGAAGTAGTCAAAGATGCGACTTTTTGTGTTGGTTGTTATTATGAATGATTGTTATTATGATGATTTGCAATCTCTATACTATACTTTTTGGTGCGTTCACAGGCTTTTACAGGCTTGAAATGAACCTGGAGTGCTTGATGATTTCAAGAAACATTATCCTCTTAATGAGATATATGTAAGAACTTTCAATTCTTTCATCTTAACGTATATTGATCCATTTGGTTCTTGAAATACATTTATTTATAAAATTGGTGCTTCAATCCAATATTTTAAGGGAATACATTTATGTGAAAATTAAGCTAATTAGATTTCATTTTGTTTTTTTTTTTTCAGACTCAGATCACATATATTCATGCTATTAAAGAATCTTTTCTTCCAAAAGTCTTTATGAGATTGCAAAAAGTTTACAAGTACTTCAATTTTCCTGAAACTCTCATAATTTTTTATCTAATAATCTCGCGTTTTAAATTCCTTATTGATCTTGACTATCTTTATCAGATGGATTAATATGGTATTTGGTCTACAGAGTCCACGACGAAATCAGTATTGCCATTGATAGGATTAATAGATTTTTTTGTCTGTTATTAATTTTCCATATACGTGAAATATTTTAGTGCATATTTCATATATATTAGGATATATCGAGTCATGTCGTTGTTGGCATTGATACTTTACCAGTACCGTCTGTTACTAATGCGCATGCCACTAACTGTGTATATTCACATACATGTGTTGATGTTGAGTTCGGTTTATTTGTGTATAAACCGAACTCAACATCAATGCCAAATGAACCATATATACATGTGCTTTGGGTTTGATTACTATCACCATATATAATTTGATGTTTGATTCATTGTTAGGTAGTCAGTTTGAATCATGAAAGTAATTAAATAAATCCTTTTGTACTTTATAGATGCTAAACATACATTTAGTTCAATGCGATGTTGACTGGAGTAATTTCCAGCTAAAATTTGTTGCAAGCTTTTATATGTTGATACCACATTGTTTGGTTTATAGGATTTTTTTCATTGCATACATCATTTTACTTAAACTGATCATTTTGGTAATGAAATATCGTTGTTCAAAAGTTATACAGTTAAAAGTGTTTTATGGTTCATTTGGACCCCAGACCCGTTTGGGGCACAAATAAATTTTGGGCTTATTTTAGGTTAGGTTAAATGACCCATTTGGGTCACAAAGGCAAATTTTAACCCATATGCGTAATTTCGAGAATCTAAAAGTGTTTGTTCAAATGGCTTCTAACAGTCGTGTTGCTGCTTCAATTATGGATACCAAAGAAACCGAAGAATATGATGTAAGAGCCGATGATTCTGTGAATGTGTCACGAGGAAAATACTTATGTTTATATCAAGGGGGTTCGTTTGATATGCATTTGCTTATATATTATGTATTTTTGTTATAGTAGCGAATGTGTTGTAGCATGGTAGTAGCTATAAGATTACCATGCATTGGTTGTTTATTGTATCTCGAAAATTATAAAAGTTGTGGCATGACTTTTGTTCGTGTTTTATCATGACTGACGAAGAAGCCAGTATACTAAAATGTTGTAATTTTACAATTTTCTCATAAGATGTGTGTTAAGTGGTGTCACAATAAGAAACGAGAAATACCTTGCAAAAAACTTTCAACTGGTCGCTTATGATGTCCACATGTACTGTGAGTTTAAAGTTTACGAATTTACTCTTTTGTTTAGAAATATATGAAGTATCCTTATATGGTTTAATTTTGAATCTTTGGCTAAATGGTATAAATACTCAACCTGCAAAATATTATAAGACTTACTGTTGTCTTTTTACTCTGTTTGCACTTTGTAGTTTATGACGAAGGAGGGTATGCAGGACAGGGTGGCTAACGGGTCATGAAAGACTGGGTTAATAACTAATATATTTTGTCTACTTTTTGGATTGTATAAACGTTACATATATTAGATACGAAGATATGATCAAAAAAGTAATTACTATAATATTGATAAAATTTATTAGAAAAAACTAAGTACGAGGTTACAAACACTTGGTTATGGCAACATCTACTCTTAACACACTAACCTGTATCCTATTCTCTTAAGTTAGCATTATTATTATTTAACCTGAATTAGGTTGTTTTAAGTTGAACAGTTTGAAGTCACCACTCTTTTATGTTCGTGTTGGTGATATATGGTATCCAAGTATTTGTTCTAATTGCTCAAATTTTGATTGCAGGTTTGTCCCCGCAGCTTCGTATACGGTTCATCTTTGGTTGATTGACATCGTATATTTGTACATACAAAGTATGTTCCTGATTATATGAATCATCCACATGAGTTACTAGCCTTTTGGAAGTCACTTTTTATACAAAGTTAATATTTATGTTTTACGAAACAATCGCGCTTAAGGTCATATGCATCCTTTGTTGTGTTTTCCTCTTCCGGAATTGGGAGAAGTTATAAAATATAACAGATTCATTTTATGTAGTTTATAGTTTATAGGTTAAAATCATTCATAGCCTTCTTATTGTATTGTGTTTGTTATGTATTAGGACAAGCTTTTCTTTGCAATTAGGATACCTATACTAATAATGATGACCGCATCGTAATACACATATACAAGCTCTGTATAGTTCAACTTGGCTACACATCAGTTAATGTAATGCATTTGGTGCATGTTTATTATGTAGCGTAAAAAGATAATGCCTTTTTTTTTTTCATAGGGTGAATGATTAAAACGTCCCAACCTTTACTATGTCATTTCCTGAAATTGATGAGACCAAATAAAGTGTTCAACTCAGAACAACTATTCTTCTCTTGTATCAAGAACAATTTTATTTCTTATAGTCAAGTCAAAAGGTAATCTCTTTCTCAGTAAACATGAACAACAATACTTGGGAGGCTGTCTTTATCATATCGTCAAATGATATAACATTTTACATTTCAATTTAGTTTGATTAGGAGTACCCGTGCAACGCACGAGCTCTTAAATCTAGTACAGGGATATAGTATGAAAACGCACTTCATAATCATTAGGAATTCTTATTGATACCATATCTTATTCTAGGAAGGTAATTTAAGTACAATAATACTACAGCTGTGAATATGCCTAATTTAAGTACAATCCGTTCTTTTATTTCAATATGCCACAAATGATTACATGTTGGGACTAGAGACGTCTCCCATAATAATACAGGGATATAGTATGAAAACGCACTTCATAATCATTAGGAATTCTTATTGATACCATATCTTATTCTAGGAAGGTAATTTAAGTACAATAATACTACATCTGTGAATATGCCTTACATTAAGTGATCATGCATATATTTTCCATAGGGTCAAAATGCATGTTCAATAAGCTAAGGGGTGTTTAAGAATCTTAGAACTTGGCTCTCCGGTCCGGCTACCGTGAATAACCCTAACCGACATGATGATGTCGGCGGGGTGGCCAAGTGATTAAATCCACCTTTGATAACGGTCGTTGATCAGAAGGCCTCATGTAAGGTTGTAGGTGCTAGTTAATAAGGAACTAACCTGTAAACCTTGAGAAGATGAAAGATGATGATCTTGTTACGTGAGATGTGTAGCAGGCAATGGTTACGTAATGTGATCCCCCCAGAATGATAATTAGGGTTAGTATATATAAGCAAACCATAATTCTAGAATCATCCAAGATAATGGTAATCTCTTCCATAACAAACTTCCCCGAATCACGTATGTAATTATGGAAAAGATATCAACGTGATGACCAAGTAATTGCTGTACCGTACCGGGAACAAAGGCATTCGATACAACACCGCACGCCGCATACCGCATACAAAGTACACGCATACGCATGCTAGCGAGTGCCCGCATATGTATAGAATGCGCATGCGGGTTGCGGTATCATTATGTCCCCCCAGTTTGATATTATATGACGCAAGACATATAGCATCAAACTATTAAGCGAAAAAGAAAAACAAGAAAACGGCTAGCATTAAATTTTCCGCGTGCGTCTCGAGGTCATTAAATGCCTGTCACTGTCGCAGAAGCCCATTCGGCTGATAAGACATAAAGTGGCAGTTGGCAGGCGCGTGTGAGCCACGCGCTCAACATTGGGCACATCAAACGGACATCCACGCGCGTGCAAAAAATGTCGATCGTTGATTGCGTTACACGTGTACAGCCACGATGAAACCGTTTCACCCCATGACTCCCAATCTTCACTATAAATAGGCCGGATTCACTCACATTTCTATTTTTCTGACTCAAGCTTCTCCGATACGCTGCAAATTTCACTCCGATCAAATCCCAAATACTCCGGCCAACTTCAAAAGGTTAGTTATTCTCCGATCATCCTTATTAAATGACGAAGGCTAACGAAACATTTGTAGATAGTGTAGTGTCTGTTATTGAGCAGAAACATATAGATTCGTTAATTAAGCAATATCGGTCGTTAGCACAGTATAATCCGGTACCACCCCAGTCCCACCAACGTGCCCATGAGCCACCGGAGAAGAAGGTGGCCATTTACGAACACGCGTTTAAGCACGAGAACTTTAGGGTTCCACCATCTGACTTTTTCCTAGGTGTGTTAGAATATTAACATGTAGGATTAGGGCAGTTACATCCATACGCGATAGGAAAGATAGTTCTGTTTGAAATATGGTGTGCTGCGCTAAACAAGGTACCCATGGTCAACGTGTTTTGCCATTTATACCGTCTCGCCAAGCACCATAAATCTTGGTTCACATTTTTCGCACGCCAAAACTTCACAAAAACCCCCAAATCAAATGCCGGCCAATGGAAAGAAACCTTCTTCTATATTGACCAAACCGTCGTTGGCACGAGCTTCCCGCAAACCCTAGTTTGGTGCGAAGGGGTAACAAAAGATGTAAAAAAACCCCAAAGCTGGATGATGAAGAATCCAAGCTGCTCGCGGAGTGCGCAAACGCACAGCTTGTACACCGCGTCTACGGAAACGTCATGCTGCGTCTGGGGAAGATATCTGCCCATTGGCCATGGGAGGATCTGCGACCAGCCATAGTCGCACCGAATGGCAAGGGTAGGAATAGCAACGTATATATTTATTTTACGCAGCCATATATGTGTGATTAACCCTCGTTTATATATGCAGAGATGAAGATGAAGAAGGTGTTGACCGCAGAGGAGATTGCGATGATCTCCTTTCGTAAACAGAAAATAAATGAGCCCTTTGAGCAGGAAAAATCAGGCGAGAATGAGGTACTTGCCCCGCAAACATCGGGAAACAAACGCAAAACGACCGCAGACCCATCAGCTGCCGCATCCAAGAAGAAGAAACTGACTCCGAAACAAAGGGAGGGTATGCGGAATGACAACTTCGTTCCCGTAGAGCAGCCATCCACAAATCTTCCACCTCCAACCACGGGTGAGCATTACATTACCACTGCTTCTGTTAAGTTATGATGATATTAACTAACCAATGCATCTGCGCAGAGCATCTGGACGACACGCACCACACGCCACCGCAGGCCAATCCAGACCCTGAAGCCACCGCCACATCAAGAGACAAAGCTATACACCTTGATTCCGATTCTACACCAACTCTACCACGCGGTAGCTTCCGCCTTGCTAACCTGGCCCAGCTTACCCAATCCTCCGCAGAGAATGCCGCCGAACAGTCTGCTTTCCTGCAACAAACTTTCCCGGCCGAATTCCGCGAGCAACTAGCCGCACTGCCCTTCCACCAAGCGCACAACGCCTTTATCCAAAACAGCCTTGTGTTTTTTGGCATGTTCGCAGATGGGGTATGTCGTGCTACGAATTTGTACCAATTGGCTGGGAAAGAGATCGAGCTAGGCCTGCTACAAGCGGGTGTTGATCAGTTAAGGAACGATAGGAGAGACGCAGATGAGGCACGCAAGGCTGCCGAGGCATCTGCGGATGAAATGAAAACTTCCTTGATTGTGGAAAGGAAGAAAAATCAAGAGCTGATAGGGGCCGTTGATCAGGCCAAAGGTGAAGCGGAACGTTTGTGGGCTGACCTAGATAGGGTCAGCTGAGAGAAGGATGACGCGGTAACTGGCCGCGAGATGGCCGAGGCGGACTTGTTGAAGCTTCGCACCTCCCTCCCCACCATTGCGCAAAAGGTAATGGACTCGGACCCCGTATCTGTAAAGTTCAATGCCTATGTCGATGCGGTGAAGGAGCATGACCGCAATAAGGTGATGCTCGAGGTGATTGAAGGATGTAACCTAACGTTACCATACCCCCAGATTGTATAGAAATACTTGAAGGAAGATACAGCTAAGGCGCTCCTTGAAGCTGAGCAGGCCATCCAGTCCATCCCGATCCCCTTAATAGACGCTTTCGCTGCGGATCCCAATATGTCAATTGATGGGTTTCTTAAGGAAGATTTTTAGGTTGAGCACTTAACCGTTTGTGCCGTAAGTCCTATGCTTAGCCAGGCAATTGTAAGTACAATTTTTGAGCCCTAAGTCCCGTGTTGGCCAGGCATTTGAAACAATTATTACTTGTAATAACTTACCTGTATTATATATTTTTGTGTTATGCATGCGTTATGTATTAATTGTTTATATATCGCGAATCAAAACAAAGGATGAACCGCATGCCCATGCGCATAGTTAATCAAAACTCATGCGCATACGCAGGTACTGCGTAAAATAAACTAATACTTTAGCAATTTAACCTTTAACAGTTTAGACTCAAAAGCTACTGCGTTATTGCTTTGTCATGTGCTAGAGGTGAACTTTAGCTATATGGTAAGCAACGCAACTAAAAAAAACCAATGCTTTTATACTTAAGAGTTCCTCAAACAAACCAATTCGAGAGTAATTACGCACAAGCAAACCAATGCTTGTATTTTTAAGTCGACTTGGCAGCCATCTAGTCTGCGTGGCGCTTGGTTAGGGGAAAACTAATTCCCTTTACCTGCCGTTAATGTCTAGCCTTGTAACCAAATAGGCAACGGGGGCTAGAGGACACCCCTTAAGTAGGCAGAAAACGCATACAAAAAAGAAAGATATATACAACAAAAGTATGCGCGAGTAAATATGTTAATTGGTATTAATCATGTTTACAACCGCGACACATCCAAACGGACGGAAAGTACATAGGAAAAAATAATGTGCTAAAATATTTGGATTGATCAGGTCCAACCAGCTACATGTAACATTTTTTTCAACAATGTCGCGTGCTAAGTGCGTTTCACAGGTTTCCCATCTAATGTCGCTAGATGGTATGCCCCGGTGTTGCTTGCTCCCACTACCTTGTATGGACCTTCCCAACGGGGGCCCAACTTCCCAGTATCTTCCGCATGACTCGCATTATTCTGTATGCGGAACGTTGGTACCCCAATCTCTGCGGGTACAACAGCTTCTAACTCATAGACCAAACTGAACGGAGTCTCACCAGTGCTTGCTTTGGGTGTTGTTCTATGTGCCCATAAAACCTTTGGTAGTTCATCCACCCAACCAATGCGACCATGACCCAATCTAGCTTTGATTCCAGCCACTATATCCCGGTTGATGACTTCGCACTGGCCATTCGCCTGCGGATGCGCAACGGATGTAAAAGTTTGCTTAATATTGAGCTCTGTGCACCAACTGCAAAAAGGATCCCCCGCAAACTGCGTACCGTTATCACTAACGATTTCGTTTGGTATGCCGAATCGACAAACAATGTCCTCCCATACAAAATTTCGCACCCTTTTTCCTGAAATTGTTGCTAACGGTCGTGCTTCAACCCACTTCGTGAAATAGTCAATTGCAACAATCAAGAATTTGATGTTTCCTGCGTGTGCAGAGTATGCGTAAGATACTGACGTAAGTAGCATATGGTATAAAATAAATGATAATATTACCTCGGCCTTTCGGAAATGGTCCGACTATGTCAATTACCCATTTACAGAATGGCCATTGTGACGAGACTGGATCATTGGGTGCATAGGTGCTCTGCTGATAGGCGCATGTATTTGGCAAGATTCGCATTGTTTAACTATTCGTGCAGTATCTGCGTACATAGTGGGCCAATAATAACCTAGCCGCATAATTTTTGACACAATAGACCTGTGCCCCGAATGAAGAGCGCATGCATCCTTATGCACCTTGCGTATAACTTCCTCTGCCTCTTTTGGGCCAATGCACCTTAAATGCGGTCCTAAATAATTTTTTCGATATAGGACCTCACCCTCAAGGGTGTACAGTGGTGCCTTAGTGCGGACTTTCTTTGCATCAACAGAATCAGCAGGTGAGGTGTCATCTCGCAGAAAAGCAATGATGGGTGTCATCCACGTTGAGCTGGATTCCTCAACATGTGCCACTAAAGGCATCATAACAATAGACTTCGCATGTAGTTCTTCTATAAGAACTTTCTTCCCCAGATGATCAAAGGCCAAAGCAGCCAATTTGAAAAGTCTCAAACTGGTCAGCGAGGTTATGAACAAGCGATAAATATTGCTGCATGGCTATGTCATGCGCTTCAAAGTCTTCGCTGACTTGACTGCATACTAGCTTTGAATCCACATAAGCGTGCAGAATTTTAACATTTAATTTATGCGCAATACGCATACCTGCTAACAAAGCCTCATATTCTGCTTCGTTGTTCGTAATAGCGAAATTGAACCGCAACGCATATGTGTGCTCTTCGCCATCTGGGCCAGATAAAATTACACATGCACCCGCGCCAGCTGCCCTGCAGGCACCATCGGTATACAACTCCCATGATGACAAGGGTGGTGCAGGCGCATCCTGCTGCTCAGCCGATGCCTCAACATTCGCAGGCAATTCTGCTAGGTAATCCGCAAGTATTTGACCCTTAACCGCACTTCGCAAAGAAAAATTTATTTCGTGTTCTCCTAACTCAACTGCCCATTTAGCCATTCGGCCAGAAATCTCAGGCTTATATAGCACCTGAAAGAAAAATGATTGCGTTAGTCAATGCGGTAACCCCGGACATTGCCGCAAATTAGGTCTTTACCAACCTGCTTGATTGGTTGATCAGTTAGAACCACAATTAGATGTGCTTGAAAGTACCGGCACAAACACCGCGCCGTGTGGACTAGCGCATATACTAGCTTTTCTATTGGTGTATAGTTTACTTCGCTTGCTGTCAGCGTCTTGCTTACGAAGTAGACCGACATTTGCGTCTGAGAAAACCTCAATGTTACTTGTCCACGAAATAAATAATTCATGTAAGTAAAAGAGAATTGATTACCTTTCCGCGATCTGCGATAAGAACTGAGTCGATAGCTTCTTTAGATGCCGCAAGGTACAGCGTAAGCGTTTCTCCTTATACCGGCGTGGTGTGTGATGACCCGGGAATTTCCAACTAAATTTAAACTTAATCTTTATATGATATCGACACGATAAGCAAAGTCAGTAATATTAAAGTCTCAAAAACTTTGAACTGTGTTCATGTATATATTTGACCTTTGACTATTCCTGACGATTCACGAACAATTAATTGTAAATAAATATGTGTATATGTTTATATAAATAATAATTCAAAATATAATTTGAAGTATTATATGTTATTGTTATAAAAAAAACTAATAAAATAAAAATAGGATATTATAATAATTATTATTTAAAATATATCTCTATATATAAATAAAGTATATTAAAAATAAATATTAAATGATTTTAATACCCGTTTGATGTTTCGACTGATATTAAGCAAGTTAAATTCAAACTTATGTAATTTTAAAATAGATGGTGATCCGAAAATGAGTTATATAAATTTTAGGCTTACTAAAAATATATTTAGAAGCTAATTAATAAATTTTAACACTTTTTATATTTTACCCAGGAGCGAGCGCGGACAACTAAATTAATTTTTATTTAATAATTAATGACCAAATCTTATACCATAATGACCAAGATAAATAAAGCTATTTAATTTAAAAATATGAGATTTTTTCGAAGACTTTTATCCGCCACTGAAAATCAACGGACCCCCTTTACTATCCCCACTAAGGTGTCTGATGTGCGTAGAGGTGTATACAAAATAGTATTAATTTTTACTACAAAATACTGTTAAATACGATACAATTTTACACAAGTTATTTATTTATTTATAGAATGGATATACCTAAACCTTGCTACAACATTTATAGGCAGTGTACCTAATCGTACAGTAGTGTAGTTTTTAGTAAGTCCGGTTCGTTCCACAGGGATCTTAGCCAAGTTTAACGCTATATTTTTAAAACTATATTTGTAAATATATAAATATATATAAGTAGTATTATTATTATAAAAGGGGGTTTTTACCGTTTAATGACCGGTTTGTCGATTTTAAAACTTTAGTCACAGTTAAAACCTAATGTAAAATATTAAAAATAAATATAACTTAATTTTAAGCGTAAAGTAAATAACGATAATGAAATTGCGATAAATAAAAGTGCGATAAATAAAATGTCAATAAATAAAATTGTGATTAAAAAGTACGATAATTAAAATAACAATAAATTAAAGTGCGATAATTAAAAGTGCAATTAAATATGAAATAAAGGAATTATGCTTATTTAAACTTCCGTAATCATGATGTTTGACGTGTTGATTTTAGTTTATTCCCATGGGTTAATTGTCCTTTGTCCTGGATTATTCAATATGTCCATCTGGTTTTTGTCCATAACAGTCCATCAGACATAAATATAAAGTGCGAGTATCCTCGTCAAATTATCCTTATACCCGAAGTCAAATATTCCAACTAATTGGGGACTTAAACTATAATTACACCAAGTGTCCTTGTATATAATTCACCCCTGTTTTAATAAGTCCATTAACTATTAATTCATTCCCGTGTCCGGTTAAATGAACGATTATTAGTACTTATAAATATCCCGCCCATCGTGTCCGATCGAGTGTATGTGGTTATTTATAGGTACGTCTAATTGTAAATCTTTATATTAAATTAACAAACTATCATTTAATTAAACAAATATAAAGCCCATTAATAGCCCATAGTCTAATTTCCACAAGTGTCATTCTTTTATCCAAACCCCAATTATGGTTCAAAGCCCAATTACCCCGTCTTAAATATTTAGCCCAACATCACGATTACTTTGGCTTAAATAAGCATAATAATAACTTAGCTACGAGACATTAATTTAAAAAGGTTGAACATAACTTACAATGATTAATAATAGCGTAGCGTTACACGGAAAAAATTTCGACTTACACCCTTACAACATTCGCTAACATACCCTTATTATTAAAATTAAAATTAATATATATATATATATATATATATATATATATATATATATATATATATATATATATATATATATATATATATATATATATATATATTTTATATATATATATATATATTACGAGTGAGAGATAGGAAAGAAAAAGATATGTAAAATTCGTGCAAAATTCGATGGCTTTTATAGGCCCACGTTGTACTGTAGAGCTCCGCGAGTGCGGATGTATCCTTCCCAAAAGTACCGCGAGTGCGGATGTCTAGAAACCAGCTCACATATTAGATCCAAAACGTGGGCTGCGTAAAATTATATTATATAATAATATATATAATTAATTATATATTATATTTTATTCTTATGCATAGTTGACTTGTAATTTTTGGTCCGTTGCGTCACGCACTGAAAGTTGGTTCATGTCTCGGTTCCGGATTTTCGAACGTCCTTGCGTACTATTTAATATCTTGTACTTTGCGTTTTGCGTCTTGTACTCTTGTAATTTTGAGACGTTTCTCATCAATAATTTGAACCACTTTGATTGTACTTTGTACTTTTTAGCTTTTTGGTCGTTTGCGTCTTCAAATCGTCGAATCTGTCTTTTGTCTTCACCTTTTATTATTTAAACGAATATCACTTGTAAATAGAACAATTGCAACTAAAAGCTTGTCTTTCTTGAGGGATAATGCTATGAAATATATGTTCGTTTTTAGCATTATCAAATATTCCCACACTTGAGCGTTGCTTGTCCTCAAGCAATATAGTCTTGAAATAAAAATACTAGAATTACTTCTTTATTCTTCACACTTTGTACATCAGTGAATTCTATACGGCGGTATGAACAATGGTAGTAACGTTGTGGTTTACAGTCCCATATGACTATGAAAATTTAGATCCTTAAGGAAATTGGATCTTTATGAAAACATTTGATCTTTTGAAAATTCAATCTAGTTTTTACCCTAGATAAGTTTTCCGGAATAACCCTTCACCGGTGTTTGCAAAATATTTTTGTGGGTTTGGTGGGTTTCAGATTTGAAAATTTTAGCTCAAAACTTATGGTTTTGTGTCACCCACTTGCTAACCTTGTATTGGGAAAGCAACACGTCCAATATACTTGCTCCGTATATTATCTTTCGGTAAACTACGGTCCGATTGTAAAGGAAAGCGTTGAACAAGCAACTATTAAGGCACTGTCCCCTGACATGCTTTTAATTATGGTCTATATCGTGTCGGATGCAATTACTATCCTTTGTAGGAGCAATAGTAAAGATCACCCTATAGTTTTTCGGTCTGGCACAAGGTCCTGTCTTCGACCATGCTATGCAACCACCGTTCTTACGGTTGACACCCGATTTGGTTCAGGTGACCTAATGAATTCCAGGTGAATTCCTAGGATTTTACGTTCAATGGTAATGAACGTATTAAAAATGGGTTTTCAGAAAACAAATCGGTTTATAATTTTGATCAAAATATTTTCTCGTTCAAGCTCGAGTTTAGATATCATCGAATTCCATGAGTTTGAATTCTCAATCTTTAAGGTCAATCTCTAGGATTGAGTAATATCAGTCTTAAAAGCTGATTTTTTTATCTTTAAGGAGATTATCCCTTCTGGAGATCTGATTCATTAGTCTTATCAAGCTAATTTGCACGGCGCCCTCCCCATTTTACGAGACAGATCCTCTCATGGTTAGGATAAGTTTGACCACTTGGCGACCCTGTTTGATGCTGAGGTCCGTGGATTTCCAGCTGATTTTCGAGAAAACTTTTCAAGGTTTTTCGTAGACTCTACAACTGGTCTGGACGACAACTTCCTGACCTAAATCAAGAAGCGCGTGTCTTTTTCGGAAGACTTTACTTCCTTTTAATGATGGAATTGATTCATCGTGTAGATCCATCTTTCTTTCAAATATATTACAATTTTCTGAGTAAAATGGTTAATTTTGTCCAAAATAAAAGTATCTTTGTACAAAATATGTGATATATGTTTTAAAGAACTTGGTAAATTTTTCCCACACTTGGCTTTTATTTTTCTTTCTTTGCCTTTTTATTGTCCTCTATTCCATTTTAAATGAATTCTAACATTTTGGGTTGTTTCTCAATTTATGTCCTTTCCGAGGTAACAATAATTTCGGTGTTAACACCTAGTTTTATCGTTCATAAATATGTATAAACATGATTTTGAATTCATTTATTTGAAAATTTTGAAAAATTTTACTAGAATTGGGTAGTCAGTATATAAGACTAGGGTTGTTCTTTATTATCAGAGAGCACTAGATTCTAATACAACTACTACATTACTAGTATTTTTAATGGTAACCAAGTGTTTAAGTCAAAAAAAAAATTTAAAAATCTGAAAGAATTTAACCCCTTCCCACACTTAAGATCTTGCAATGCCCTCATTTGCAAGAAATCAGTAACAATTTAAATTATTGAGGGTGATTAGCGTAGAAAAATGATTAAATTTTACCAAAGTTTCCAAACATATTGGCGTTTGTTTGTTGAATGATAAATGGTGCACATCATTTGTTCATTCCATCTTGTTGTTACATCACATTTGTTTTTCGTTTTGTCGTCAAAATTAGTAGTTTTTGCTGAGCTTAATGCCAGTCTTTGAAAATGCGCTGTTTTATCCTGTTTTGTACATGAGATAAACTACAAACATATATATACATATTTTTGAAGTTGGGTATATCACCCCACATTCAAAAATTAAAAATCTAATAAGAAAAGTTAGAAAATTATAAAAACTATTAAAGTAACAAAAGAAATATTAAAAGTATAAAATTACAAGTTACCAAATAAATAAAAATAAGCATAAAAGAAAATCAGGGTTGATAAGGATTGTGCCAGTAGGGATCCCATTCATATCCGTATGTACTGTAGAATGCTTGAGCTGGGTCATATGTAGGGTACGGTGGTCGGGTCTGTATAGTCCAGGGAGGAAATACGGGCATTGGAGTAGCAATGTAGTTTGCATTTATGTGTGCACGATGACTTATGATTTGGTTTTGATGATACTGCCAATCTTGAAATGCTCGTTGTCTAGCCATTTCATATTCATGATGAGCCATAAAAAGTTGCATTTCTGTCATCTCATTCCCCCCTCCCGCGTTACCTTGCTGCTGATCTCTTTCGACCTGTGGATGCAGGCCATCATATGGTGCTGCAGCGTTATGTCGTTTCTTTAATACCTTAGCACCATGATATACTTTCAAACCAATTGGATCACGGGGTTCTGGTGCTGCAATTATTAATCCCCCCCGATTTCTATCGACACCGATATACTCAGCAATTAAAGTAACAAAGATACCACCTCCTATTATACCATTAAGCCGTATACTCTTAACTATAGATGATAAATAATAACCCACACAATAAGGTATACTCACAGCGCTCTGTGGGTCTCGAATACACATGAGATAAAATAAATCGTTCTCATTTACTTTCTCTTTATTTTTACCTCGCTGTGTAATCGAGTTTGCTAAGAACCTATGGATTACTCTTAGCTCAGCTCTATCAATATCAGTATAAGAGTTATTTCCCCCACGAAATCGGTTATGCCTAGTCATTCTACTCCATATTTCATTCATATCAAAATTTTCATCAATCCTTCTACCATTAAGTATCAACCCTTGACAATCAGTAGATGCTAGTTCCTCAGGCGTATATATACACAAAGCCTAAGCCATATCTAGTAGAGACATATGGCGCATCACACCTCCTAATAAAAATCTAATAAAACTACGATCGGTTAAGGTAGATACCCGATCATTTATTTCAACACTACATAATAATTCCACACACCATTCTCTATATACACGCCTACGTATATTAAACAAACGTTCCCAATCAGTAAAAGTAGAATAACCATACCTTTGTGTAAGTAATTCTCTGATTGGACCAGCCAATCCAACTGTTTCTAACGGTTCCCAATCTATTACTCTAGGTACTTCAACAACATTAGACTGAAGTGTGTGCAAGTTCCTCTGGTATTTTGGATAATCTATCCAATGTCGATCAAACCTTAAATTAGGATGTAAATCTGCCAATTCTATATTTGAATATGAAATGAATTGATGCGGAAAATCTTGTCTATATTGGTCGTTAATCTCCTGTTCTTCTGCATTCTCAGGAGGAGCATTGTGAGCCTGAGATGCGGATGAAGATTCACCCCTTTCAGTCTGCAAAACACATTAAACACAATTTTTGTGCATCCAAATATGCATTATTGTTAGCAAAATCATAAACCAAAACAATCATAATGATATGTTTAATCCATATTAAACTTTATACGCATTTTCATAATATTAACAATTCTACACTTTTACAAATGAACAAATATGAGAATGTATACAATGTTCTTTAGCTTTTAATCATTAATAGCAATTAAACAAGTTCCAAATGGTATTCATATCAATTAAATTGAGTTCATGCATTTTTTTATTCAAAAAGTCTACCTTAATACTTGAAAATCATGTTTAGAATCAAAGTTTTGATCATTTAGCAACCTAAACATGTTACACTACTCAATTTAGTATAAACTAACAACAAAATTCGGCCATAACCCGTTTATATCAAAAAGCCCCAATTTTGCTCAAGAACACAAACCCTAGATTACTCAAAATTTGAAGTTTAAGGCTTCTAATCATGTTAAATAGCATCAATCTAGATTATACAAGCATAATACACAAACAATTTGAGCATAATTAAACTAGAAATTATCAAAATCAAATTAGGTATAAATTTATTCAAGAACACTAAAAATCCGAATTAAAGGGTGTTTAGATGTAGAAATTACCGATTTCCTTGAGAAACTTCTTGGTAGCATCCTTCTCAACATGATTTTAGCAAAAAATTTGATGTTTAACGGTGAAAAATCGCGAATTTGAGAGTGTTTTGTGTGTGTTTTTCGCAGAAAAAATGGGTGTGGGTGTGTTGGGGACTGGTCTGTTCGACCAGTTAACCCAGCTGGGTTTTGCTACCTCTGCGAGTGCGGATGTGGGTACCCACAAAGTACCGCGAGTGCGATTTTTCCCTTTTTTTTAATTAAACCTTTATTAATAAAACAATTACTTGATTAATTTAAAATTTTGTTTTCCTTTTTATTTAGGATGAGGTTGTTTTGGTACGTTGACCTAGTCCGTCCCTCGACAATTTTTTTATTAAAAATTCGTCATTTTAAAGCGTTGTTTTAAAAGCAAATATTTTTGGGTTTTTTAATGTTTTTTGGCATACTTTAAATCAATAAGATTAAAAATAATGATAATAAAATTTCTCGTCCCGCCCTCGGGTAAAGCAATTTCGGTTCAACGACCTAGTTTTCAACTCAAGACAAATTTTAAAAATCAAATTTTTAACTTAGTGAAATAAAGTAAATTTTTGTTTTTAAAATCACACCAAACTTAAATTTAAAATGCATAAAATTAAAAATTCATATTATTAAAATTTTTAAAAATTCACACCAAATTCATATTATATTTTTGTTTTTAAACATACAAACTTATATTAAAAATATTAATTTTTCAAATATTTACAAACTTAAATATATTAATTTAAAAAGTTTACAATAATAATTTAATATTAATTTATTAATTTTTAAAAAAAAAAATTTAATTAAAAATCTTTTTGGTGTATTATCCCACTTTAATCAATCAAATATTATCAAAAATATACGCCCCTCTTTTCGGTAAAGTAATTTCGGCTATATTACATAGTTTTACTCCTGACGAATTTCTGAAATATTTTGGGTTGATTGATTAAAGATATTTATACCTTAAGAATAAACGGTAAATTTCGCAGTGATGTAATAAATTTTTGTATGATATCAATAATTTCGGTTACGCATACCTAATTTTATTGAATAACATTTTAATACTTTATAACGAACGATTCAGCGTTTATTATCAAATGGTTAAAAGCAATAAAAAAAATAAAAACTGTACAAACTTACCCGTGAGAAAGAATTCTCAGAGACCCGCTTTAGCCGACTCATAGGAGAGTCATGTGATTTGGTTCTCCATAGCTACATAAGCATAGCCTCGAATCTTCAATATCTTTTCTTCTAAACATATGAATGGTCCTTCTCTGCATAGAGTAACAAATTCGGTATTTGAATATGTTTGATTATTTGAACATTTACCTTCGTGTGACCATTTTTTGCATTTATTGTAGTGACCCGAACTTTTCCATGTTTATATATATTAATTGAGATTGATATTTACATGATTAAATGTTTCCAACATGTTAAGCAATCAAACTTGTTAAGACTTGATTAATTGAAATATGTTTCATATAGACAATTGACCACCCAAGTTGACCGGTGATTCACGAACGTTAAAACTTGTAAAAACTATACGATGACATATATATAGTTATATATATAGTTAACATGTTTTTATTATAAGTATGTATCTCATTAGGTATTTTAACAATGAGTTATATACATAAAAATGAGACTATTAATTTAAGAAACTCGAAAACGATATATATAACGATTATCGTTATAACAACGTCTTACTAGGTACATATGAATCATATTAAGATATTGATACACTTGGTTAATTATGTTAAATGATAAGTAAATATATTATTAAGTGTATTAACAATGAAATACATATGTAAAAATAAGACTACTAACTTAATGATTTCGAAACGAGACATATATGTAACGATTATCGTTGTAACGACATTTAACTGTATATACATCATACTAAGATATATTATATATCATAATATCATGATAATATAAAAATTTAACATCTCATTTGTTATAATAAACAATGGGTTAACAACATTCAACAAGATCGTTAACCTAAAGGTTTCAAAACAACATTTACATGTAACGACTAACGATGACTTAACGACTCAGTTAAAATGTATATACATGTAGTGTTTTAATATGTATTCATACACTTTTGAAAGACTTCAAGACACTTATCAAAATACTTCTACTTAACAAAAATGCTTACAATTACATCCTCGTTCAGTTTCATCAACAATTCTACTCGTATGCACCCGTATTCGTACTCGTACAATACACAGATTTTAGATGTATGTACTATTGGTATATACACTCCAATGATCAGCTCTTAGCAGCCCATGTGAGTCACCTAACACATGTGGGAACCATCATTTGGCAACTAGCATGAAATATCTCATAAAATTACAAAAATATGAGTAATCATTCATGACTTATTTACATGAAAACAAAATTACATATCCTTTATATCTAATCCATACACCAACGACCAAAAACACCTACAAACACTTTCATTCTTCAATTTTATTCATCTAATTGATCTCTCTCAAGTTCTATCTTCAAGTTCTAAGTGTTCTTCATATATTTTACAAGTTCTAGTTACATAAAATCAAGAATACTTTCAAGTTTGCTAGCTCACTTCCAATCTTGTAAGGTGATCATCCAACCTCAAGAAATCTTTGTTTATTACAGTAGGTTATCATTCTAATACAAGATAATAATCATATTCAAACTTTGATTCAATTTCTATAACTATAACAATCTTATTTCAAGTGATGATCTTACTTGAACTTGTTTTCGTGTCATGATTCTGCTTCAAGAACTTCGAGCCATCCAAGGATCCGTTGAAGCTAGATCCATTTTTCTCTTTTCCAGTAGGTTTATCCAAGGAACTTAAGGTAGTAATGATTTTCATAACATCATTCGATTCATACATATAAAGCTATCTTATTCGAAGGTTTAAACTTGTAATCACTAGAACATAGTTTAGTTAATTCTAAACTTGTTCGCAAACAAAAGTTAATCTTTCTAACTTGAATTTTAAAATCAAATAAACACATGTTCTATATCTATATGATATGCTAACTTAATGATTTAAAACCTGGAAACACGAAAAACACCGTAAAACCGGATTTACGCCGTCGTAGTAACACCGCGGGCTGTTTTGGGTTAGTTAATTAAAAACTATGATAAACTTTGATTTAAAAGTTGTTATTCTGAGAAAATGATTTTTATTATGAACATGAAACTATATCCAAAAATTATGGTTAAACTCAAAGTGGAAGTATGTTTTCTAAAATGGTCATCTAGACGTCGTTCTTTCGACTGAAATGACTACCTTTACAAAAACAACTTGTAACTTATTTTTCTGACTATAAACCTATACTTTTTTTGTTTAGATTCATAAAATAGAGTTCAATATGAAACCATAGCAATTTGATTCACTCAAAACGGATTTAAAATGAAGAAGTTATGGGTAAAACAAGATTGGATAATTTTTCTCATTTTAGCTACGTAAAAATTGGTAACAAATCTATTCCAACCATAACTTAATCAACTTGTATTATATATTATGTAATCTTGAGATACCATAGACACGTATACAATGTTTCGACCTATCATGTCGACACATCTATATATATTTCGGAACAACCATAGACACTCTATATGTGAATGTTGGAGTTAGCTATACAGGGTTGAGGTTGATTCCAAAATATATATAGTTTGAGTTGTGATCAATACTGAGATACGTATACACTGGGTCGTGGATTGATTCAAGATAATATTTATCGATTTATTTCTGTACATCTAACTGTGGACAACTAGTTGTAGGTTACTAACGAGGACAGCTGACTTAATAAATTTAAAACATCAAAATATATTAAAAGTGTTGTAAATATATTTTGAACATACTTTGATATATATGTATATATTGTTATAGGTTCGTGAATCAACCAGTGGCCAAGTCTTACTTCCCGACGAAGTAAAAATCTGTGAAAGTGAGTTATAGTCCCACTTTTAAAATCTAATATTTTTGGGATGAGAATACATGCAGGTTTTATAAATGATTTACAAAATAGATACAAGTACGTGAAACTACATTCTATGGTTGAATTATCGAAATCGAATATGCCCCTTGTTATTAAGTCTGGTAATCTAAGAATTAGGGAACAGACACCCTAATTGACGCGAATCCTAAAGATAGATATATTGGGCCTAACAAACCCCATCCAAAGTACCGGATGCTTTAGTACTTCGAAATTTATATCATATCCGAAGGGTGTCCCGGAATGATGGGGATATTCTTATATATGCATCTTGTTAATGTCGGTTACCAGGTGTTCACCATATGAATGATTTTTATCTCTATGTATGGGATGTGTATTGAAATATGAAATCTTGTGGTCTATTATTATGATTTGATATATATATAGGTTAAACCTATAACTCACCAACATTTTTGTTGACGTTTTAAGCATGTTTATTCTCAGGTGATTATTAAGAGCTTCCGCTGTCGCATACTTAAATAAGGACGAGATTTGGAGTCCATGCTTGTATGATATTGTGTAAAAACTGCATTCAAGAAACTTATTTTGTTGTAACATATTTGTATTGTAAACCATTATGTAATGGTCGTGTGTAAACAGGATATTTTAGATTATCATTATTGATAATCTACGTAAAGCTTTTTAAAACCTTTATCTATGAAATAAAGGTTATGGTTTGTTTTAAAAATGAATGCAGTCTTTGAAAAACGTCTCATATAGAGGTCAAAACCTCGCAACGAAATCAATTAATATGGAACGTTTTTAATCAATAAGAACGGGACATTTCAGTTGGTATCCGAGCGTTGGTCTTAGAGAACCAGAATTTTGCATTAGTGTGTCTTATCGAGTTTGTTAGGATGCATTAGTGAGTCTGGACTTCGACCGTGTTTACTTGAAAAATGATTGCTTAACAAATTTTGTTGGAAACTATATATTTTTAACATGTGAATATTATGTGATATATTAATCTCTTAACGCGTTTGATATTATGTGATAGATGTCTACCTCTAGAACAAGTCCCATTGACTCACCTAATAATAATGAAGAGTCAAATGTAAATTGGAATGATTCGTGGACTGATTCACAAGTTCCCGAAGAGGAACCGGAAGAAGAGTCGGAACTGGAAGAAGAATCGGAACCGGAAGAAGAATCGGAACCGGATGAAGAAGTAGAACCGGTGGGGGAAATAATAAAACGGTTAAGTAAAAGAAAATCCTCAACCAACCGACCAAGGTTAATTATGGTCAATGGTGTTTCCGCCAAGGAAGCAAAATATTGGGAGGATTACCAATTCTCCGATGAATCGGATTCCGACGAGAATTCCGATGATGTTATAGAAATTACCCCAACTGAATTTAAAAAGGCAAAAGAAAATAATAAGGGAAAGGGCATAAAAATAGAGAAATCTAATTCCAACCCCGATGAACTTTATAAGTATCGTCAACCCCCGAAGTCCTTAAGTTGTAACAATGACCCGGGAACCTCTAAACCACCAGGTTTTTCTAAACCGTTGTGGAAAACGACAGTTAGTATTAGGGGAACATCATATATCCCTAGAAACTTGGCAAAATGAACCAAAACCGAAGAAGAAGAAACGAGCGAGTCGGAATAAGATAGTTGTATTCGTGTGGTGTAATATATGTAATATAGTGTGCTTATGCTTTATGATATATGTAAAAATTGCTTGTATTAATAAGTATTTTTTTATGAATCTAACTCTTGTCTATTTTACAGTTTAAAAACACAAAATGGATAGACAACCCAATATTTTAAGAGACCTACCCGGAGACATGATTGATGAAATCTTGTCTAGAGTCGGTCAGAATTCCTCGGCACAACTATTTAAGGCGAGATCAGTTTGTAAGACATTCGAAGAACGTTCCAAGAATGTCTTGGTTCATAAGAGACTTTCGTTTGAAAGATGGGGGATATCACATTGAGAAACCCATAAGTTACGATGTGTTTACTTTGACGCATATATTGCGGGGAACCCGAATGCTATTTTACGCAACGGGTTAAGAAATTATTTTGACTCAATATATCCGAATATTGGACTTCGTGATTTAGAAAAAACGGCTAACATGCAACATAAAGAAGCATGTTATGCTTACGGATTAGTAATGTTTGCTTCTCACCAAAGTGAGAACAAGAACATCGGGCTACAACTATTAAACAAAATGTTTCCACAAGTGACGGAGTCGGTAATCGGGGTAACAAATGAGGTTTTTAGATTGTTACGGGACTGTTGGACATTACGTAACCCTCATCCCTTTGACGACGTTACAACACGCTGTCTTATCAACGGCCATAACGGTTATGTTCCACAAGACCAAGGATGGGAAGTAGTCCTAGTAAAACCAGAATGCATGACTTGTTTCTGGACGTATGAATTACGTGTCTTTATTGCCTTTGCTGAACGACTTGTGTACTAGCTAGAATTATCTTCACAACTATCTTGTATCAAAGTTATTGTGTGCTATATTTCATGCTTTATGTAAAATAAACGGTATTGTAAGTTTGTAAAATATTGTATAAAAGTTTGAACGCGAAATATTATTATAATCAGTTTTTCATATAGAATTGTAGTAGTTGAATTGTATATTAGCTACTAAGTATGAACTTAACGGGTAGGTACTACCCGAATTTAAACTTATAAAACGCTAATATGAAGAAAAAGCTTTTATAAATGAGTTCATATTATGCTACGAAATACTATTAACTACTCTTAATATTCTGTATGATTAACTTGTTCCATTTGACTATTTTGAAGGAAATGGCACCGACTACTCGACACACCGTGAATATGAATGAAGAAGAATTCCGTACTTTTCTAGCTTCAAACATAGCCGCAGTACAGGCTGCGCTACATACCAACAATAACCTTGGATCTAGCAGTACAGGAAATCGTGTAGGATGCACCTACAAAGAATTCACTGCCTGCAAACCTTTGGAATTTGATGGAACCGAAGGACCGATCGGATTGAAACGGTGGACCGAGAAGGTCGAATCGGTGTTTGCCATAAGTAAGTGTACTGAAGAGGAAAAAGTGAAGTACGCTACGCATACCTTCACAGGTTCTGCGTTAACATGGTGGAATACCTATCTAGAGCAAGTGGGACAAGACGATGCGTACGCACTACCGTGGTCAGCATTCAAGCACTTGATGAACGAGAAGTACCGTCCCAGAACCGAGGTCAATAAGCTCAAGACAGAACTTAGAGGGTTACGAACCCAAGGATTTGATATTACCACGTACGAAAGACGATTCACAGAATTGTGCCTATTGTGTCCGGGAGCATTCGAAGATGAGGAAGAGAAGATCGACGCATTTGTGAAAGGATTACCGAAAAGAATCCAAGAAGATATAAGTTCACACGAGCCCGCCTCTATACAACAGGCATGTAGAATGGCTCACAAACTAGTGAACCAGATTGAAGAAAGAATTAAAGAACAGACTGCTGAAGAGGACAATGTGAAGCAAGTCAAAAGAAAGTGGGAGGAAAACGGTGATAAGAATCACCAATACAACAACAACAGCAATTACAACAATAATCGCAACAATTATCCCAACAATCGCAACATCAATCGCAACTACAACAAACGGCCCAACAACAACAACAACAACAACAACAACTACAACAATCATCCCAACAACAATAATAACCGCAACAGCAACAACAATCAGAAGCAGCTATGCCAAAGGTGTGAAAAGTATCACTCGGGGTTCTGCACCAAATTTTGCAACAAGTGTAAAAGAAATGGTCATAGCGCGGCGAAGTGTGAGGTCTACGGACCAGGGGTTAATAGAACGAAAGGAACAAATGGTGTCGGAACGAGTAATGGCGGAGCAAGTAGTGTCGGAGCAAGTTATGCCAATGTAGTTTGTTATAAATATGGAAAACTGGGCCACATTATTAGAAATTGCCCGAACCAGGAGAACACGAATGGACAAGGCCGCGGAAGAGTTTTCAATATTAATGCGGCAGAGGCACAGAAAGACCCGGAGCTTGTTACGGGTACGTTTCTTATTGACAATAAATCTGCTTACGTTTTATTTGATTCGGGTGCGGATAGAAGCTATATGAGTAGAGATTTTTGTGCTAAATTAAGTTGTCCATTGACGCCTTTGGATAGTAAATTTTTACTCGAATTAGCAAATGGTAAATTAATTTCAGCAGATAATATATGTCGGAATCGAGAAATTAAACTGGTTAGCGAAACATTTAAGATTGATTTGATACCAGTAGAGTTAGGGAGTTTTGATGTGATAATCGGTATGGACTGGTTGAAAGAAGTGAAAGCAGAGATCGTCTGTTACAAAAATGCAATTCGCATTATACGAGAAAAAGGAAAACCCTTAATGGTGTACGGAGAAAAGGGCAACACGAAGCTACATCTTATTAGTAATTTGAAGGCACAAAAACTAATAAGAAAAGGTTGCTATGCTGTTCTAGCACACGTCGAGAAAGTACAAACTGAAGAAAAGAGCATCAATGATGTTCCCATTGCAAAAGAATTTCCCGATGTATTTCCGAAAGAATTACCGGGATTACCCCCACATCGATCCGTTGAATTTCAAATAGATCTTGTACCAGGAGCTGCACCAATAGCTCGTGCTCCTTACAGACTCGCACCCAGCGAGATGAAAGAACTGCAAAGCCAATTACAAGAACTTTTATAGCGTGGTTTCATTCGACCAAGCACATCACCGTGGGGAGCTCCTGTTTTGTTTGTCAAGAAGAAAGATGGTACATTCAGGTTGTGTATCGACTACCGAGAGTTGAACAAACTTACCATCAAGAACCGCTACCCACTACCGAGAATCGACGACTTATTTGATCAACTACAAGGCTCGTCTGTTTATTCAAAGATTGACTTACGTTTCGGGTATCATCAAATGCGGGTGAAAGAAGATGATATTCCAAAGACTGCTTTCAGAACACGTTACGGTCATTACGAGTTTATGGTCATGCCGTTTGGTTTAACTAATGCACCAGCTGTGTTCATGGACCTTATGAACCGAGTGTGTGGACCATACCTTGACAAGTTTGTCATTGTTTTCATTGATGACATACTTATTTACTCAAAGAATGACCAAGAACACGGTGAACATTTGAGAAAGGTGTTAGAAGTATTGAGGAAGGAAGAATTGTACGCTAAGTTTTCAAAGTGTGCATTTTGGTTGGAAGAAGTTCAATTCCTAGGTCACATAGTGAACAAAGAAGGTATTAAGGTGGATCCGGCAAAGATAGAAACTGTTGAAAAGTGGGAAACCCCGAAAACTCCGAAACACATACGCCAGTTTTTAGGACTAGCTGGTTACTACAGAAGGTTCATCCAAGACTTTTCCAGAATAGCAAAACCCTTGACTGCATTAACGCATAAAGGGAAGAAATTTGAATGGAAGGATGAACAAGAGAAAGCGTTTCAGTTATTGAAGAAAAAGCTAACTACGGCACCTATATTGTCATTGCCTGAAGGGAATGATGATTTTGTGATTTATTGTGACGCATCAAAGCAAGGTCTCGGTTGTGTATTAATGCAACGAACGAAGGTGATTGCTTATGCCTCTAGACAATTGAAGATTCACGAGCAAAATTATACGACGCATGATTTGGAATTAGGCGCGGTTGTTTTTGCATTAAAGACTTGGAGGCACTACTTATATGGGGTCAAAAGTATTATATATACCGACCACAAAAGTCTTCAACACATATTTAATCAGAAACAACTGAATATGAGGCAGCGTAGGTGGATTGAATTGTTGAATGATTACGACTTTGAGATTCGTTACCACCCGGGGAAGGCAAATGTGGTAGCCGATGCCTTGAGCAGGAAGGACAGAGAACCCATTCGAGTAAAATCTATGAATATAATGATTCATAATAACCTTACTACTCAAATAAAGGAGGCGCAACAAGGAGTTTTAAAAGAGGGAAATTTAAAGGATGAAATACCCAAAGGATCGGAGAAGCATCTTAATATTCGGGAAGACGGAACCCGGTATAGGGCTGAAAGGATTTGGGTACCAAAATTTGGAGATATGAGAGAAATGGTACTTAGAGAAGCTCATAAAACCAGATACTCAATACATCCTGGAACGGGGAAGATGTACAAGGATCTCAAGAAACATTTTTGGTGGCCGGGTATGAAAGCCGATGTTGCTAAATACGTAGGAGAATGTTTGACGTGTTCTAAGGTCAAAGCTGAGCATCAGAAACCAGCAGGTCTACTTCAACAACCCGAAATCCCGGAATGGAAATGGGAAAACATTACCATGGATTTCATCACTAAATTGCCAAGGACTGCAAGTGGTTTTGATACTATTTGGGTAATAGTTGATCGTCTCACCAAATCAGCACACTTCCTGCCAATAAGATAAGATGACAAGATGGAGAAGTTAGCACGACTGTATTTGAAGGAAGTCGTCTCCAGACATGGAATACCAATCTCTATTATCTCTGATAGGGATGGCAGATTTATTTCAAGATTCTGGCAGACATTACAGCAAGCATTAGGAACTCGTCTAGACATGAGTACTGCCTATCATCCACAAACTGATGGGCAGAGCGAAAGGACGATACAAACGCTTGAAGACATGCTACGAGCATGTGTTATTGATTTCGAAAACAGTTGGGATCGACATCTACCGTTAGCAGAATTTTCCTACAACAACAGCTACCATTCAAGCATTGAGATGGCGCCGTTTGAAGCACTTTATGGTAGAAAGTGCAGGTCTCCGATTTGTTGGAGTGAAGTGGGGGATAGATAGATTACGGGTCCGGAGATTATACAAGAAACTACCGAGAAGATCATCCAAATTCAACAACGGTTGAAAACCGCCCAAAGTTGACAAAAGAGCTACGCTGACATTAACAGAAAAGATATAGAATTTGAAATTGGAGAGATGGTCATGCTTAAAGTTGCACCTTGGAAAGGCGTTGTGCGATTTGGTAAACGAGGGAAATTAAATCCAAGGTATATTGGACCATTCAAGATTATTGATCGTGTCGGACCAGTAGCTTACCGACTTGAGTTACCTCAACAACTCGCGGCTGTACATAACACTTTCCACGTCTCGAATTTGAAGAAATGTTTTGCTAAAGAAGATCTCACTATTCCGTTAGATGAAATCCAAATCAACGAAAAACTTCAATTCATCGAAGAACCCGTCGAAATAATGGATCGTGAGGTTAAAAGACTTAAGCAAAACAAGATACCAATTGTTAAGGTTCGATGGAATGCTCGTAGAGGACCCGAGTTCACCTGGGAGTGTGAAGATCAGATGAAGAAGAAATACCCGCATCTATTTCCAGAAGATTCGTCAACACCTTCAACAGCTTAAAATTTCGGGACGAAATTTATTTAACGGGTAGGTACTGTAGTGACCCGAACTTTTCCATGTTTATATATATTAATTGAGATTGATATTTACATGATTAAATGTTTCCAACATGTTAAGCAATCAAACTTGTTAAGACTTGATTAATTGAAATATGTTTCATATAGACAATTGACCACCCAAGTTGACCGGTGATTCACGAACGTTAAAACTTGTAAAAACAATACGATGACATATATATGGTTATATATATAGTTAACATATTTTTATTATAAGTATGTATCTCATTGGATATTTTAACAATGAGTTATATACATAAAAATGAGACTATTAATTTAAGAAACTCGAAAACGATATATATAACGATTATCGTTATAACAACGTCTTACTAGGTACATATGAATCATATTAAGATATTGATACACTTGGTTAATTATGTTAAATGATAAGTAAATATATTATTAAGTGTATTAACAATGAAATACATATGTAAAAATAAGACTACTAACTTAATGATTTCGAAACGAGACATATATGTAACGATTATCGTTGTAACGACATTTAACTGTATATACATCATACTAAGATATATTATATATCATAATATCATGATAATATAACAATTTAACATCTCATTTGTTATAATAAACAATGGGTTAACAACATTCAACAAGATCGTTAACCTAAAGGTTTCAAAACAACATTTACATGTAACGACTAACGATGACTTAACGACTCAGTTAAAATGTATATACATGTAGTGTTTTAATATGTATTCATACACTTTTGAAAGACTTCAAGACACTTATCAAAATACTTCTACTTAACAAAAATGCTTACAATTACATCCTCGTTCAGTTTCATCAACAATTCTACTCGTATGCACCCGTATTCGTACTCGTACAATACACAGCTTTTAGATGTATGTACTATTGGTATATACACTCCAATGATCAGCTCTTAGCAGCCCATGTGAGTCACCTAACACATGTGGGAACCATCATTTGGCAACTAGCATGAAATATCTCATAAAATTACAAAAATATGAGTAATCATGTAACGACCCGCACTTTTTCGATCATTCTATACTTATAAGATTAATATTTACATAAATTAAACCTTGCCAACATGATAAGCAATCCAAATTGTCGAGACTGATATTTCCGAAAAGAGTTTTACACAACGTTTGACCGTCTAGTTTGACCGATGATATCACGAACCATACAATATATGATAATTATACGTTTGTGTATATATATGTATATATACATATTTAACATGATTAAGGAATGTTTTAATACCTCATTTTATATTAATAACAACAAGTTATATGTGTATTTTGAAACTACTAACTTAAGTTTTCAAAACGATAACTATACGTAACGTTATTTGACATAAATACTTAAGACATATAATGTTTATACATATATTGTATAAGTAATGTATTTAATCACTTTTAAGAACTTAAATACATAAAATCATATAAGTGTATTCACAAAAGATAGCTATATTTGAATCCTCATTTCATTTTTCACAAAATTTCTATACGTATACCTAGAGTATTTGTACTCGTATCATACCTAGCTCCTATACGTATTTACTAATAGTAAATACACATCAAAATCACCACCTAACCAGCCATTATTCATGCCCTTAGAGCTAGGTAATTACTTTTGGATGATTACTTGACTAATTACAAAAATACAAACTAAAATTTTGTCATGTTATCCTTAAAGATCACATTTTTAGGAGTATATATGTATCATCATTTTTGATTCATTTTTACTTCAATCTCTTAACTAAAAACACACACTCTTTCTTACTCTCTAAACTCCTTAATCAATTCAGCAAAGTTTCCAAGAAGATCTAGCTTCAAAAACCATACTAAAACACCATACAAAAACCATACAAAAACACTTCAAGAAAACCCTCCAAGAACACCAACTTACTTCCAATCTTTCATCCACTTCTATCACCCTTTTGATTCTAGCTTCTTACTCCTCTTTTACAGCAAACTTATCCAAGGAACTTGAGGTAGAATCTATGTTCATAACCTTATTCGATTCATATATATATAGCTATCTTATTTTGTGGTACAAAAGTTTAACAACAAGAACATAGTTTGAATGTTTTCAAACTTGTTTGCAAACTAAATAGATCCTTCTAACTTAACTTTTAAAATACTTCAAGACCTGTAATATAACTTATGTATATGCTAATTTAACAAGGTAAAACTTGGTTTTTCAAAGTATAAGTATTTTTAGAAAAATGGTCATTAAATGATTTTGTTGTAACAAAAATGTTCAACTTCATATGTTTCACTAATGTTTCACTTATGCCGTATGATTTTGAATACAAACCAAGGTATTTACAGTTCATAGTCTTAAAGAAGAACTCGATCCAAGAAGATGGCAATTTGAATCAACGAAAACGGATTTGTAACGAAGAAACTATGACCGAAACAAAATTGGTTATCCAAGACTTAAATGACTTCGGGATTCATTGGAAAAATTTACATAAAATCACATACTTCTAAGATAACATGATATTTTATATATATGTACTTACAATTCAATTTCATATGGTTCAGGATCACCCGTAAGCAACACGAGAAGATTAATCATAAGATCCCATGATTGTACGCAACACGTCATTTGACAACACCGGTACCATGGGTCAAGATTAATCTCGACCAATACATATACGTTGGGGTTTTATTTATTTCGTTGGGGGTTTTGTTTATTGCGGGTATATTAAACATCTAAAAATGAACCATTAAAAATTGAATTACTAACATCGGAATGCTAACTACGGACTAAGGAAATATTCAAAATATTAAAAGTATAACAAGTATATATATATATAACGTTTGTTTTAAAATGAAAACATATTGATATATTATATATGGATAGGTTCGTGATATCAACCGGAAGACCGAGTCAAAATATATATATCATCAAGACAAGAGTGAGTATATAGTCCCACTTTTAAACTCTAAATATTTCGGGATGAGAATACATGTATTTTATGTTTTACGTTATGGACACAAGTAACTGAAAAATATATTCTACGTTGAGTTGTACCACTGGCATACTTCCCTGTAGCTTGGTAACTAATATTTACAGCGGTATTGTAAACGCGAATCCTGTTGATAGATCTATCGGGCCTGACAACCCCAACCGGACTGGACGACCAGTATTCAACGGTTGCACAGTACTTCGTTTTGTGACTACACTTGGTACGGTGTAGTAAGATTTCATAATAAAGGGAATATGCGACGTGATTAAATGTTAAGTATGGTTACCAAGTGCTCAACCACTTAGAATATTTTTACTAAAATGTTTATATATGAAATCTTGTGGTCTATATTTATATCGCTGCCGGCATTAAACCTATATCTCACCAACTTTATGTTGACGTTTTAAACATGTCTATTCTCAGGTGATAATTAGAAGCTTCCGCTGCAACATGTTGAATTTAAACAAGATCTTGAGTATGCATATTTGTGTCAAAAATAAAACTGCATATCGGAGGATTTGTAATGTAAAATATGCTAGAAATCGTATTGTTATCATCACATGTAAAGTTTGTAAGTCTAAGATTATCGCTAAACGATAATCAACTTTATTTTGTCTAAAGCTTGTATCAAAATAAGAATTATGGTTTGTAATGTAAAATATATGCAGTTGTTCTTTTAAAAATGTCGCATATAGAGGTCAATACCTCGCAATGAAATCATACGTTATCTAACACGTTCTTATGGTTAAGGACGGGTTATGACATGTGGTATCAGAGCGGTGGTCTTAGCGAACCAGGTTTGCATTAGTGTGTCTAACCGATAAGTCGTTAGGATACATTAGTAAGTCTGGACTTTGACCGGGTCTGATTTAAAAAAAAAAAAAAAAAAAAAAAAAAAACCATTGCTTATCACTGTTGGTTAAAATTTATATGTAAATATTATATAAGTACTAATGGGTTAGTTGTTGTGTGATAGATGTCGAGCTCAAAAATTGTTATCACAATCAACGACTCCGAATCAGAATCTTCAGATGGCGTTCCAGTCATTAACCTGTCCGATGACGAAAATGATATCCTTGGGGAAGACTCACAAATTCCGGAAAGTGAACCCGAGGAGGAAAGTGAACCCGAGGAGGAAAGTGAACCCGAGGAGGAAAGTGAACCCGAGGAGGAAAGTGAACCCGAGGAAGAAATACAGGAAATTACAAAAGACGAGTTCGAACTAGGAAAGAAACGAAAGGCTAATGAATTAGAAAATCCAAATTCCGAGTTTAATGAGAATGATGTGGCACCAATTCCACTCAACACTACCACCCCTATCCCCGCTATTCCTATTCGTTCTGTCCCGGCATCCAGTTCTTCAGTCCCACAGCCAAAATATAGGCAGACAGTTAGGATAAGCGTTAAGCAAATCTTTGTGTCTAAACGTCCTAGAAAATAGATCAAACGATGCGCTGCTGTGTCAAACCATGGAACCGAATAATGTTTTGTATAATATTAATAGTGTGGTTTGCTTAATGTTCGATGTAAGATAAGCATATGTAAAATATTGAAGTATGAAATGCAATAATTTTCCATGGTTAAGTATTATTTAGATTGTAGTAATTGATTCTGTACTAAGCTATTAAGTATGAACATTAACGGGTAGGTACTACCCAAGATATAATTATAAAACGCTAATAAGAAGAAAAGGCTTTTATAATAATACCTAGTTCATATTATTAATAAGCTATAATGTACTATAAATACACACTACATCTATAATAATCCATGTGAATAATTATTTTCTTTCATTAGGAAATGGCGCGATTGAATCGAATGACGGAACAAGAACTCGAGGAACTCATCAACCAGCGAGTGAACGACAGAATGTTATGGGTTGAGGCTGCAAGAGCTGCTGCAGTTAATCCAAATCCTCGTGTAGGATGCTCCTACAAGACGTTCCAAGCTTGCAAGCCATCATCATTCAGTGGAACGGAAGGACCTATCGGTTTAACCCGATGGATAGAAAAGATGGAGACGGTGTTCAAAATTAGCGGTTGTGATGAAAAAGACATGACCAAGTTTGCATCGTGCACTTTACAAGATAGTGCACTCACATGGTGGAAAAATTATGTGAAGGCTGTAGGAGGAGATGTAGCTTATGATACTCCTTGGGAAGAATTCAAAACAATGTTAATCAACGAGTATTGTCCAAGGAACGAGGTTAGGAAGTTGGAAGATGAATTACGAAGCCTGAAGGTTGTTGGTACTGAAATCACCAACTACAATCAGCGATTCATGGAATTAGTTTTGCTATGTCCTGAATTGGTTCCAACCGAAGAACGGAAGATTGAAATGTACAAAGATGGTTTGCCCAAAAAGGTCAAGGCAAATGTTACAGCATCGAAACCTAAGACAATTCATGAAGCTATAACCATGGCAAACGAGCTAATGGATCAGGTCATCATGGATAAGAAAGTATCCAATACTGATGTGAAGGTATCAGGTAACAAAAGAAAGTGGAATGGAAATTATGATCGAGGTAACCAACAACAATCTTTTAAGAAACAAGAAATCACGCAAGGTGCGGGTAGTGGTTTAAGCTTTGGTTATAAAGGACAAAATCCTTTATGCAACCGTTGCCACAAACATCACTTTGGTTACTGTAGTGTGTTATGCACCAAGTGTAATCGACAAGGTCATCTTGCGGAAGATTGTAAGGCTCTCGTTACAAATGGCAACAAGACTCCTGCCACCAACGCAAATAGAACTGCTTTGGCTACCATTACTTGTTTTAGTTGTGGAAAACAAGGTCACTATAAGAGTCAGTGCCCGAATCAGAATGGCGGACCTGCACGTGGAAGAGCGTTTGTTATTAATGCTAGAGAGGCACGAGAAGACCCGGAGCTTGTTACGGGTACGTTTACCATTAATAACTTATCAGCATCTATTTTATTTGATACTGGCGCCGATAGAAGTTACGTGTGTATAAATTTTTACACTAAATTGAATTGTTCATCATTACCTCTAGATGCTAAGTACATGATTGAGTTAGCTAATGGTAAACTAATTAAAGCCGATAAGATTTGTTGTGATTGTGAAATAAATCTAGCCGGAGAAACGTTTAAAATCGACTTAATACCCGTAGAATTAGGAGGTTTTGATGTAATAGTCGGCATGGACTGGATGTCCAAAGTAGGAGCGGAAGTTGTTTGTGCCAAGAAGGCAATTTGTATTCCTGGTAAGGATAAAATACCGGTGATGATTTATGGAGAGAAGGGTAATTCAAAGCTAAAACTCATTAGCTGTTTGAAAGCCAAGAAGTGTTTAGAAAAGGGATGTTACGCTATTTTAGCACATGTTAATAAGGTCGAAAAGAAAGAAAAGTGTATCAACGACGTGCCTGTGGCAAGAGATTTTCCTGAAGTTTTTCCAGAAGAATTGCCGGGATTACCTCCATTTAGATCGGTAGAATTTCAAATAGATTTAGTACCAGGAGCTGCACCAGTGGCTCGTGCTCCATATAGACTTGCACCGTCCGAATTAAAAGAACTTCAAGATCAGTTAAAAGAATTACTGGACCGTGGATTCATACGACCGAGTACTTCACCGTGGGGAGCTCCAATTTTGTTTGTTAAGAAGAAAGATGGATCTTTTAGGATGTGTATAGACTATCGTGAATTAAATAAGTTAACTATCAAGAATCGATATCCACTACCGAGAATTGATGACTTATTTGATCAATTGCAAGGATCATGTGTTTATTCGAAAATCGACTTAAGATCGGGCTATCATCAACTACGCGTTAAAGAAGAGGACATTCCGAAAACTGCTTTTCGGACACGTTATGGTCATTATGAATTTTTGGTTATGCCGTTTGGATTGACGAATGCGCCAGCTGTATTCATGGACCTCATGAATCGAGTTTGTAGTCCGTATTTAGATAAGTTTGTTATCGTTTTCATTGATGATATTCTTATCTATTCCAAGAATGAGCAAGAGCATGAAGAGCATTTAAGGTTGATACTGGAGTTGTTAAGAAAAGAACAACTTTATGCTAAATTTTCTAAGTGTGCTTTCTGGTTGAAAGAAGTGCAATTTCTTGGCCATGTTGTTAATAGCGAAGGAATTCAGGTTGATCCAGCAAAAACTGAAGCTATTGAAAAATGGGAGACTCCTAAGACACCAACACAGATACGCCAATTTTTGGGTTTAGCCGGTTATTATAGAAGGTTTATTCAAGATTTTTCCCGAATAGCTAAACCGTTGACAGCGTTAACGCAAAAAGGGAAGAAATATGAATGGACCTCGGAGCAGGAGAACGCATTTCAATTACTGAAGAAGAATTTAACTACGGCGCCTATTTTATCGTTACCAGAAGGGAACGATGATTTTGAAATATATTGTGACGCTTCGCGACAAGGTTTTGGTTGTGTTCTTATGCAACGGAAGAAAGTTATTGCATTCGCATCCCGACAATTGAAGATTCACGAGCGAAATTATACGACGCATGATCTAGAATTGGGAGCAGTCGTGTTTGCATTGAAGATGTGGAGACACTACTTGTATGGGGTTAAATTCACTGTGTTTACTGATCATAAAAGCCTTCAACATATTTTTGATCAGAAACAATTGAACATGAGGCAACGTAGGTGGGTCGAGTTAATAAACGACTATGATTGTGAAATTCGTTATCATCCCGGGAAAGCGAATGTGGTTGCTGACGCTTTAAGCAGAAAAGAACGAGAACCAATTCGAGTTCGAGCAATGAACATAAAAATTCGCATGAATCTCAACTCACAAATCAAAGAAGTTCAACGAGAAGCACTTACTAAAGAAAATATAGGAAATGAAATAATGAAGAAGTATGAGAAGCAACTCGTTATGCGGGAAGATGGAATTCGATATTTTGCAAATCGTATTTGGGTACCGAAGTTGGGAGGATTAAGGAAGTTGATATTGAACGAGGCACATAAGACAAGATATTCGATACATCCTGGAGTTGGAAAGATGTACCAAGATCTTAAGACGCATTATTGGTGGCCTAATTTGAAGACAGACGTTGCAACATATGTTGGGGAATGTTTAACTTGTTCCAAAGTCAAAGCAGAACACCAGAAGCCGTCAGGGTTACTTCAACAACCAGAAATTCCAGAATGGAAATGGGACGGTATTACCATGGATTTCATCACGAAGTTACCAAAGACTGCCTGGGGATACGACACCATTTGGGTGATTGTTGATCGTCTCACCAAGTCTGCACATTTCTTGCCTATAAAGGAAACAGATAGAATGGAGAAACTATTACGATTGTATATAAAGGAAGTTGTTTCAAGGCATGGAATACCTATTTCCATTATATCCGATCGTGATAGTAGATTTACCTCAAAGTTTTGGCAATCACTACAGGAGGCACTAGGAACTCGTTTGGATATGAGTACCGCATATCATCCGCAGACCGACGGGCAGAGTGAAAGAACAATTCAGACTCTTGAAGACATGCTCAGGGCATGTGTGATCGATTTTGGAAACGGATGGGATAAATATCTACCGTTAGCAGAATTCTCGTATAATAATAGTTATCATGCGAGCATTGGAGCTGCGCCATTCGAAGCATTGTATGGAAGGAAGTGTAGATCTCCTATCTGTTGGAATGAAGTAGGAGATCGACAATTAACTGGTCCCGAGATCATACATGAAACGACTGAGAAGATAGTGCAAATCAAGGAGAGATTAAAAACAGCCCGCAGTCGCCAAAAGAGCTACGCCGATGTCCGAAGGAAACCATTAGAGTTTCAGGTCGGGGACATGGTTATGCTAAAGGTGTCACCTTGGAAAGGTGTGATATGTTTTGGAAAAAGGGGTAAATTGAACCCAAGGTACGTAGGCCCGTTTAAGATCATCGAACGCATTGGACCGGTAGCTTATCGACTCGAGTTACCGCAACAACTCGCCGGAGTACATAATACCTTTCACATCTCAAACCTTAAGAAGTGTCTTGCAAAGGAAGACCTCACCATTCCTCTTGAAGAAATCCATGTCGACGAGAAACTACAATTCGTCGAAGAACCAATCGAAATCATGGACCGTGAAGTTAAACAACTCAAACAGAGCAATATACCGATTGTTAAGGTTCGTTGGAATGCTAGAAGAGGTCCTGAGTTTACTTGGGAACGAGAGGATCAGATGAAACGAAAGTATCCGCACTTGTTTCTCGATAACGCAAAATAGGTACAATTTTAAAATTTCGGGACGAAATTTATTTAACGGGGAGGTAATGTAACGACCCGCACTTTTTCGATCATTCTATACTTATAAGATTAATATTTACATAAATTAAACCTTGCCAACATGATAAGCAATCCAAATTGTCGAGACTGATATTTCCGAAAAGAGTTTTACACAACGTTTGACCGTCTAGTTTGACCGATGATATCACGAACCATACAATATATGATAATTATACGTTTGTGTATATATATGTATATATACATATTTAACATGATTAAGGAATGTTTTAATACCTCATTTTATATTAATAACAACAAGTTATATGTGTATTTTGAAACTACTAACTTAAGTTTTCAAAACGATAACTATACGTAACGTTATTTGACATAAATACTTAAGACATATAATGTTTATACATATATTGTATAAGTAATGTATTTAATCACTTTTAAGAACTTAAATACATAAAATCATATAAGTGTATTCACAAAAGATAGCTATATTTGAATCCTCATTTCATTTTTCACAAAATTTCTATACGTATACCTAGAGTATTTGTACTCGTATCATACCTAGCTCCTATACGTATTTACTAATAGTAAATACACATCAAAATCACCACCTAACCAGCCATTATTCATGCCCTTAGAGCTAGGTAATTACTTTTGGATGATTACTTGACTAATTACAAAAATACAAACTAAAATTTTGTCATGTTATCCTTAAAGATCACATTTTTAGGAGTATATATGTATCATCATTTTTGATTCATTTTTACTTCAATCTCTTAACTAAAAACACACACTCTTTCTTACTCTCTAAACTCCTTAATCAATTCAGCAAAGTTTCCAAGAAGATCTAGCTTCAAAAACCATACTAAAACACCATACAAAAACACTTCAAGAAAACCCTCCAAGAACACCAACTTACTTCCAATCTTTCATCCACTTCTATCACCCTTTTGATTCTAGCTTCTTACTCCTCTTTTACAGCAAACTTATCCAAGGAACTTGAGGTAGAATCTATGTTCATAACCTTATTCGATTCATATATATATAGCTATCTTATTTTGTGGTACAAAAGTTTAACAACAAGAACATAGTTTGAATGTTTTCAAACTTGTTTGCAAACTAAATAGATCCTTCTAACTTAACTTTTAAAATACTTCAAGACCTGTAATATAACTTATGTATATGCTAATTTAACAAGGTAAAACTTGGTTTTTCAAAGTATAAGTATTTTTAGAAAAATGGTCATTAAATGATTTTGTTGTAACAAAAATGTTCAACTTCATATGTTTCACTAATGTTTCACTTATGCCGTATGATTTTGAATACAAACCAAGGTATTTACAGTTCATAGTCTTAAAGAAGAACTCGATCCAAGAAGATGGCAATTTGAATCAACGAAAACGGATTTGTAACGAAGAAACTATGACCGAAACAAAATTGGTTATCCAAGACTTAAATGACTTCGGGATTCATTGGAAAAATTTACATAAAATCACATACTTCTAAGATAACATGATATTTTATATATATGTACTTACAATTCAATTTCATATGGTTCAGGATCACCCGTAAGCAACACGAGAAGATTAATCATAAGATCCCATGATTGTACGCAACACGTCATTTGACAACACCGGTACCATGGGTCAAGATTAATCTCGACCAATACATATACGTTGGGGTTTTATTTATTTCGTTGGGGGTTTTGTTTATTGCGGGTATATTAAACATCTAAAAATGAACCATTAAAAATTGAATTACTAACATCGGAATGCTAACTACGGACTAAGGAAATATTCAAAATATTAAAAGTATAACAAGTATATATATATATATAACGTTTGTTTTAAAATGAAAACATATTGATATATTATATATGGATAGGTTCGTGATATCAACCGGAAGACCGAGTCAAAATATATATATCATCAAGACAAGAGTGAGTATATAGTCCCACTTTTAAACTCTAAATATTTCGGGATGAGAATACATGTATTTTATGTTTTACGTTATGGACACAAGTAACTGAAAAATATATTCTACGTTGAGTTGTACCACTGGCATACTTCCCTGTAGCTTGGTAACTAATATTTACAGCGGTATTGTAAACGCGAATCCTGTTGATAGATCTATCGGGCCTGACAACCCCAACCGGACTGGACGACCAGTATTCAACGGTTGCACAGTACTTCGTTTTGTGACTACACTTGGTACGGTGTAGTAAGATTTCATAATAAAGGGAATATGCGACGTGATTAAATGTTAAGTATGGTTACCAAGTGCTCAACCACTTAGAATATTTTTACTAAAATGTTTATATATGAAATCTTGTGGTCTATATTTATATCGCTGCCGGCATTAAACCTATATCTCACCAACTTTATGTTGACGTTTTAAACATGTCTATTCTCAGGTGATAATTAGAAGCTTCCGCTGCAACATGTTGAATTTAAACAAGATCTTGAGTATGCATATTTGTGTCAAAAATAAAACTGCATATCGGAGGATTTGTAATGTAAAATATGCTAGAAATCGTATTGTTATCATCACATGTAAAGTTTGTAAGTCTAAGATTATCGCTAAACGATAATCATCTTTATTTTGTCTAAAGCTTGTATCAAAATAAGAATTATGGTTTGTAATGTAAAATATATGCAGTTGTTCTTTTAAAAATGTCGCATATAGAGGTCAATACCTCGCAATGAAATCATACGTTATCTAACACGTTCTTATGGTTAAGGACGGGTTATGACAAATCATTCATGACTTATTTACATGAAAACAAAATTACATATCCTTTATATCTAATCCATACACCAACGACCAAAAACACCTACAAACACTTTCATTCTTCAATTTTCTTCATCTAATTGATCTCTCTCAAGTTCTATCTTCAATTTCTAAGTGTTCTTCATATATTTTACAAGTTCTAGTTACATAAAATCAAGAATACTTTCAAGTTTGCTAGCTCACTTCCAATCTTGTAAGGTGATCATCCAACCTCAAGAAATCTTTGTTTCTTACAGTAGGTTATCATTCTAATACAAGGTAATAATCATATTCAAACTTTGATTCAATTTCTATAACTATAACAATCTTATTTCAAGTGATGATCTTACTTGAACTTGTTTTCGTGTCATGATTCTGCTTCAAGAACTTCGAGCCATCCAAGGATCCGTTGAAGCTAGATCCATTTTTCTCTTTTCCAGTAGGTTTATCCAAGGAACTTAAGGTAGTAATGATGTTCATAACATCATTCGATTCATACATATAAAGCTATCTTATTCGAAGGTTTAAACTTGTAATCACTAGAACATAGTTTAGTTAATTCTAAACTTGTTCGCAAACAAAAGTTAATCTTTCTAACTTGAATTTTAAAATCAAATAAACACATGTTCTATATCTATATGATATGCTAACTTAATGATTTAAAACCTGGAAACACGAAAAACACCGTAAAACCGGATTTACGCCGTCGTAGTAACACCGCGGGCTGTTTTGGGTTAGTTAATTAAAAACTATGATAAACTTTGATTTAAAAGTTGTTATTCTCAGAAAATGATTTTTATTAGGAACATGAAACTATATCCAAAAATTATGGTTAAACTCAAAGTGGAAGTATGTTTTCTAAAATGGTCATCTAGACGTCGTTCTTTCGACTGAAATGACTACCTTTACAAAAATGACTTGTAACTTATTTTTCCGACTATAAACCTATACTTTTTTTGTTTAGATTCATAAAATAGAGTTCAATATGAAACCATAGCAATTTGATTCACTCAAAACGGATTTAAAATGAAGAAGTTATGGGTAAAACAAGATTGGATAATTTTTCTCATTTTAGCTACGTAAAAATTGGTAACAAATCTATTCCAACCATAACTTAATCAACTTGTATTATATATTATGTAATCTTGAGATACCATAGACACGTATACAATGTTTCGACCTATCATGTCGACACATCTATATATATTTCGGAACAACCATAGACACTCTATATGTGAATGTTGGAGTTAGCTATACAGGGTTGAGGTTGATTCCAAAATATATATAGTTTGAGTTGTGATCAATACTGAGATACGTATACACTGGGTCGTGGATTGATTCAAGATAATATTTATCGATTTATTTCTGTACATCTAACTGTGGACAACTAGTTGTAGGTTACTAACGAGGACAGCTGACTTAATAAATTTAAAACATCAAAATATATTAAAAGTGTTGTAAATATATTTTGAACATACTTTGATATATATGTATATATTGTTATAGGTTCGTGAATCAACCAGTGGCCAAGTCTTACTTCCCGACGAAGTAAAAATCTGTGAAAGTGAGTTATAGTCCCACTTTTAAAATCTAATATTTTTGGGATGAGAATACATGCAGGTTTTATAAATGATTTACAAAATAGACACAAGTACGTGAAACTACATTCTATGGTTGAATTATCGAAATCGAATATGCCCCTTGTTATTAAGTCTGGTAATCTAAGAATTAGGGAACAGACACCCTAATTGACGCGAATCCTAAAGATAGATCTATTGGGCCTAACAAACCCCATCCAAAGTACCGGATGCTTTAGTACTTCGAAATTTATATCTGTGACGACCCGAAAATTTTTGACTAAATTTAAACATTATCTTTATATTATTCTGACACGATAAGCAATGTTTGTTAAGTTAAATCTCAAGGATTTTAAACTATGTTTATACATTCATTTAAACCTCGACCAAATTCCAATGATTCACGAACCATTAAATGAACATATATGAATATGTATGTATATGTGTATATGTTATAAATTGAAAATGTCAACAAAGTATTTAAAAGTATAATGCTTTATATGAATGTATTTGTTTCAATATGATTTGAAATGTCCCGTTCTTATTGATTAAAAACGTTCCATATTAATTGATTTCGTTGCGAGGTTTTGACCTCTATATGAGACGTTTTTCAAAGACTGCATTCATTTTAAAACAAACCATAACCTTTATTTCATCAATAAAGGTTTAAAAAGCTTTATGTAGATTATCAAATAATGATAATCTAAAATATCCTGTTTACACACGACCATTACATAATGGTTTACAATACAAATATGTTACAACAAAATAAGTTTCTTGAATGCAGTTTTTACACAATATCATACAAGCATGGACTCCAAATCTCGTCCTTATTTAAGTATGCGACAGCGGAAGCTCTTAATAATCACCTGAGAATAGACATGCTTAAAACATCAACAAAAATGTTGGTGAGTTATAGGTTTAACCTATATATATCAAATCGTAACAATAGACCACAAGATTTCATATTTCAATACACATCCCATACATAGAGATAAAAATCATTCATATGGTGAACACCTGGTTACCGACATTAACAAGATGCATATATAAGAATATCCCCATCATTCCGGGACACCCTTCGGATATGATATAAATTTCGAAATACTAAAGCATCCGGTACTTTGGATGGGGTTTGTTAGGCCCAATAGATCTATCTTTAGGATTCGCGTCAATTAGGGTGTCTGTTCCCTAATTCTTAGATTACCAGACTTAATAAAAAGGGGCATATTCGATTTCGATAATTCAACCATAGAATGTAGTTTCACGTACTTGTGTCTATTTTGTAAATCATTTATAAAACCTGCATGTATTCTCATCCCAAAAATATTAGATTTTAAAAGTGGGACTATAACTCACTTTCACAGATTTTTACTTCGTCGGGAAGTAAGACTTGGCCACTGGTTGATTCACGAACCTATAACAATATATACATATATATCAAAGTATGTTCAAAATATATTTACAACACTTTTAATATATTTTGATGTTTTAAGTTTATTAAGTCAGCTGTCCTCGTTAGTAACCTACAACTAGTTGTCCACAGTTAGATATACAGAAATAAATCGATAAATATTATCTTGAATCAATCCACGACCCAGTGTATACGTATCTCAGTATTGATCACAACTCAAACTATACATATTTTGGAATCAACCTCAACCCTGTATAGCTAACTCCAACATTCACATATAGAGTGTCTATGGTTGTTCCGAAATATATATAGATGTGTCGACATGATAGGTCGAAACATTGTATACGTGTCTATGGTATCTCAAGATTACATAATATACAATACAAGTTGATTAAGTTATGGTTGGAATATATTTGTTACCAATTTTCACGTAGCTAAAATGAGAAAAATTATCCAATCTTGTTTTACCCATAACTTCTTCATTTTAAATCCGTTTTGAGTGAATCAAATTGCTATGGTTTCATATTGAACTCTATTTTATGAATCTAAACAGAAAAAGTATAGGTTTATAGTCAGAAAAATAAGTTACAAGTCGTTTTTGTAAAGGTAGTCATTTCAGTCGAAAGAACGACGTCTAGATGACCATTTTAGAAAACATACTTCCACTTTGAGTTTAACTATAATTTTTGGATATAGTTTCATGTTCATAATAAAAATTATTTTCTCAGAATAACAACTTTTAAATCAAAGTTTATCATAGTTTTTAATTAACTAACCCAAAACAGCCCGCGGTGTTACTACGACGGCGTAAATCCGGTTTTACGGTGTTTTTCGTGTTTCCAGGTTTTAAATCATTAATTTAGCATATCATATAGATATAGAACATGTGTTTAGTTAATTTTAAAAGTCAAGTTAGAAGGATTAACTTTTGTTTGCGAACAAGTTTAGAATTAACTAAACTATGTTCTAGTGATTACGAGTTTAAACCTTCGAATAAGATAGTTTTATATATATGAATCGAATGATGTTATGAACATCATTACTACCTCAAGTTTAGTAGGTAAACCTACTGGAAGTGACAAGAAATGATCTAGCTTCAAAGGATCTTGGATGGCTTGAAAGTTCTTGAAGTAGGATCATGACACAAAAACAAGTTCAAGTAAGATTTTTACTCGAATTAAGATAGTTTATAGTTATAGAAATTGAATCAAAGTTTGAATATGAATATTACCTTGAATAAGAAAGATAACCTACTGTATGTAACAAAGGTTTCTTGATCTTAGATGATTACTTGGAATGGATTAGAAAGCTTGGAAGTAAATTAGTAAACTTGAAGGGATTTTTGAAGTGTTCTTGAAGTGTTCTTCCTATGATGATTATAGCTTGATTCTTGAAGTGATTTTTGATGAAGATGATGATTAATTACTGGAAAAATACGTTCATAATAGTGTGGGTGTGTTGAGAGAGAATTAGAAAGAGAATTGGAAGTGAAATGGAATGAATGATGAGTGGTAATTGGTGAGTGGTGAGTGGGGTTAAAAGGAGTTCTAGTTAGTTGACTAGCTCATGGTAGAAGTTAAAATTGATTAGTCATACATGACATAATCAAGAGTGGAATCCCATGCTAGTTCCTATTGGTATATACCCATAGTAAGTACGTTTTGAAGCTGTGTATAATACGGGTAAAAATACGACTAGAATTCTTGATGAAAGAAAAGAATGTGAAAGTAACTTTAACCATTTTCGTTAAGTATGAGTGTTTTGATATATGTCTTGAAGTCTTCCAAAAGTATTTTAATACATCTAAATACACTACATGTATATACATTTTAACTGAGTCGTTAAGTCATCGTTAGTCGTTACATGTAAGTGTTGTTTTGAAACCTTTAAGTTAACGATCTCAATTAATGCTGTTAACTCATTATTTATTATATCTAATGAGATGTTAAATTATTATATTATCATGATATTATGATATATTAATATATCTTAATATGATATATATATATATATACATTTAAATGTTGTTACAACGATAATCGTTACATATATGTCTCGTTTCGAAATCCTTAAGTTAGTAGTCTTGTTTATATGTATATAACTCATTGTTAATATACTTATGGAGATACTTACTTATCATAATCTCATGTTAACCATATGTATATCCATATATATATCGTCATGTCGTTTTTACAAGTTTTAACGTTCGTGAATCGCCGGTCAACTTGGGTGGTCAATTGTCTATATGAAACATATTTCAATTAATCAAGTCTTAACAAGTTTGATTGCTTAACATGTTGGAAACATTTAATCATGTAAATATCAATCTCAATTAATATATATAAACATGGAAAAGTTCGGGTCACTACAGTACCTACCCGTTAAATAAATTTCGTCCCGAAATTTTAAGCTGTTGAAGGTGTTGACGAATCTTCTGGAAATAGATGCGGGTATTTCCTCTTCATCTGATCTTCACGCTCCCAGGTGAACTCGGGTCCTCTACGAGCATTCCATCGAACCTTAACAATTGGTATCTTGGTTTGCTTAAGTCTTTTAACCTCACGATCCATTATTTCGACGGGTTCTTCGATGAATTGAAGTTTTTCGTTGATTTGGATTTCATCTAACGGAATAGTGAGATCTTCTTTAGCAAAATATTTCTTCAAATTCGAGACGTGGAAAGTGTTATGTACAGCCGCGAGTTGTTGAGGTAACTCAAGTCGGTAAGCTACTGGTCCGACACGATCAATAATCTTGAATGGTCCAATATACCTTGGATTTAATTTCCCTCGTTTACCAAATCGAACAACGCCTTTCCAAGGTGCAACTTTAAGCATGACCATCTCTCCAATTTCAAATTCTATATCTTTTCTTTTAATGCCAGCGTAGCTCTTTTGTCGACTTTGGGCGGTTTTCAACCGTTGTTGAATTTGGATGATCTTTTCGGTAGTTTCTTGTATAATCTCCGGACCCGTAATCTGTCTATCCCCCACTTCACTCCAACAAATCGGAGACCTGCACTTTCTACTATAAAGTGCTTCAAACGGCGCCATCTCAATGCTTGAATGGTAGCTGTTGTTGTAGGAAAATTCTGCTAACGGTAGATGTCGATCTCAACTGTTTCCGAAATCAATAACACATGCTCGTAGCATGTCTTCAAGCGTTTGTATCGTCCTTTCGCTCTGCCCATCAGTTTGTGGATGATAGGCAGTACTCATGTCTAGACGAGTTCCTAATGCTTGCTGTAATGTCTGCCAGAATCTTGAAATAAATCTGCCATCCCTATCAGAGATAATAGAGATTGGTATTCCATGTCTGGAGACGACTTCCTTCAAATACAGTCGTGCTAACTTCTCCATCTTATCATCTTCTCTTATTGGTAGGAAGTGTGTGGATTTAGTGAGACGATCAACTATTACCCAAATAGTATCAAAACCACTTGCAGTCCTTGGCAATTTAGTGATGAAATCCATGGTAATGTTTTCCCATTTCCATTCCGGGATTTCGGGTTGTTGAAGTAGACCTGATGGCTTCTGATGCTCAGCTTTGACCTTAGAACACGTCAAACATTCTCCTACGTATTTAGCAACATCGGCTTTCATACCCGGCCACCAAAAATGTTTCTTGAGATCCTTGTACATCTTCCCCGTTCCAGGATGTATTGAGTATCTGGTTTTATGAACTTCTCTAAGTACCATTTCTCTCATATCTCCAAATTTTGGTACCCAAATCCTTTCAGCCCTATACCGGGTTCCGTCTTCCCGAATATTAAGATGCTTCTCCGATCCTTTGGGTATTTCATCCTTTAAATTTCCCTCTTTTAAAACTCCTTGTTGTGCCTCCTTTATTTGAGTAGTAATGTTATTATGAATCATTATATTCATAGATTTCACTCGAATGGGTTCTCTGTCCTTCCTGCTCAAGGCATCGGCTACCACATTTGCCTTCCCCGGGTGGTAACGAATCTCAAAGTCGTAATCATTCAATAATTCAATCCACCTACGCTGCCTCATATTCAGTTGTTTCTGATTAAATATGTGTTGAAGACTTTTGTGGTCGGTATATATAATACTTTTGACCCCATATAAGTAGTGCCTCCAAGTCTTTAATGCAAAAACAACCGCGCCTAATTCCAAATCATGCGTCGTATAATTTTGTTCGTGAATCTTCAATTGTCTAGACGCATAAGCAATCACCTTCGTTCGTTGCATTAATACACAACCAAGACCTTGCTTTGATGCGTCACAATAAATCACAAAATCATCATTCCCTTCAGGCAATGACAATATAGGTGCCGTAGTTAGCTTTTTCTTCAATAACTGAAACGCTTTCTCTTGTTCATCATTCCATTCAAATTTCTTCCCTTTATGCGTTAATGCAGTCAAGGGTTTTGCTATTCTGGAAAAGTCTTGGATGAACCTTCTGTAGTAACCAGCTAGTCCTAAAAACTGGCGTATGTGTTTCGGAGTTTTCGGGGTTTCCCACTTTTCAACAGTTTCTATCTTTGCCGGATCCACCTTAATACCTTCTTTGTTCACTATGTGACCGAGGAATTGAACTTCTTCCAACCAAAATGCACACTTTGAAAACTTAGCGTACAATTCTTCCTTCCTCAATACTTCTAACACCTTTCTCAAATGTTCACCGTGTTCTTGGTCATTCTTTGAGTAAATAAGTATGTCATCAATGAAAACAATGACAAACTTGTCAAGGTATGGTCCACACACTCGGTTCATAAGGTCCATGAACACAGCTGGTGCATTAGTTAAACCAAACGGCATGACCATAAACTCGTAATGACCGTAACGTGTTCTGAAAGCAGTCTTTGGAATATCATCTTCTTTCACCCGCATTTGATGATACCCGGAACGTAAGTCAATCTTTGAATAAACAGACGAGCCTTGTAGTTGATCAAATAAGTCGTCGATTCTCGGTAGTGGGTAGCGGTTCTTGATGGTAAGTTTGTTCAACTCTCGGTAGTCGATACACAACCTGAATGTACCATCTTTCTTCTTGACAAACAAAACAGGAGCTCCCCACGGTGATGTGCTTGGTCGAATGAAACCACGCTATAAAAGTTCTTGTAATTGGCTTTGCAGTTCTTTCATCTCGCTGGGTGCGAGTCTGCAAGGAGCACGAGCTATTGGTGCAGCTCCTGGTACAAGATCTATTTGAAATTCAACGGATCGATGTGGGGGTAATCCCGGTAATTCTTTCAGAAATACATCGGGAAATTCTTTTGCAATGGGAACATCATTGATGCTCTTTTCTTCAGTTTGTACTTTCTCGACGTGTGCTAGAACAGCATAGCAACCTTTTCTTATTAGTTTTTGTGCCTTCAAATTACTAATAAGATGTAGCTTCGTGTTGCCCTTTTCTCCGTACACCATTAAGGGTTTTCCTTTTTCTCGTATAATGCGAATTGCATTTTTGTAACAGACGATCTCTGCTTTCACTTCTTTCAACCAGTCCATACCGATTATCACATCAAAACTCCCTAACTCTACTGGTATCAAATCAATCTTAAATGTTTCGCTAACCAGTTTAATTTCTCGATTCCGACATATATTATCTGCTGAAATTAATTTACCATTTGCTAATTCGAGTAAAAATTTACTATCCAAAGGCGTCAATGGACAACTTAATTTAGCACAAAAATCTCTACTCATATAGCTTCTATCTGCACCCGAATCAAATAAAACGTAAGCAGATTTATTGTCAATAAGAAACGTACCCGTAACAAGCTCCGGGTCTTCCTGTGCCTCTGCCGCATTAATATTGAAAACTCTTCCGCGGCCTTGTCCATTCGTGTTCTCCTGGTTCGGGCAATTTCTAATAATGTGGCCCGGTTTTCCACATTTATAACAAACTACATTGGCATAACTTGCTCCAACACTACTTGCTCCGCCATTACTTGTTCCGACACCATTTGTTCCTTTCGTTCTGTTAACCCCTGGTCCGTAGACATCACACTTCGCCGCGCTATGACCATTTCTTTTACACTTGTTGCAAAATTTGGTGCAGAACCCCGAGTGATACTTTTCACACCTTTGGCATAGCTGCTTCTGATTGTTGTTGTTGTTGCGGTTATTATTGTTGTTAAGATGATTGTTGTGGTTGCTGTTGTTGTTATTGTTGTTGTTGGGCCGTTTGTTGTAGTTGCGATTGATGTTGCGATTGTTAGGATAGTTGTTGCGATTATTGTTATAATTGCTGTTGTTATTGTATTGGTGATTCTTATCACCGTTTTCCTCCCACTTTCTTTTGACTTGCTTCACATTAGCCTCTTCAGCAGTCTGTTCTTTAATTCTTTCTTCAATCTGGTTCACTAGTTTGTGAGCCATTCTACATGCCTGTTGTATGGAGGCGGGCTCGTGTGAACTTATATCTTCTTGGATTCTTTCTGGTAATCCTTTCACAAACGCGTCGATCTTCTCTTCCTCATCTTCGAATGCTCCCGGACACAATAGGCACAATTCTGTGAATCGTCTTTAATACGTGGTAATATCAAATCCTTGGGTTCGTAACCCTCTAAGTTCTGTCTTGAGCTTATTGACCTCGGTTCTGGGACTGTACTTTTCGTTCATCAAGTGCTTGAATGCTGACCACGGTAGTGCGTACGCATCGTCTTGTCCCACTTGCTCTAGATAGGTATTCCACCATGTTAACGCAGAACCTGTGAAGGTATGCGTAGCGTACTTCACTTTGTCCTCTTCAGTACACTTACTTATGGCAAACACCGATTCGACCTTCTCGGTCCACCGTTTCAATCCGATCGGTCCTTCGGTTCCATCAAATTCCAAAGGTTTGCAGGCAGTGAATTCTTTGTAGGTGCATCCTACACGATTTCCTGTACTGCTAGATCCAAGGTTATTGTTGGTATGTAGCGCAGCCTGTACTGCTGCTATGTTTGAAGCTAGAAAAGTACGGAATTCCTCTTCATTCATATTCACGGTGTGTCGAGTAGTCGGTGCCATTTCCTTCAAAATAGTTAAATGGAACAAGTTAATCATACAGAATATTAAGAGTAGTTAATAGTATTTCGTAGCATAATATGAACTCATTTATAAAAGCTTTTTCTTCATATTAGCGTTTTATAAGTTTAAATTCGGGTAGTACCTACCCGTTAAGTTCATACTTAGTAGCTAATATACAATTCAACTACTACAATTCTATATGAAAAACTGATTATAATAATATTTCGCGTTCAAACTTTTACACAATATTTTACAAACTTACAATACCGCTTATTTTACATATAGCATGAAATATAGCACACAATAAATTTGATACAAGATGGTTGTGATGATAATTCTAGCTAGTACACAAGTCGTTCAGCAAAGGCAATAAAGACACGTAATTCATACGTCCAGAAACAAGTCATGCATTCTGGTTTTACTAGGATTACTTCCCATCCTTGGTCTTGTGGAACATAACCGTTATGGCCGTTGATAAGACAGCGTGTTGTAACGTCGTCAAAGGGACGAGGGTTACGTAATGTCCAACAGTCCCGTAACAATCTAAAAACCTCATTTCTTACCCCAATTACCGACTCCGTCACTTGTGGGAACGTTTTGTTTAATAGTTGTAGGCCGATGTTCTTGTTCTCACTTTGGTGAGAAGCGAACATTACTAATCCGTAAGCATAACATGCTTCTTTATGTTGCATGTTAGCCGCTTTTTCTAAATCACGAAGTCCAATATTCGGATATATTGAGTCAAAATAATTTCTTAACCCATTGCGTAAAATAGCATTTGGGTTCCCTGCAATATATGCGTCAAAGTAAACACATCGTAACTTATGGATTTCCCAATGTGATATCCCCCATCTTTCGAACGAAAGCCTTTTATAAACCAAGGCATTCTTGGAACGTTCTTCGAATGTCTTACAAACTGATCTCGCCTTAAATAGTTGTGCCGAAGAATTCTGACCGACTCTAGACAAGATTTCATCAATCATGTCTCCGGGTAGGTCTCTTAAAATATTGGGTTGTCTATCCATTTTGTGTTTTTATACTGTAAAATAGACAAGAGTTAGATTCATAAAAAAAATACTTATTAATACAAGCAATTTTTACATATATCATAAAGCATAAGCACACTATATTACATATATTACACCACACGAATACAACTATCTTATTCCGACTCGCTTGTTTCTTCTTCTTCGGTTTTGGTTCGTTTTGCTAAGTTTCTAGAGATATATGATGTTCCCCTAATACTAGCTGTTATTTTCCACATTGGTTTAGAAAAACCTGGTGGTTTAGAGGTTCCCGGGTCATTGTTACAACTTAAGGACTTCGGGGGTTGACGATACATATAAAGTTCATCGGGGTTGGAATTAGATTTCTCTATTTTTATGCCCTTTCCCTTATTATTCTCTTTTGCCTTTTTAAATTCATTTGGGGTAATTTCTATAACATCATCGGAATTCTCGTCAGAATCCGATTCATCGGAGAATTGGTAATCCTCCCAATATTTTGCTTCCTTGGCGGAAACACCATTGACCATAATTAACCTTGGTCGGTTGGTTGAGGATTTTCTTTTACTTAACCGTTTTATTATTTCCCCCACCGGTTCTATTTCTTCATCCGGTTCCGATTCTTCTTCCGGTTCCGATTCTTCTTCCGGTTCCGACTCTTCTTCCGGTTCCTCTTCGGGAACTTGTGAATCAGTCCACGAATCATTCCAATTTACATTTGACTCTTCATTGTTATTAGGTGAGTCAATGGGACTTGTTCTAGAGGTAGACATCTATCACATAATATCAAACGCGTTAAGAGATTAATATATCACATAATATTCACATGTTAAAAATATATAGTTTCCAACATAATTTGTTAAGCAATCATTTTTCAAGTAAACACGGTCGAAGTCCAGACTCACTAATGCATCCTAACAAACTCGATAAGACACACTAATGCAAAATTCTGGTTCTCTAAGACCAACGCTCTGATACCAACTGAAATGTCCCGTTCTTATTGATTAAAAACGTTCCATATTAATTGATTTCGTTGCGAGGTTTTGACCTCTATATGAGACGTTTTTCAAAGACTGCATTCATTTTAAAACAAACCATAACCTTTATTTCATCAATAAAGGTTTAAAAAGCTTTATGTAGATTATCAAATAATGATAATCTAAAATATCCTGTTTACACACGACCATTACATAATGGTTTACAATACAAATATGTTACAACAAAATAAGTTTCTTGAATGCAGTTTTTACACAATATCATACAAGCATGGACTCCAAATCTCGTCCTTATTTAAGTATGCGACAGCGGAAGCTCTTAATAATCACCTGAGAATAGACATGCTTAAAACGTCAACAAAAATGTTGGTGAGTTATAGGTTTAACCTATATATATCAAATCGTAACAATAGACCACAAGATTTCATATTTCAATACACATCCCATACATAGAGATAAAAATCATTCATATGGTGAACACCTGGTAACCGACATTAACAAGATGCATATATAAGAATATCCCCATCATTTCGGGACACCCTTCAGATATGATATAAATTTCGAAATACTAAAGCATCCGGTACTTTGGATGGGGTTTGTTAGGCCCAATAGATCTATCTTTAGGATTCGCGTCAATTAGGGTGTCTGTTCCCTAATTCTTAGATTACCAGACTTAATAAAAAGGGGCATATTCGATTTCGATAATTCAACCATAGAATGTAGTTTCACGTACTTGTGTCTATTTTGTAAATCATTTATAAAACCTGCATGTATTATCATTCCAAAAATATTAGATTTTAAAAGTGGGACTATAACTCACTTTCACAGATTTTTACTTCGTCGGGAAGTAAGACTTGGCCACTGGTTAATTCACGAACTTATAACAATATATACATATATATCAAAGTATGTTCAAAATATATTTACAACACTTTTAATATATTTTGATGTTTTAAGTTTATTAAGTCAGCTGTCCTCGTTAGTAACCTACAACTAGTTGTCCACAGTTAGATATACAGAAATAAATCGATAAATATTATCTTGAATCAATCCACGACCCAGTGTATACGTATCTCAGTATTGATCACAACTCAAACTATACATATTTTGGAATCAACCTCAACCCTGTATAGCTAACTCCAACATTCACATATAGAGTGTCTATGGTTGTTCCGAAATATATATAGATGTGTCGACATGATAGGTCGAAACATTGTATACGTGTCTATGGTATCTCAAGATTACATAATATACAATACAAGTTGATTAAGTTATGGTTGGAATATATTTGTTACCAATTTTCACGTAGCTAAAATGAGAAAAATTATCCAATCTTGTTTTACCCATAACTTCTTCATTTTAAATCCGTTTTGAGTGAATCAAATTGCTATGGTTTCATATTGAACTCTATTTTATGAATCTAAACAGAAAAAGTATAGGTTTATAGTCGGAAAAATAAGTTACAAGTCGTTTTTGTAAAGGTAGTCATTTCAGTCGAAAAAACGACGTCTAGATGACCATTTTAGAAAACATACTTCCACTTTGAGTTTAACTATAATTTTTGGATATAGTTTCATGTTCATAATAAAAATCATTTTCTCAGAATAACAACTTTTAAATCAAAGTTTATCATAGTTTTTAATTAACTAACCCAAAACAGCCCGCGGTGTTACTACGACGGCGTAAATCCGGTTTTATGGTGTTTTTCGTGTTTCCAGGTTTTAAATCATTAATTTAGCATATCATATAGATATAGAACATGTGTTTAGTTAATTTTAAAAGTCAAGTTAGAAGGATTAACTTTTGTTTGCGAACAAGTTTAGAATTAACTAAACTATGTTCTAGTGATTACGAGTTTAAACCTTCGAATAAGATAGTTTTATATATATGAATCGAATGATGTTATGAACATCATTACTACCTCAAGTTTAGTAGGTAAACCTACTGGAAGTGACAAGAAATGATCTAGCTTCAAAGGATCTTAGATGGCTTGAAAGTTCTTGAAGTAGGATCATGACACAAAAACAAGTTCAAGTAAGATTTTTACTCGAATTAAGATAGTTTATAGTTATAGAAATTGAATCAAAGTTTGAATATGAATATTACCTTGAATAAGAAAGATAACCTACTGTATGTAACAAAGGTTTCTTGATCTTAGATGATTACTTGGAATGGATTAGAAAGCTTGGAAGTAAATTAGTAAACTTGAAGGAATTTTTGAAGTGTTCTTGAAGTGTTCTTCCTATGATGATTATAGCTTGATTCTTGAAGTGATTTTTGATGAAGATGATGATTTATTACTGGAAAAATACGTTCATAATAGTGTGGGTGTGTTGAGAGAGAATTAGAAAGAGAATTGGAAGTGAAATGGAGTGATTGATGAGTGGTAATTGGTGAGTGGTGAGTGGGGTTAAAAGGAGTTCTAGTTAGTTGACTAGCTCATGGTAGAAGTTAAAATTGATTAGTCATACATGACATAATCAAGAGTGGAATCTCATGCTAGTTCCTATTGGTATATACCCATAGTAAGTACGTTTTGAAGCTGTGTATAATACGGGTAAAAATACGACTAGAATTCTTGATGAAAGAAAAGAATGTGAAAGTAACTTTAACCATTTTCGTTAAGTATGAGTGTTTTGATATATGTCTTGAAGTCTTCCAAAAGTATTTTAATACATCTAAATACACTACATGTATATACATTTTAACTGAGTCGTTAAGTCATCGTTAGTCGTTACATGTAAGTGTTGTTTTGAAACCTTTAAGTTAACGATCTCAATTAATGCTGTTAACCCATTATTTATTATATCTAATGAGATGTTAAATTATTATATTATCATGATATTATGATATATTAATATATCTTAATATGATATATATATACATTTAAATGTTGTTACAACGATAATCGTTACATATATGTCTCGTTTCGAAATCCTTAAGTTAGTAGTCTTGTTTATATGTATATAACTCATTGTTAATATACTTATGGAGATACTTACTTATCATAATCTCATGTTAACCATATGTATATCCATATATATATCGTCATGTCGTTTTTACAAGTTTTAACGTTCGTGAATCGCCGGTTAACTTAGGTGGTCAATTGTCTATATGAAACATATTTCAATTAATCAAGTCTTAACAAGTTTGATTGCTTAACATGTTGGAAACATTTAATCATGTAAATATCAATCTCAATTAATATATATAAACATGGAAAAGTTCGGGTCACTACATGATTATCGACGAAATTAAAAAAAATATATTAAATGATTGAATTATCAGAAACATTGAATTATGATTACAAGTCTCTGTTGAGAGGTCCACTATGATTTGAGAAATCTATTCCTCTTAACGATATTCGGAATAATTTGTAAAGCTATTTATAAATAAAAATAAAAATAAAAAGTGTCATTTACGAAAGTTAGACAAAAGCTATTGGAGAATTGGTTTCCATAATATTCTATTAATCTATTTTCAAACGTACAAAAACGTTTTCAGTTTAAAAAGAACTTTATTATTAAAACGTATATAACTTTTATAAATATCTAGAATCACTTTTGACAACTCATTACTTAACCAGTATAATAAATATAACGATATTTATATTTTATTTCATTAAATATATATAACGATTTAAATTAATATTATATATATTTATACACGTATTATACATACATAGTTTTTATATTTTTACTATACTTTAACTTTACCTTTACTTTACTTTACCTTTACTTTAACTTTAATAATTCACTTTAATAATTCATACTTTAATAATTCACTTTAATAATTCATACTTTAATAATTTACTTTAATAATTCATACTTTAATAATTCACTTTAATAATTCATACTTTAATAATTCACTTTAATAATTCATACTTTAATAATTCACTTTAATAATTCATAATTTAATAATTCACTTTAATAATTCATACTTTAATAATTCACTTTAATAATTCATACTTTAATAATTCACTTTAATAATTCAAAAATCTATTATAAATAGAATTCAATAGGTTTCATTATTTCATAGAAACTTGAAAATATATTTCTCTAAACTCTCTCAATCGATTTACATATATATATATATATATATATATATATATATATATATATATATATATATATATATATATATATATATATATATATATATATATACATATATATATATATTTGCTCTATATTATTTCAAGATATTATTAGTATACATAAAATATTACGACGGAGTGATGTCCGAGTGATTTCAAAATAGTTTTTTTGAATGAGTCGAAGCTAAGGAAATTATGGGTTATAGCTATGGAGGTGATGGGTATGGTTCATGGGTATGCTCGTGAGGTCAATCTAGTTTTTATCATCTACGTTGCGTCTACGTACTTTCCTGCAATATTGAATCTCAATATTGATACGTGAGCACTCATAACTTAACTTTTATATATTAATAGTGTATCCCTGACTAGTGCTCGAGTATATAGGATTATGCATGCTTGTACATTCGATATTGTCCTTAGATAGGTTTGTTGAATCCTGAATTAGATACATATGCTACTGAGATAGGGTATATGATATGCATGTCATTGGAAAGCTAGCGAAAAATTAAGAACTTTTCATTTAGATATCGAATGGTTTCGATGAACGGATTTGAAGTTATAGTCAACTGAATTTTAGTATTATTGTTAAAATGATTATTATTACTATCGTCGTTATTATTTTAATAGAAATATCATTGTTATTATAAAATATCATTATTACTATTATGTTAGTATTATCATTTTATCATAATAACATTTTTAGTAAATATAAATATTGTTAATTTTTTTATAGAATAATAATTATTATTATTACAAAATAATACAACTTTTACTTATTATTATTATGATCAATATTATTTTATCAAATAAATAGGGGATACAAAGATATTTTTCACCACGCGTAATATAATTACATTAATAATACTTACCACTATAGTTTTACGATATTAAGTGAACTTTATAAATTTTACTACTTAAGATATATAAAAGTATATTTTATCATATATAAACGTTAATATAAATTTTTATTAATAAATGACTTTTATTATTATAAAATCTAATAAATATATTTAAATATATAAAACGACTATAGCTAAGTTATAGAATAAACACGTATAAATTTTAGAAGTCATTTTGGGTTAAGTTGACTTTTGCATATTAGTCTCGAGCATTAGGATTATGGTACACTATGACTTGACCAAAAATTGTTAGACAAATATTGAACAACATATAAATATATATAATTAATATAGGTTCGTGAATCCGAGGCCAACCTTGCACTTGTTAAATGACGTTATATATATTTTTACTATAAAATACAGTATGGTGAGTTTCATTTGCTCCCTTTTATATATATTTTTGGGACTGAGAATACATGCGCTGTTTTTATAAATGTTTTACGAAATAGGCACAAGTACTAAAACTAATTCTACGTGGGTTTAAACCAGAAATATACCCTTAGCTTGGTAACATTAAACTACTTGTCTATGTACGGTAGGCGCGAATCCTAAAGATAGATCTATTGGGCCTGACAAACCCCATCCTGACTATGGGATGCTTTAGTACTTCGAGGTTATTTTAAACACACCTGATCTGGTGTACTTCAGAGGGTAAAACATGAACGTTAAGGCTTGTTACCGGGTGCCTACAACTTATAGAATACTTTTATACACTTGAGAGTGTACATATATTTATAAACGGAAATCTTGTGGTCTATTAATATATTGAAATGATTATTATGATAAACCTATGAACTCACCAACCTTTTGGTTGACACTTTAAAGCATGTTTATTCTCAGGTATTAAAGAAATCTTCCGCTGTGCATTAGCTCATTTTAAGGATATTACTTGGAGTCATTCATGGCATATTTTGAAAGACGTTGCATTCGAGTCATTGAGTTCATCAAGATTATTATTATGTCAATTATAGTTGGATGTATTATGAAATGGTGTGCATTCCGTCAACTTTCGTTGTAAAGAAAGTTTGTCTTTTAAAAACGAATGCAATGTTTGTAAAATGTATCATATAGAGGTCAAAATACCTCGCGATGTAATCAACTATTGTGAATCGTTTATAATGTATATGAACGGGTCCTTTCAGTTGGTATCAGAGCGGTGGTCTTAGCGAACCAGGTCTGCATTAGTGTGTCTGACTGATAGTCGTTAGGATGCATTAATGAGCCTGGACTTCGACCGTGTCTGCATGTCAAAAGTTTTACTTATCATTTTTGTCGGAAATTGCCTGCTTATCATTCTTAGTCTAGACACGTCTTACTGCATTGATTGCATGAATAGTGTATAGACAAAATTCATATCTTAGCGTATCTGCTAATCCATATCTTAGCGTATCTGTTACTGTAAACTTTGCCTGACATATCCCGTAATTTCCTCTGTAATCTACGAAATCTTTTGCGCTATATATATAGATATTCTATGTAATTAGAATACCACCCGATAGCCGAAAAATCATTTCATATCGAAAAATTCTTTATTCAATCGAACAAAATAGAATTCGTCATTAGTTCAAGTCCCTCGAATTCCGATATGGAATCCCACTCAAGCTCCGAAAGCAGTGTGACCGGAATGGATCAACCAATTAGCCATCATCTATTATGAATGAATTGGGGATAGGTTCGTAGCCTCCTCAATAATTGGAGACAAGAAGAAGGTGATCCCTTCCATCCACCACATTACCCTCTTGGCGATGAACCTGAAGCACTTACCAGCGAACCGGTCTGAAACACCATTTTCTCTCTCATTTTCAGAGTATCTCGTCACGATTATATACTACATCAAATTCTAGATTTTATTTATCCGCTCGTCCGAACCGACAATCACCCCGATGTAATAGAAGAAGTCAACGAGCTTCGCGCTCGAGTAGTGGCTTTAGAGAATATGGTGCAAGGGTTACAAACACCAACAAATAACGAAGTATTAATTCATAATTTCAATTTTATTGAATAAATACTCCGTAAAAGTTATGTAATTTCTAAAGTCTTTAGGGATTATTCAGTTCTAGTTTCAACCGTAAATCAAATGAGTTTAATTTAATATTAACTCATTAAATCTATGTTACATCTGAAGAAAATATGCACATATATATTTTCATAAAGACTGTAATAAAATTCTGTTGTACAAAATATTAATTGTGAAATTTTTTTTTAACGGGTAGGTAATACCCGAGAGATATATAAATTCACAATTAATATATTACATTTTTCGAATCTGATTAAGCAAATCATCAACTATACTCTCAAAATCTCACAACAATATACATTCTTGTATAGAAATCAAAACAACCATTCTCACCCAAATTTGATTACGCATTCTGATTTTGACAAATCAAAATCCAAGTCATGATTTAACAGAAGACATCACTATTAGATTCCTACATCTTTCAAAGCTATACTTTGACTTCAAAACCGTGTTAGAACATCATATGTATATTAACGATTACAAACTGTGTTCAAACTCTCCGAAGTTTTCGAAGACACTTCAAACAATGAACAATCGAGATGATGACCCAATCACATATTACCCACATTTATGTACCTAAAAAGCTCTCGAAGCCAAAGTCATAGTTCGACGCGTATCCGTGTCAGACCCTTTGGCATTTATTAGCTAAAATGACTTTTCAATTCCTTTTCAAAGTAGACAGTTTTGTCACAGCTCCAACAAGTCAACTTCGACTTTTCAGTCGGACTAGTCTTATTATAACCTCGATAGATACATTGCCCTTTCGTCATCGTTACTGGGGACCTTTCATATCTCACCACCTTAGTAATAAACTTACCAACAACTTCAATTATCTTTGACTTTTCAAAAAATTATTATATTTATTGAAATCACATCATTTACTCATTCGCATCTTGTAACGAGAATTGTCATACGAATCATCGAAAAACAGTAACCAGTATTTTAAAATCTCGCAGCATGTCTACGCCAACAGTTATATGTGTACGTAAAACGTCTATCTCCTGGACTTACATACTTTGAATGTGAAGTTCTGAAAAATATTCTGAACTGCAAACTAGTTCTTGAAATGCTGACGAAGCATCAAAAACTGTAAACGATCTTAACAGTAAAAAGTTTGATGACAATGAATAGTAAGGTGGTAAAGATGAGAAAAAGAGAAGGTTTGGAACTGGAAAACGGATTGAACAGACTATGAAGGAGGCTGTGGACAAATCACAAAGACTAAATCTGCCTTCAAAGAATCCAAATGATTCAGTGCCTGCTAAAGTCATTAACGAATACCTTACTCTTTATTCTAAACCTTTACAGACAAATCTTCATCATCATCCATCAATATTAGAAATTCTAAGATATTATCATATCTTTCATTATAAATATCCGCGATATTTCTGAAGATATTTTCACAACTAATCTTATCTGAAGTCATTTATTTCTTTGCGCTATCAGTGTTACATCATATAAGAAACTATTAGTTTCTATATTCTATAAACTTTCGAGTTTAAATTATGAATGTTTTGAAGTAGTGTTGGGAACTGAAGCATGAGTTAGTATAATATAATGACACTTGATCAACGTGATTATATTACAGTAAGTCATGCTGAGTTTCTAATGGGACATGACGATTCACAGACCATGCCGTCATCATGTTCCATGTTACACGACTCTTGTATTCTATTTAATCTCTAAAAATATCAAGAATATATTTTCTTGATGATTCGGTCTTTTCAGGGTATTCTGGTAAATTAACAAATCAAGATCGTGCCATTACCATTTCCTTCTTAGAACATTAACTATGTTCATTCTGAAATTCATATCTGCGAATACTGGACCATTACAAACGTTGCTTAATCGCAAGAAGAAGAAACGAAAGGACAAAACTCCAAAATAGAAATTGGAGTATAAATCGAAGCAAATAGAAGGGAGCATTAACTTGGATGTCAATGATTATAGAAGACAAAAGCAGGGGCTTTGAAATATAAGGGAAGATATAAAACCCAACAACCACCCAAAAATTATAAACCGTATATATCGATGCATATAGCAATATAAAGACACGGAAGAACTAAAAACACTATAAAACCGAGAATATAGTAGAAGTAAATAGATTCTTCCGGAGGCAGATGAAAAAGAAGAATGACAGATATGAAAGTGAGGAGTATATCGAGAATCAGTACTGGATGAAGCATATTGACAAATACTTTAAAATATGAGTTGAGGGAGAAAGAATAGAAGGTGTGAGTTGTAAGGAAACGAAGGAGGTGGATTTATAGTGAAATACCCGACAGAGAAATCAAGATGGATTATCGTATTAATTCGAAGAGAATCATAATCTCCTTAATCACTGAAGCATCAAATCCAACATAGATTACAAAGATTTTCTTTAAATTCGGAGATCAATTGTGATGACGTCAAAAGATATGACTAATCACTATAATCTTATTTCCTTCATTTACGATAACTTCCCTCATACGCTTTGAGTAATCGAATTATTTTATCCATACTTCTTAGACATGATAAAACTTCATAATCGTCATAATAACATTCTCATTGTTAGCCATAACGACCTCTATCAAATTTCGGGGATGAAATTTCTTTAACTGGTAGGTACTGTGACGACCCGAAAATTTTCGACTAAATTTAAACATTATCTTTATATTATTCTGACACGATAAGCAATGTTTGTTAAGTTAAATCTCAAGGATTTTAAACTATGTTTATACATTCATTTAAATCTCGACCAAATTCCAATGATTCACGAACCATTAAATGAACATATATGAATATGTATGTATATGTGTATATGTTATAAATTGAAAATGTCAACAAAGTATTTAAAAGTATAATGCTTTATATGAATGTATTTGTTTCAATATGATTATCGACGAAATTAAAAAAAAATATATTAAATGATTGAATTATCAGAAACATTGAATTATGATTACAAGTCTCTGTTGAGAGGTCCACTATGATTTGAGAAATCTATTCCTCTTAACGATATTCGGAATAATTTGTAAAGCTATTTATAAATAAAAATAAAAATAAAAAGTGTCATTTACGAAAGTTAGACAAAAGCTATTGGAGAATTGGTTTCCATAATATTCTATTAATCTATTTTCAAACGTACAAAAACGTTTTCAGTTTAAAAAGAACTTTATTATTAAAACGTATATAACTTTTATAAATATCTAGAATCACTTTTGACAACTCATTACTTAACCAGTATAATAAATATAACGATATTTATATTTTATTTCATTAAATATATATAACGATTTAAATTAATATTATATATATTTATACACGTATTATACATACATAGTTTTTATATTTTTACTATACTTTAACTTTACCTTTACTTTACTTTACCTTTACTTTAACTTTAATAATTCACTTTAATAATTCATACTTTAATAATTCACTTTAATAATTCATACTTTAATAATTCACTTTAATAATTCATACTTTAATAATTCACTTTAATAATTCATACTTTAATAATTCACTTTAATAATTCATACTTTAATAATTCACTTTAATAATTCACTTTAATAATTCATACTTTAATAATTCACTTTAATAATTCATACTTTAATAATTCACTTTAATAATTCAAAAATCTATTATAAATAGAATTCAATAGGTTTCATTATTTCATAGAAACTTGAAAATATATTTCTCTAAACTCTCTCAATCGATTTACATATATATATATATATATATATATATATATATATATATATATATATATATATATATATATATATATATATATATTTGCTCTATATTATTTCAAGATATTATTAGTATACATAAAATATTACGACGGAGTGATGTCCGAGTGATTTCAAAATAGTTTTTTGAATGAGTCGAAGCTAAGGAAATTATGGGTTATAGCTATGGAGGTGATGGGTATGGTTCATGGGTATGCTCGTGAGGTCAATCTAGTTTTTATCATCTACGTTGCGTCTACGTACTTTCCTGCAATATTGAATCTCAATATTGATACGTGAGCACTCATAACTTAACTTTTATATATTAATAGTGTATCCCTGACTAGTGCTCGAGTATATAGGATTATGCATGCTTGTACATTCGATATTGTCCTTAGATAGGTTTGTTGAATCCTGAATTAGATACATATGCTACAGAGATAGGGAATATGATATGCATGTCATTGGAAAGCTAGCGAAAAATTAAGAACTTTTCATTTAGATATCGAATGGTTTCGATGAACGGATTTGAAGTTATAGTCAACTGAATTTTAGTATTATTGTTAAAATGATTATTATTACTATCGTCGTTATTATTTTAATAGAAATATCATTGTTATTATAAAATATCATTATTACTATTATGTTAGTATTATCATTTTATCATAATAACATTTTTAGTAAATATAAATATTGTTAATTTTTTTATAGAATAATAATAATTATTATTACAAAATAATACAACTTTTACTTATTATTATTATGATCAATATTATTTTATCAAATAAATAGGGGATACAAAGATATTTTTCACCACGCGTAATATAATTACATTAATAATACTTACCACTATAGTTTTACGATATTAAGTGAACTTTATAAATTTTACTACTTAAGATATATAAAAGTATATTTTATCATATATAAACGTTAATATAAATTTTTATTAATAAATGACTTTTATTATTATAAAATCTAATAAATATATTTAAATATATAAAACGACTATAGCTAAGTTATATAATAAACACGTATAAATTTTAGAAATCATTTTGGGTTAAGTTGACTTTTGCATATTAGTCTCGAGCATTAGGATTATGGTACACTATGACTTGACCAAAAATTGTTAGACAAATATTGACCAACATATAAATATATAAAATTAATATAGGTTCGTGAATCCGAGGCCAACCTTGCACTTGTTAAATGACGTTATATGTATTTTTACTACGAAATACAGTATGGTGAGTTTCATTTGCTCCCTTTTATATATATTTTTGGGACTGAGAATACATGCGCTGTTTTTATAAATGTTTTACGAAATAGGCACAAGTACTAAAACTAATTCTACGTGGGTTTAAACCAGAAATATACCCTTATCTTGGTAACATTAAACTACTTGTCTATGTACGGTAGGCGCGAATCCTAAAGATAGATCTATTGGGCCTGACAAACCCCATCCTGACTATGAGATGCTTTAGTACTTCGAGGTTATTTTAAACACACCTGATCTGGTGTACTTCAGAGGGTAAAACATGAACGTTAAGGCTTGTTACCGGGTGCCTACAACTTACAGAATACTTTTATACACTTGCGAGTGTTCATATATTTATAAACAGAAATCTTGTGGTCTATTAATATATTGAAATGATTATTATGATAAACCTATGAACTCACCAACCTTTTGGTTGACACTTTAAAGCATGTTTATTCTCAGGTATTAAAGAAATCTTCCGCTGTGCATTAGCTCATTTTAAGGATATTACTTGGAGTCATTCATGGCATATTTTGAAAGACGTTGCATTCGAGTCATTGAGTTCATCAAGATTATTATTATGTCAATTATAGTTGGATGTATTATGAAATGGTGTGCATTCCGTCAACTTTCGTTGTAAAGAAAGTTTGTCTTTTAAAAACGAATGCAATGTTTGTAAAATGTATCATATAGAGGTCAAAATACCTCGCGATGTAATCAACTATTGTGAATCGTTTATAATGTAATCTTGTGGTCTATTGTTACGATTTGATATATATAGGTTAAACCTATAACTCACCAACATTTTTGTTGACGTTTTAAGCATGTCTATTCTCAGGTGATTATTAAGAGCTTCCGCTGTCGCATACTTAAATAAGGACGAGATTTGGAGTCCATGCTTGTATGATATTGTGTAAAAACTGCATTCAAGAAACTTATTTTGTTGTAACATATTTGTATTGTAAACCATTATGTAATGGTCGTGTGTAAACAGGATATTTTAGATTATCATTATTTGATAATCTACGTAAAGCTTTTTAAAACCTTTATCTATGAAATAAAGGTTATGGTTTGTTTTAAAAATGAATGCAGTCTTTGAAAAACGTCTCATATAGAGGTCAAAACCTCGCAACGAAATCAATTAATATGGAACGTTTTTAATCAATAAGAACGGGACATTTCATTTATAACATCTTTCAAAGTGCCGTGATCTTCTTTTTGTTGCGAATTTTGATTTTCCTTTACCAAAATGTATCTTATGATGATCTTTTCTGAGTTCTTTTCTTACTCCGTCCATTTTTTTCTTATGAATGATACCAGTTCACTCGGAAGTGTGTCATTATTACGTTTAGTAATCATAGCGTGTAGAATTAGACCATGGTTCAGATCAAAGAAATTCTTCATCTCGTAAAACCTAAAAAAAATAAAAATTCAGAATGGGGGGAGAAGACTAGTTCTTTAGGGTCTGCTAGGGAAAGGCCATTCGGATTTCATTCTCGGAAACTACACGAAAACAGAATATCTTACTCTAACAGAAATACATATTACCCTAAAAAGATTCGAACCTTCCCACACTTAATTAGCTGTGGTGTCGAAATTGTGATTAACTTCGTTGTAAACTTCCATCGAACTATCTATGTAATGTTTAACTCTGTGACCATTAACCTTAAATTCAATCCCATTTGAATTTATTAACTCTACTGTTCCGTACGGGAAAACTCTTTTGACTATGAATGGTCCAGACCATCTTGATTTCAATTTTCCAGGAAATAGCTTGAATCGTGAATTGAAAAGAAGAACTCTGTCTCCTTCTTTGAATTCTTTTGAACTTCTGATTCTTTTATCATGCCATTTCTTCGTTCTTTCCTTATAGATTAACGAATTTTCATATGCTTCATGTCTTAATTCTTCTAATTCATTTAATTGACTTAACCGTAGATGTCCGGCTTCATGTAAATCAAGATTACATGTCTTCAAAGCCCAAAATACTTTGTGTTCAATTTCTACTGGAAGGTGACATGTTTTTCCATAAACGAGTCTAAAAGGTGTGGTTCTAATTGGAGTTTTGTAGGCTGTTCTAAAAGCCCAAAGTGCATCCTCTAATTTCATGGACCATTCCTTCGGATTTGATCATACAGTTTTCTCTAGAATACGTTTTAAAGCTCGGTTGGTATTTTCAACTTGTCCACTTGTTTGTGGATGATAAGCGGTTGAGATTTATGAGTTACTCCATATCTTTTGAGAACTTTCTCAAGTTGATTATTACAAAAATGAGTACCCCGATCACTTATTAAAGCTTTCGGTGTTCCAAACCTAGCAAAAAGACGTTTTAAAAAGTTGACTACAACTCGTGCATCGTTAGTTGGGAGAGCTTGTGCTTCCACCCATTTAGATACATAATCAATGGCAACGAGAATGTAGAGATTATTATGAGATTTTGGAAATGGACCCATAAAGTCAATACCCCAAATGTCAAATACTTCACATACTTGAATGACATTTTGTGGCATTTCATCACGTTGACTTATTTTTCTGGCCCTTTGACAAGCATCACAGGATTTGCAATGAATGTGTGCATCTTTGAAAATTGTAGGCCAATAGAATCCAGCATCGTAAACTTTTCTTGCTGTGAGTTGAGGCCCATAATGCCCTCCTGTTGATCCTGTGTGACAATGGTTTAAGATTTGACTAGCTTCATCTCCGAATACACATCGGCGTATTATTCCATCGGGACAACTTTTAAACAAATGTGGATCTTCCCAGAAATAGTGTTTTATATCACTAAAGAATTTCTTTCGTTTTTGGTACGACAACCCTTTTTCAAGGAATCCACATACTAAGTAATTTGCATAGTCTGCAAACCATGGAATTTCACTATAATATATCTTCAATAGATATTCATCACGAAAGTTGTCTTGTATGGCCGATTCATTTAGAACTTCTAATTCGGGATTTTCAAGACGAGAAAGATGATCAGCTGCGAGATTTTCTGCTCCTTTTTTGTCTCGGATTTCAATATCGAACTCTTGTAAGAGTAAGATCCAACAGATTAATCTTGGTTTGGCATCTTGTTTCGAAAATAGGTATCTAGGAGCAGAATGGTCAGTATAGACCACCGTTTTAGCTAGAACGAGATATGAACGAAATTTGTCAAAAGCAAATACAATGGAAAGGAGTTCTTTTTCAGTAGTTGTGTAATTCGTTTGTGCTCCTTGTAACGTCTTACTAGCATAATAAATAGGTTGAAATCGTTTTTCAATCCTTTGTCCTAAAACGGCTCCCATTGCAAAATCACTTGCATCGCACATAAGTTCAAACGATAGATTCCAATTTGGAGTTATCCTGATCGGCGCATTAGTGAGTTTTTCTTTAAGAATATTAAAAGATTTGATGCATTCATCCGAAAATATGAATGGAGCATCCTTTTCTAGGAGTTTATTCATAGGAGTGACAATTTTAGAAAAATCTTTTATGAAACGTCGGTAAAAACCGGCATGCCCTAGAAAACTCCTAACTCCTCTAACATTGGTGGGATGTGGAAGTTTAGCAATTACATTTACTTTAGCTCTATCCACTTCAATTCCTTCCTTTGAAATTTTATGACCAAGAACGATGCCTTTTTTAACCATGAAATGGCATTTCTTCCAATTAAGAACTAGATTTGATTGTTCGCATCTAATAAGCATTCGTTCAAGATTGACTAGACATGATTCAAAAAGTATCACCGAAGACTGAAAAGTCATCCATGAAAACTTCCATGCATTCTTCTATCATGTCGTGAAAAATCACCATCATGCACCTTTGAAAGGTTGCAGGGGCGTTGCAAAGTCCAAACGGCATGCGTTTATAAGCAAAAGTACCATAAGGGCACGTGAACGTGGTTTTCTCTTGATCCTCGGGTGCTATTGGGATTTGAAAGTATCCGAAAAAACCGTCAAGAAAACAATAGTAACTATTTCCGGCTAATCTTTCCAACATTTGATGAATGAAAGGTAAGGGAAAGTGATCTTTTCTGGTAGCGTCATTTAATTTTCTATAATCAATACAAACACATCATCCTGTTACAGTCCTAGTAGGAATAAGCTCATTTTTCTAATTTGTGATGACAGTCATGCCACCCTTCTTAGGTACGCATTGAACTGGGCTTACCCATGGACTATCAGAGATTGGATAAATTAAACCTGCATCAAGCAGTTTAATAATTTCTTTCTTAACAACATCTTGCATATTAGGATTTAGTCTTCGTTGACGTTGCACATACGTTTTATGACCTTCTTCCATAAGGATTTTATGAGTGCAATACGAAGGACTTATGCCTTTAATGTCATGAATCTTCCATGCAATAGCTGGTTTATGAGCTTTTAACACAGAAATGAGTTGAGATTTTTCATTTTCGGTAAGAGAAGACGATATTATTACAGGTAATTCAGATTCACCATGTAAATAAGCATATTCCAGATGGTTTGGAAGTGGCTTTAACTCTAATGTCGGTGGTTCTTCTATCGATGATTTATATCAATATCTGTCTTCTTCTTTTAGCATTTAAATTTCTTCTGTTGTTGATTCATATCCATTAGCCATAAGTGTAGCTAACATTTCAGTTTCATCAATTGGTTCAGTTCCTTCTCCTAAAGAACATTCTCCTGTTCCTTGTAATTCTGGAAATTCTACTAACAATTCTGCATGTGAATCTATAATTTGAATATAATAACATGTATCATCTGCAGATTACGGTTGTTGCATGGCTCTATCAACTAAAAAGGTAACACTCTCATCCTCTATACTTAAGGTCAGTTTCTTACCGAACACGTCTATTATTGCTTTAGCTGTGTTTAAGAATGGTCTTCCTAATATGAGAGGAACTCAAGAATCTTCTTCCATATCCAGAATAACAAAATCTACTGGAAATACTAAAGTACCAACTTTAACTAGCATGTTCTCCATTATCCCTCTAGGATATTTTACTGATCGATCGGCTAGTTGTATACTTATTCGTGTTGGTTTCAATTCTCCGAGGTCTAGTTTAGCGTATAATGAATACGGCATTAAATTTATACTAGCACCTAAGTCTGCCAATGCTTCTATTGAACTAAGACTACCCAGAAAACATGGAATTGTGAAACTTCCTGGATCTGATAATTTTTCTGGTATCTTATTCAACAACACTGCAGAACAATTAGCATTCATAGTAACAGCCGAGAGTTCTTCCATTTTCTTTCTATTTGTGATTAGATCTTTCAAGAATTTAGCATATCTAGGCATTCCTGAAATTACATCAATGAAAGGAAGATTGACATTTATTTGTTTAAACATATCCAAGAATTTAGATTGCTTGGCTTCAAGTCTCTCTTTTCTCATTTTACTCGGGTAAGGAAGTGGTGGTTGGTATGGTTTAACATAAGGTTTAGCCTTAATTGTATTATCTTCATTAACCTTTTCAACTACCGGTTCTGTTTCCTTATCTTGTTCTGATTGTGGTTCTTGTGGAGTAGGAATAGAGTCATCAGAAATTACAGGCATTTCAGGTGGTTTAAGTGTAATACCACTTCTTGTGGTAATGGCTTTAGCTGTTTCATTCTGGGGGTTAGCATTTGTATCACTAGGTAGACTTCCCGGTTTTCTTTCACCTATCAACCTTGCTAGGTTGCTTACTTCTTGTTCCAAATTTTGAATAGAAGCTTGTTGATTTCTAAATGCTTGGGCATTTTGTTCATTCGTTTGTTTATGAGATGTGAAAAACTGAGTTTGAGATTCAACTAGCTTCGACATCATATCTTCTAAATTTGGCTTTTTATCATCGGTTTGTGGTGGTTTGTTTTGAAAAATAGGTCTTTACTGATTGTAAGTATTATTAGATACTTGTTGATTGCTAGGACCTTGTTGATTGTTGTATGGAACAGTTCGGTTATAATTCTGATTTTGATTGTAGATCGGTCTTGGCGGTTGATAATTATTCTGATAATTATTTTCAGGCCTTTGGTTTATGTATGAAACATTCTCTCTTTGTTCCATTGTTTGTTCAATACCGAGACAATCTTTTGTCAAATGTGGTCCTCCACACTGCTCACAACTAATTCGTATTGAGTGATTATCTTTAGTCATCTTTTCCATTCGTCTCTCGACAGCATCTATCTTTGCGGAAATGGAATCTAAGTCATGGCTAGAATCGGCTCTAGCTGCTTTAGATGATCTAACGATATCTTTTTCTTGATGCCACTCATGTGAGTGGGAAGCAGTGTTATCAATAATTTTGTAAACGTCAGTTGCGGTTTTCTTCATAATGGAACCACCAGCTGCTATATCGATATCTTTTCTTGTAGTGATGTCGCATCCTTGATAGAAAATTTGTACTATTTGACAATTGTCTAAACCATGTTGCGGACATCCTCCCAATAACTTTCCAAATCTTGTCCACGCCTCATATAGAGTTTCATTTGGCTTTTGCTTGAATTTAACTATTTCTCCTTGAAGTCTTACGACTTTAGATGCCGGAAAGAATTGTTTAAGAAAATTTTCAACTAAAACATCCCATGTATCAATCGCCCCTTCAGGTAATGATTCTAACCAATCTTTGGCTTCTCCCTTTAAAGTTCAGGGAAATAACATGAGATATATCTGTTCATTCTCCACTTCTCTTATTTTAAATAGAGTACAGATCCTATTAAAGGTACGAAGATGTTCATTTGGATCTTCCTTCGGCGCACCACTAAATTGGCATTGATTAGTCACCATGTGTAGGATTTGTCCTTTGATTTCATAATCTGGCGCATTAATGTCTGGTTGAGTAATTGCGTGACCTTGGCCAGTGCGTTTAACTCTCATTCGGTCTTCCATACTTAGAGGTTCCAGATTTTCCATGATTGAATTTGTTGAATCTGAATCACTAGAGGATTCTGATTTAATGGGTTGTTCCTCTACAATCTCTGTTTGAATGATTGGTGGTTCTGGAGGAAAGATTAATGGTTCAGGATCTCTGAATTGTTCCTGAATATCCTCCGGGTTCTCAATTGCGAAGTCGGGTTCCAAAAATGGATTATCGGAAATTTGAATTGGAGTACTTGGTCGACTGGATGATGATTCTAAAGAAAAATCAACGGCGACAATATTGGCTAGATGTCTTGATCGAGTTACAGGTGGTGAACGTATAAAAGGTGGTGGACGTTTTGCTCGGTGCATTCACTGAATATCCTATTAGTTATAAAAGATAAAAATTATATAAGTTATCAAATTAATAGACTTTTCTGCTTTTGCCCACGTTTCGAATAGCCAAAAGATGTAGCAGGGAGCCAGAACCCTTTAAATCGGAAGCTCACAACTCAGCCACTAACAAATCCAACTATTACTACGAAGCAGAAAATTTTGGATGTCTATCAATTTAACCACTTAAAATAATTTTTCGTTGAAATTTAAAGAAATTTTAGAGAAGAAATAGAAAATTCTATGTCCTAAAAACTAGAGCGGCGAAAAATAAGAAAGAAAAAGAGTGCGTCGAAAAACGTCGAAAAATAATAAAAAGAATGTAGCGCGTCGAAACTTAAAAGTTCAAAAACTAAAAATTAAAAGTTACGTCTAAAGATATTAAAGCTTAAAAGGAATTCTATATCTAAAACGGCAATAACTTAGTAAGTACTAAAATCTTAAAATGGCGTCGCAAAATTCTAAAGCACTTAAATCTTAGTCTAAAGAAAAAGCACTTAAGGGATTTTACGGCAAAGCTTAAAAATCTAAAAAAAAATTAAAAATAACTATGGCAAAAACTATGACTTAAAACTAATTACAAGCGAAAAATATAAATATTACGAATAAATGATTAAAAAGGTACGAAATTTTAAAAATAAAACTTAAAGTTGTAAAAATACAATTTTTATAAAAATATTATTTTTATATTAAGTATTTTATAAAAATAGTAGTTTTATATATTAATAAAACTAATTAAAGCTTAAAATTAATTAAAACTAAACTTATACTAATTATATTAAATTAAAACCCTAATTTTAATTAATAATAATTAATTTTAACCCTAATTTCGTAATTAATGCAATCTGATGTTGCAGCAGTCAGAGGGCTCCGCGAGTGCGGATCCCAGCTGGCAAAAAGTACCGCGAGTGCGGATGCCACAGATTCAGATGAGGTGCAGGTCGATTTTTATGCAGGTTCAGTGGTTTTTTTTGTTTTTTTATTATTTTTATTTTTCTGTTTTTAATATATATAAAATATATATATAACTTATTACTTTTTTTTATAACTTTTTCACAATAAAAAAAATATAAACTTTTTAATTTAACTAAACTTAAAAATACATAGATATATTTTTTCTTTTTCTTGTATTTTTAATATTTAAAACGTATATTTTTACAGAAATAGATTATGACTTAATAAAAATCTTTTATTTTTATTTTTTTATAGCGTTGCGCATTTGGCGTTTAACTATCCCCGGCAGCGGTACCAAAAATACTTGATGTGCATAGAGGTGTATACAAAATAGTATTAATTTTTACTACAAAATACTATTAAATACGATACAATTTTACACAAGTTATTTATTTATTTATAGAATGGATATACCTAAACCTTGCTACAACACTTATAGGCAGTGTACCTAATCGTACAGTAGTGTAGTTTTTAGTAAGTCCGGTTCGTTCCACAGGGATCTTAGCCAAGTTTAACGCTATATTTTTAAAACTATATTTGTAAATATATAAATATATATAAGTAGTATTATTATTATAAAAGAGGGTTTTTTCCGTTTAATGACCGGTTTGTCGATTTTAAAACTTTAGTCACAGTTAAAACCTAATGTAAAATATTAAAAATAAATATAACTTAATTTTAAGCGTAAAGTAAATAACGATAATGAAATTGCGATAAATAAAAGTGCGATAAATAAAATGACAATAAATAAAATTGCGATTAAAAAGTACGATAATTAATATAACAATATATTAAAGTGCGATAATTAAAAGTGCAATTAAATATGAAATAAAGGAATTATGCTTATTTAAACTTCCGTAATCATGATGTTTGACGTGTTAATTTTAGTTTATTCCCATGGGTTAATTGTCCTTTGTCCTGGATTATTCAATATGTCCGTCTGGTTTTTGTTCATAACAGTCCATCAGTCATAAATATAAAGTGCGAGTATCCTCGTCAAATTATCCTTATATCCGAAGTCAAATATTCCAACTAATTGGGGACTTAAACTATAATTACACCAAGTGTCCTTGTATATAATTCACCTCTGTTTTAATAAGTCCATTAACTATTAATTCATTCCCGTGTCCGAATAAATGAACGATTATTAGTACTTATAAATATCCCACCCATCGTGTCCGATCGAGTGTATGTGGTTATTTATAGGTACGTCCAATTGTAAATCTTTATATTAAATTAACAAACTATCATTTAATTAAACAAATATAAAGCTCATTAATAGCCCATAGTCTAATTTTCACAAGTGTCGTTCTTTTGTCCAAACCCCAATTATGGTTCAAAGCCCAATTACCCCGTCTTAAATATTTAGCCCAACATCACGATTACTTTAGCTTAAATAAGCATAATAATAACTTAGCTATGAGACATTAATTTAAAAAGGTTGAACGTAACTTACAATGATTAATAATAGCGTAGCGTTACACGTACAGAATTTCGACTTACACCCTTACAACATTCGCTAACATACCCATATTATTAAAATTAAAATTAAAATTAAAATTAAAAATATATATATATATATATATATATATATATATATATATATATATATATATATATATATATATATATATTACGAGTGAGAGATAGGAAAGAAAAAGATATGTAAAATTCATGCAGAATTCGATGGCTTTTTTAGGCCCACGTTGTACTGTAGAGCTCGACGAGTGCGGATGTATCCTTCACAAAAGTACCGCGAGTGCGGATGTCTGGAAACCAGCTCACATATTAGATCCAAAACGTGGGCTGCGTAAAATTATATTATATAATAATATATATAATTAATTATATATTATATTTTATTCTTATGCATAGTTGACTTGTAATTTTTGGTCCGTTGCGTCGCGCACTGAAAGTTGGTTCATGTCTCGGTTCCGGATTTTCGAACGTCCTTGCGTACTATTTAATATCTTGTACTTTGCGTTTTGTGTCTTGTACTCTTGTAATTTTGAGACGTTTCTCATCATTAATTTGAACCATTTGATTGTACTTTGTACTTTTTAGCTTTTTGGTCGTTTGCGTCTTCAAATCGTCGAATCTGTCTTTTGTCTTCACCTTTTATTATTTAAACGAATATCACTTGTAAATAGAACAATTGCAACTAAAAGCTTGTCTTTCTTGAGGGATAATGCTATGAAATATATGTTCGTTTTTAGCATTATCAGTGTCGGTAGATAAAATACAAACACTCTGGCTGCTATTTGATTTAGAGTACTATACTCTCAACTTGAGTGGAGATATTTTTATTATTATATAATATTATTAATTATTATTAAGTAAAATAAATATATAAGTTTTATATACATATACCATAATATGTGAATCAACCTATCTATCTTACAATTCTCGGACAACATCATCTTCCGCACCCTGCATCACCATGACCAACCTCCGGTCACTCCACCACCCTCCTCCACATACAACCACCAAACCGTCACCTTTGAACCACCACCCATCAAACAACCACCATCATTATATTTTTAATCTATTCGCAAACCATCACCCTCAAAAATCATTAAAAGGAATCGAGAACTACTACTCATATACCCTGTTTACTACAACTTTGTTGCTTCCTGTTCAACCCAAATCTTAGAACCATCCGACAAACAAACAACCAAGCTGCAAATCACCACCACTCTCTCTATACATCTTTTTTATTTCTCGCTTGATGAAACTGCCACCATCATTTTTTTTTTCTTGTGAAACCCACTTCCACCATAACCATCGACAAATATCACTCTCATCAAGCATCACCACCGTTGAATTCCAAACCCATCTTCAACTTAAACTTGCAGTAGCTCCTTTTCTTTTTTGTGCTGTTTTAATAATGTTGTTAATAGAAGGAATAATGAAGACAATGATAAAGGAGAAGGATGAAAATGATACGTGATGATGTTGAAGTATGATGATGAAATAGCGAATGAAGAAGGTGAATCACGGTAAAGATCGTGCCGTTCGAGGTATAATTATGAGGAATAAAATGATGACTGATCGTATATATGTAGAGGATAGTGATGAGGTTATGTTGTTGATGATTAGAGATGACGGTATGATGATGATCATGTTTGTACAGCGAATGATATTGATAATGATGAAGAGTAATGATACAGTAAGAATGAAAATGATGGATGATGTTAGTGGAGAGGAAAAAAAAGCTGAAATCTTGTTAAAAGAAATTAAAATCTTAAATAGATCATAAATGAAACATTGGAGCAGTGGTTAGGCGTGTTGTATTTAAACAAGAGGTTGGGTGTTCGATCCTAGGCTGCTGCAAAAATCATTTTTTGCTTTCCAACCTGCTGTTGGGCCGATAGATTTCTTTCGCAGGTGGGCCGAAATGTTATTTTCTCCTGTTGGGCTGAATCCATTTTCTCCTGTTGGGCCGAATCCATTTCCTCCTGTTGGGCCGAAATGAAAGTAAAAGGGGGTAAATAAAACAAAGACTTGTATTAATCAGTAAAAATGGAACTGGAGCCATGGTTAAGGGGTGTTATTGGTAAGCGAGAGGTCTCGAGTTCAATTCTTGGCAAAGGCATTTATTTTTTTTAAGGGCTTGTTACATTGAGGTAGCTATTTTATTATTTCTATTATTACTAATACTATTATTATATTATTATTTTTATTATTATTATCATTATTATTATTGTTATTATTGTTATTATTGTTATGTATTATAATAATTATTATTATTATTAGTTATCATTATGAGTATTATTATTATTATTATTATTATTATTATTATTATTATTATTATTATTATTATTATTATTATTATTATTACAATACTAAAATAAATAATATTATTATGAGTACTAGGATTATCATTAATACCATTATTATCAATATGTATTATTATTATCATGATTACTAATATTATCATTATTAATAAGATTTCTATTATTATTATTATAAGTATCAATGTTAACAACATCATTATTAGTATTATTATTAATAACGTTATTATTAATATTATCATTAGTAATTCATTAGTATTATCAAAAACTATCTTTTAAGTAGATAAATACTTTGTACATAAAATATACTTATTATATATACTATAATTATATCAATATTTTACATAACTATATATATATATATATATATATATATATATATATATATATATATATATATATATATATATATATATATCAAATCTATTAATATTATTTGTATAAATACTTACAAACAACAAACTATTGATTTTTAATATAACACTAAACGATTATGTATATGAACATGGATATATAACTACATAAATCTTAATCATGTTTAAATATATATACAAAGTAAATATACATAATATATAAATTAAAATATAATAAATAAATTTGTTCAGTTATGATTATATATTTTAATATATATACGAATGATATAGGTTCGTGAATCTGAGGCCAACCCTACTTTTATTCAATGTCGTTATATGTATTTTTACTACAAAATACATTATGGTGAGTTTCATTTGCCTTTTTACCCTTTATATTTTTGGGCTGAGAATACATGCGTAATTTTTATAAATGTTTTACGAAATAGACACAAGTAATCGAAACTACATTATATGGTTGAATGATCGAAGCCGAATATGCCCCTTTTTGCTTTGTAACCTAAGAATTATTAAACCAGTCTACTAATTGACGCGAATCCTAAAGATAGATCTATTGGGCCTAACGAACCCCATCCAAAGTACCGGATGCTTTAGTACTTCGATGTTGTTTTTATCATGTCCGAAGGATTTTTCGGAATGATAGGGGATATTCTTATATGCATCTTGTTAATGTCGGTTACCAGGTGTTCAATCCATATGAAAGATATTTTTGTCTCTATGCATGGGACGTTATTTTATGAGAACTAAAAATGAAAATCTTGTGGTCTATTAAAATGATGGAAATGATTATTTATGTTAAACTAATGAACTCACCAACCTTTTGGTTGACACTTTAAAGCATGTTTATTCTCAGGTATTAAAGAAATCTTTCGCTGTGGATTTGCTCATTTTAGAGATATTACTTGGAGTCATTCATGACATATTTCAAAAGAGTTGCATTCGAGTCGTTGAGTTCATCAAGAATATTATTAAGTCATTTATAGTTTGGATATATTATGAGATAGCATGCATGCCTGTCAACTTTCAATGTAAAGGAAGTTTGTCTTTTAAAAACAAATGTAATGTTTGTAAAATGTATCATATAGAGGTCAAATACCTCGCGATGTAATCAACTATTGTGAATCGTTATAATCGGTATGAACTTCGTCCAGATGCATTAGGACGGGTCCTTTCAGTTGGTATCAGAGCGGTGGTCTTAGCGAACCAGGTCTTGCATTAGTGTGTCTAACTGATAGTTGTTTAGATGCATTAGTGAGTCTGGACTTAGACCGTGTCTGCATGTCAAAAGTTTTGCTTATTATTTTCGTCGGAAAACTTCCTGCTTATCATTCTTAGTCTAGACACGTTTTACTGCATTGACTGCATGAATAGTGTATAGACAAAATTCATATCTTAGCGTATCTGCTATTGTAGACTTTGCCTGACAGATTCCGTAGATTCCTCCGTAACTTATGGGATTTTAGTATTATATATACATATGTAAATTATGTATTGAAGGGTACTAATCTACATTCTATAATCTAATTCTTATCGAAAATCCTTCATCTCATCGTACGAGATGAATCCCTCAACCAGTTCGAGTCCCTCAGATTTCGATAGCTATTCCAATAGTTATTCCGACAGCTATTCCGACATGGATATTCACCTAAGCTCCGAAAGCGGCGTCACCAGAATGAATCAATCAATCAGCCATCCCCAATTCATCTGATGGGTTCGTAGTCAACTTAATCAATGGAGACGCGAAGAAGGTGATCCCTTCCACCAACCGAATTCACCTCTTGACAATGAACCTGAAGCGTTTACCGGTGAACCTGTCCGAAGCACCATTTTCTCTCTCATTTCCAGAGTATCTCGTCATGATATATACTACATCAAATTCTAAACCTTATTCATCCGCTCGTTCCGAACCGACAATCACCCCGGAGTATTAGAAGAAGTCAACGAGCTTCGCGCTCGGCTGGTGGCTTTGGAGAATATGGTGCAAAGGTTACAAACATCAGCAGCAGCACCAACAGCATAAACAGTACCAACAGCAGCAACACCAACAGTACTATCACCACCACCAACAACAACATCCGTATTCCACACCGCGACATCAAAATCTGTCCCTCAAGCATCAACATCATACGCACCATAGATACCAATGAGTACCAACAACAATGAACGATGAAGTATTGATCCATAACTTCATTGAAGAATTATTCTGCGAAGAATATGTGGTTCCTAAAAGCTTTAGAGATTACTTATTCTAGCTCAAAACGAAAAGCAAATGAGGTTAATATCCTATTAACTCATTAAATCCATGATTGTATCTGAAGAAAATATATATGTATATATGTTTTCATAAAGATTGTAATTAAAAATTCTTTTGTACAAAATGTTAATGATGAAAATATTTTAACGGGTAGGTAATACCCGAGGAATATTTAGATTTCACATTAATAAGTTACATTGTAAATTTTTTCGAATCTGATTCAACAGTCATTTACTATCCTACTTACAACCACCGATATACGTATCCGTTCACCGCAGAATAATCATTTTCATTCAATTTCATATTTGGACTTTGACCTATCAGAATCCAACAAGTGGCATAATGAAGAACACATTTGACGAAATAAAATTTGATAGAAACAAACAAATTAACTACGAAAAATTTTGTTAAGAATCCACGCTAACTGTTTCCAGCTAACTGTTCCTAGCTAACTGATTACATTTTATTTATCGCAGTTTATTTATCGCAATTTAATTATCGCAATTTTATTTATTGTCATTTAATTTCTGTTATTTACTTTACCCACTTTATTTATCGTCATTTAATTTCTATAATTATTTTACGCACTTTAAATATCGGGACACGTATACAAGGTTTTGACATATCATATCGACAAATCTATATATATTATTTGGAATCACCATAGACACTCTATATGCAGTAATGATCGAGTTCTCTATACAGGGTTGAGGTTGATTCTCAAATAATATATATACTTTGAGTTGTGATCGAGTCTGAGACATGTACACGGGTCACGATACGTTTTAATTAATTAGAATATTATATATTAAACTATATATGAATTATTGGACTGCCAACTGTGAACTATCGACTGTGGACTAATAACATTGGACAATTAAAATGAATTAAAATATTGATTATAATATATGAAACTAAACAATTCTTCAAGTTTGCCACTTGATTTCATCTTAAACTTCATTTGTATCTTGACGATTACAATCTGCGTTCAAACCTTTCATGATTCTTGAAAACATCTCAAACGAGAGGATGAACTAACCGCACTTCATCTACGGGAGAAAAGATTGATGCATTTAGTTATGCATCTGAAAAACTCTCGGAAACTGAGTAAACATTTAACACGTAGTTGTGCTAATTCCTTTAGTGTTATTATTACCCAAAATAACTTGGTAATTCCTTTCAAAGTAGCAAATTTTGTCACAGCTCCAATAAATCAACTTCGACTTTTCATTCGAATAAACTCTATTATAACTTTGATATAAAAGTTGCCTTTCGTCATCATTACCGGGGAACCGTTTATATTCCATCACGTTAGCAGCAAACTTATCAGCAACTTCATTGATCTTTGATTTTCCGAAAAATCATTATATTTATCAAAACCCTATCCGCATCTTATAACGAGAATTGCCATACCAATTACCGAGAACTAGCAATCAGTATTTTGAAATCTCGTAGCGTTACTACATCAACAGTTATATGTATATATATAACATGTATCTCTTAGAATTATGATCTTCCATTCGGAAATTTTGAAAAGCAACCAGCCTACGAATCATTACATTGAACTTTGAAAAAGCTGAAGGAAGCAGCATAAACCGTAGACAACCGTAAACGACCTTAATCATCGGAAGTTTGATGATAAAGAATGGTATGTTGGAAAAGCTCAGAAAAATTGGAACTGAAAAACGGCTTGAGCTAACCACGAAGGAGACCAAAGACAAATACAAGGACCATACCCTATATTCAAATAATCCAGGTAATTCTGGATCCGTTGAAATCTTTAGAGAATATCTTGCTCCGAAGTCATTGCGGAAAATTTTTCTTCATCAACCTTCGAACTTGGAAATTCCAAAATATCATCATAAATATCTTCGATATTTCTGAGGATATTTTCATAAATATTCTTGTCCGAAATTATTTATCTCTCCGCGCTATCTATTTTACATCATAAAGGAAACTGTATAGTTTCTTTATTCTGTAAACTTTCGAGTTTAAATTCTGAATGTTTTTGAAGTGTTGGGGAACTGATGCATGAGTTAGTATAATATAATGACACTTGATCAACGTAATTATATTACAGTAAGTCACGCTGAGTTTCTAATGGAACTTGATGATTCACAGACTATAACGTCATCACGTGCTATGTTACACGACTATTACATTCTATCTAATATATAAACATATCAAGGACATAATTTCTTGATAGTTCTATCTTTTCTCTTGAATTTTGGTGATTAACTAATCAAAATCGTGCTATTACAATCTCTCTCTCTCTCTTAGAATATTAGTCATGTTCATTCGAAACTTCATACCTATGAATTCTGGACCATTATTCGCTTGACTTAAAGTCGGGAAGAGAAGACAAGAGCATGAAACTCCGATATATAAGGGAAAATACAAAACCCAACAACAACACCAAAATTACAAATCGTGAATATCAGTGTGTATAGCAATATAAAGACACGGGAGGATTATAAATACAATAATCACTAGAGCATAGTAGAAATAAACAGATTCTTCCGGTGGGAGTTAGAAAAGAAGGACGATCATTGCGATAGTAAGGATAAGGACAAGGATCAGTATTGGATTAAGCATTTTCATAATTTTTCGGATGTATGAACTAAGAAAAAAATTATAGGGATGGTGAGAATAATGGAACGGAAGAGTTTAAATTATAAAGGAAAAATCAGACGTAACAATCGAGACAGATGACCGCATTTAATTAAAGAGATCCTAATTTCCTTAAATCTCGAAGAATCCGATCTTATAGATTTCAAAGATTTTCTTTAAACCCCTTGAATTCCGGAATTCAACCATGACTACGTCAAAAGTTAAGACGCACCTTATTTTCTAAATTCAACCCTGTTTACGTCAAAAGCTAAGGAAAATCTTATTTTTCTTCAATTCACTCTTTTGCGATAGCTTCATTCGTATCCTTAGAATAATCGAATTATTTTATCATTATTATTCAATGATGATAAACCTCTAATTATCAACTCATATTGGTCATGAAAACATTTTTATTGTTAGCCATGACCACCTCACTCAAATTTCGGGACGAAATTTCTTTAACGGGTAGGTACTGTGATGACCCGGGAATTTCCGACTAAATTTAAACTTAATCTTTATATGATATCGACACGATAAGCAAAGTCTGTAATATTAAAGTCTCAAAAACTTTGAACTGTGTTCATGTATATATTTGACCTTTGACTATTCCCGACGATTCACGAACAATTAATTGTAAATAAATATGTGTATATGTATATATAAATAATAATTCGAAATATAATTTGAAGTATTATATGTTATTGTTATAAAAAAATAATAAAATAAAAATAGGATATTATAATAATTATTATTTAAAATATATATCTATATATAAATAAAGTATATTAAAAATAAATATTAAATGATTTTAATACCCGTTTGATGTTTCGACTGATATTAAGCAAGTTAAATTCAAACTTATGTAATTTTAAAATAAATGGTGATCCGAAAATGAGTTATATAAATTTTAGGCTTATTAAAAATATATTTAGAAGCTAATTAATAAATTTCAACACTTTTTATATTTTACCCAGGAGCGAGCGCGGACAACTAAATTAATTTTTATTTAATAATTAATGACTAAATCTTATACCATAATGACCAAAATAAATAAAGCTATTTAATTTAAAAATATGAGATTTTTTCGAAGACTTTTATCCGCCACTGAAAATCAACGGACCTCCTTTACTATCCCCACTAAGGTGTCGGTAGATAAAATACAAACACTCTGGCTGCTATTTGATTTAGAGTACTATACTCTCAACTTGAGTGGAGATATTTTTATTATTATATAATATTATTAATTATTATTAAGTAAAATAAATATATAAGTTTTATATACATATACCATAATATGTTAATCAACCTATCTATCTCACAATTCTCGGACAACATCATCTTCCACACCCTGCATCACCATGACCAACCTCCGGTCACTCCACCACCCTCCTCCACATACAACCACCAAATCGTCACCTTTGAACCACCACCCATCAAACAACCACCATCATTATATTTTTAATCTATTCGCAAACCATCACCCTCAAAAATCATTAAAAGGAATCGAGAACTACTACTCATATACCCTGTTTACTACGACTTTGTTGCTTCCTGTTCAACCCAAATCTTAGAACCATCCGACAAACAAACAACCAAGCTGCAAATCACCACCACTCTCTCTCTATATATATACATCTTTCTTATTTCTCGCTTGATGAAACCGCCACCATCATTTTTTTTTTCTCGTGAAACCCACTTCCACCATAACCATCGACAAATATCACTCTCATCAAGCATCACCACCGTTGAATTCCAAACCCATCTTCAACTTAAACTTGCAGCAGCTCCTTTTCTTTTTTGTTCTGTTTTAATGATGTTATTAATAGAAGGAATAATGAAGACAATGATAAAGGAGAAGGATGAAAATGCTACGTGATGATGTTGAAGTATGATGATGAAATAGCGAACGAAGAAGGTGAATCACGGTAAAGATGGTGCCGTTCGAGGTATAATTATGAGGAATAAAATGATGACTGATCGTATATATGTAGAGGATAGTGATGAGGTTATGTTGTTGATGATTAGAGATGACGGTATGATGATGATCATGTTTGTACAGCGAATGATATTGATAATGATGAAGAGTAATGATACAGTGAGAATGAAAATGATGGATGATGTTAGTGGACAGGAAAAAAAAACTGAAATCTTGTTAAAAGAAATTAAAATCTTAAATAGATCATAAATGAAACATTGGAGCAGTGGTTAGGCGTGTTGTATTTAAACAAGAGGTTGGGTGTTCGATCCTAGGCTGCTGCAAAAATCATTTTTTTCTTTCCAACCTGCTGTTGGGCCGATAGATTTCTTTCGCAGGTGGGTCGAAATGTTATTTTCTCCTGTTGGGCCGAATCCATTTTCTCCTGTTGGGCCGAATCCATTTCCTCCTGTTGGGCCGAATCCATTTCCTCCTGTTGGGCCGAAATGAAAGTAAAAGGGGGTAAATAAAACAAAGACTTGTATTAATCAGTAAAAATGGAACTGGAGCCATGGTTAAGGGGTGTTATTGGTAAGCGAGAGGTCTCGAGTTCAATTCTTGGCAAAGGCATTTATTTTTTTTAAGGGCTTGTTACATTGAGGTAGCTATTTTATTATTTCTATTATTACTAATACTATTATTATATTATTATTTTTATTATTATTATCATTATTATTATTATTATTATCATTATTATTATTGTTATTATTGTTATGTATTATAATTATTATTATTATTTATCATTATGAGTATTATTATTATTATTATTATTATTATTATTATTATTATTATTATTATTACAATACTAAAATAAATAATATTATTATGAGTACTAGGATTATCATTAATACCATTATTATCAATATGTATTATTATTATCATGATTACTAATATTATCATTATTAATAAGATTTCTATTATTATTATAAGTATTAATGTTAACAACATCATTATTAATATTATTATTAATAACGTTATTATTAATATTATCATTAGTAATTCATTAGTATTATCAAAAACTATCTTTTAAGTAGATAAATACTTTGTACATAAAATATACTTATTATATATACTATAATTATATCAATATTTTACATAACTATATATATATATATATATATATATATATATATATATATATATATATATATATATATATATATATATATATCAAATCTATTAATATTATTTGTATAAATACTTACAAACAACAAACTATTGATTTTTAATATAACACTAAACGATTATGTATATGAACATGGATATATAACTACATAAATCTTAATCATTTTTAAATATATATACAAAGTAAATATACATAATATATAAATTAAGATATAATAAATAAATTTGTTCAGTTATGATTATATATTTTAATATATATACGAATGATATAGGTTCGTGAATCCGAGGCCAACCCTACTTTTGTTCAACGTCGTTATATGTATTTTTACTACAAAATACATTATGGTGAGTTTCATTTGCCTTTTTACCCTTTATATTTTTGGGCTGAGAATACATGCGTAATTTTTATAAATGTTTTACGAAATAGACACAAGTAATCGAAACTACATTATATGGTTGAATGATCGAAGCCGAATATGCCCCTTTTTGCTTGGTAACCTAAGAATTAGTAAACCAGTCTACTAATTGATGCGAATCCTAAAGATAGATCTATTGGGCCTAACGAACCCCATCCAAAGTACCGAATGCTTTAGTACTTCGATGTTGTTTTTATCATGTCCGAAGGATTTCCCGGAATGATAGGGGATATTCTTATATGCATCTTGTTAATGTCGGTTACCAGGTGTTCAATCCATATGAATGATATTTTTGTCTCTATGCATGGGACGTTATTTTATGAAAACTGAAAATGAAAATCTTGTGGTGTATTAAAATGATGAAAATGATTATTTATGTTAAACTAATGAACTCACCAACCTTTTGGTTGACACTTTAAAGCATGTTTATTCTCAGGTATTAAACAAATCTTCCGCTGTGCATTTGCTCATTTTAGAGATATTACTTGGAGTCATTCATGACATATTTCAAAAGACGTTGCATTCGAGTCGTTGAGTTCATTAAGAATATTATTAAGTCATTTATAGTTTGGATATATTATGAGATAGCACGCATGCCTGTCAACTTTCAATGTAAAGGAAGTTTGTCTTTTAAAAACAAATGTAATGTTTGTAAAATGTATCATATAGAGGTCAAATACCTCGCGATGTAATCAACTGTTGTGAATCGTTATAATCGGTATGGACTTTGTCCAGATGGATTAGGACGGGTCCTTTCACGGTGAGTGTTGGTAACTCAGCGAGCACCTTCTTCATCTCCTGAAAAGCTGATTCTGCTTCCTGAGTCCATGCGAAATCTTTTTTCTTTAAACAATTCTTCAAAGTATTGAAGAATGGCAGCTGCCTTTCTGCGGCTTTCGACAGAAACCGCGTAATCGCCGCGAGTTTTCCGGTTAGACTCTGCACATCTTTCTTTGTTCTTGGAGATGGTAAACTATCAATGGCCTCAATCTTTTTGGGATTCGCCTTTATTCCTCGCGCCGTCACCACATGACCTAGAAACTTGCCTTCCTCTTCCCCAAAACTGCATTTGAGCGGGTTAAGCTTCATGTTGATCCTGTGCAGAGACGCAAACGTTTCTAGGATGTCTGCGAGAATTTCTTCTTCGGTGTTACTTTTAATTACCAAGTCATCGACGTATGCCTCAAGATTCCTACCAATTTGGTGCTTGAAGGCTGCGTCAATTACGCGCTGATAGGTTGCGCCTGCGTTCTTTAATCCGAAAGGCATCTTCGTATAACAATAAATACCATGCGGCGTATGAAAAGCAGTTTTGTCCTCATCTTCCGCAGCCATTAAGATTTGGTGATAACCCTTGTACGCATCCAGAAAACACTTGTACCGAAAACCTGATAATGATTCTACCTTCCAGTCTATCTCCGGGAGAGGGTAGTTGTCCTTGGGGCACGCTTTATTGATGTCTTTAAAATCGACACATCCGCCAATTGCCGTCAAACTTTTCACCAACACAGGATTAGCAACCCATGTCTGATACCGTACTTCCCGCAGAATGTTTGCTTTAACAAGGTTATCTACTTCTGCGCATAACCAATCACTGCGCTCAAGAGCCATATGCCACTTCTTTTGTCTAACGGGTGTGAATGATGGATTAACATCCAACTTATGTTCCGCAATATCACGTGGAACCCCAGTCATGTCTGATTCTTGCCATGCGAAAGCATCTGCGTTTGCGGATAATATTCCATACAACTTAGCCTTAGTTTCGGCTGACAAGCCTGCGCCGATTTTGATACGCTTATCCGGGTGCAAACGGTTAGCTATGACCGTACTGCTTGCAAGTTGTTCTCCCATGCTGGGAATGTTACAGGCGCAACTGAACCACATAACTCGGTTGTTTGATGTGACGCAATCGTGGCAATTCCTCCCATTGTAGGAAACTTAATCAAGCCATGCACTACCGATGGTATAATATTAAAACGTCGTATGAAATTTCTCCCTAGTAGCGCATTGTAACGCGAAGTCGAACGAACAACATAAAAGTCAACTAACTCATGTCTGACCAACTGCGGATTCTTATCGTCCGCAAGCTCTATTATTAGCTCTATCCGGCCTAGCAGCCATGAGCTTTCTCCAGAGAACCCTGATAGCGTAATATCGGGCTGGCGTAACTGTGCTTTAACTTCTGCAGGAAGGAAACGGTAGCAATGCTCATACATAATGTCGACGCTACTCCCGGTGTCAACATGCATGCGTTTGATCTGTATTCCGCAATTAGGAATGCGACACTTTATGATAATGGGCTTGTTAACTGTGTCGATCGACATCACGGGAGGGAATGAAATTGGAATGAGCTCCCAATCCTGGTAGTCGTTGTATTTCCTTCGCTGGCCAACCTTGTCTGCGTCAACCATATTGATGGTTACATTGGCGCTTTTAGCTTTATCTGTTTTTTGCCATGCGAACGTTTTGGCTTTTGAACTCTCTTCCGCGGCCTTTCCCTTATCTTTCTTTGGCGGCTTGAGATGATCTAATTTTCCTGCGCGTAGCGCTTCCAGCACTCGCTCCATTAAATTTTTACACCGATTGGTGTCATGGCTGTGATCGTCATGGAACTCGCAGTATTTTGTTTTATCCCGCTTGCCAAATTCTGTCAGCGGAGTTGGAACCGCAAAGGTTGCGCATACTGGTTCGGTTGCCAAAATTTCTTTTGGTGTTTTAGACAAGCTTTTGAGCAGCGCATAATTCTGATTATTAATACCGCGCTGATTATTGTTTCGAAAACCACCACTTGCTCGCCCTTTATCATTTCTTATAGGTCCACCACTAGGGTATCTTCAGCGAGAGCTGTTACCGCGATTTTGATCGTTCGAACGATCATCATCGTCTTTCCTTTCGTTGCGTGAGCTAGCTGTTGGAATATCATTATCTTCGCCACTCCGCATATAATCATGGCATTCATTAAGCGCTTCAGCATAAGTTGTTGGCACTGTATGGCGCAGACGCCTTACCAGCGTTGGATGACGCTCTGCACTTATACCATGTATCAGCCCAGAAATCTGCTGTTCTGACTTTAGGTCCGTTATGAGCAAGCACTCATTAGTATATCTCGTGAGAAATTCTCCCAAAGATTCCTTGAATTTCTGCACAATATCGTGACATTCAATGTGAGTGCGTTTGTGCGGCCTTTGATTTTAATACTGCAGCAAGAACTTCGTACGCAAATCCATGAACCCGGATATGCTACCCGCTGGAAGTTTATTGAACCATTCACGCGCAATGCCTTGCAACGTCATGGGAAATATCTGACATGCAACTGGATCAACCTACCCTTGGGTGCGCATCGCGCCTTCGAAACGCTGCAGGAAATCATCTGGGTCAGTCAAGCCATTGTAGGTACCTAGCATGTGAGGTATCTTTGGTGCTGATGGAAACGGATACGCGGTTATATGCGGAGGAAACTTGTCAAAAGTAGTTGGTAGCTCAAAGGGCGGTTTAACAGGATCCCCTTTGAGTCCTGCGAAGAAACGCTTCATCATATCCTGAACAAAATCAGGTTGCGAAAATAAGTGGACCATGTCAGGAGGTGCCGCCTGCATAAATTGGCTTGCGAGATTCGCCTGCCCTTGAATATTTTGCCAAGGTTGCCCCGGCGTCTGCGGATATAGCCAAGGCTGCTGCGTTGGAAAAGAAGGCAGGCTTGACGGCGCAGAGTATACGGGTAGCTGAAAAGGTGCCAAAACCTGTGGCGCAGATGCCTGCGAGATCTGAGGATATGCTGTTATAAGTCCAGCTGTATGTGCAGTACTTTGCTGTTCTGCGGTTATCGACGTCCAACGAGAATTGGCGTCTGGAATGACACCGAATCCCCAACTATTAAGTAATGCATGCGCATCCGCAGGGGTCAGAAACTGCGATACTGGACGCGGTGGTTGCCAAGGTTGCAATGGCGTAAACGACGAATTTTGCTGAACACTCTGCGTCTGCAGAGGAATTGAAACCGTGGTACTGTAAATATGTACCTGACCGCAGCATACCACATGCGGACCTACTGTTTCACCGCTAGTGCCTACCAAGATGACCCTTGGATCCACCGATGAAAAATCCAGCCGCGTGGTTATAACTGGTGAGTTTGCCCTTGGCGGTGTAATTCCATCCGGATATATCGGCTTGTACCTTTGGAAAGGCTCGTCGGACACTGGTGGAGGGTAAGGCGTATATCCCGTCCCCGTAGTCATAGCTTGCGTCTGCTGATTACCAGACGGTGTGTTTTGATTGTCTGTTTGAGTACGTTCCGATGAGTCCCCGGAAGTCATGATACTGTAAAAGAGACAAAAAATTCAGAAATCTTGTGAATAATGAGCCTTATAATTCAAAACTTTTTTAAAAGAAAAAACAATCAAACATGTCTTGAATTAATTCGGCTCTCAATGAAAGCACCACTTGATCATGCATATATTTTCCATAGGGTCAATATGCCTGTTCAATAAGCTAAGGGGTGTTTAAGGATCTTAGAACTTGGCTCTCCGGTCCGGCTACCGTGAATAACCCTGGCCGACATGATGATGTCGGCGGGGTGGCCAAGTGATTAAGTCCACCTTTGATAACGGTCGTTGATCAGAAGGCCCCATGTAAGGTTGTAGGTGCTAGTTAATAAGGAACTAACCTGTAAACCTTGAGAAGATGAAAGATGATGCTTGTTACGTGAGATGTGTAGCAGGCAATGGTTACGTAATGTGATCCCCCCAGAATGATAATTAGGGTTAGTATATATAGGCAAACTCTAATTCTAGAATCATCCAAGATAATGGTAATCTCTTCCATAACAAACTTCCCCGAATCACGGATGTAACTATGGAAAAGATATCAACGTGATGACCAAGTAATCGCCGTACCGGGAACAAAGGCATTCGATACAACACCGCACGCCGCATACCGCATACAAAGTACACGCATACGCATGCTAGCGAGCGCCCGCATACGTATAGAATGCGCATGCGGGTTGCGGTATCATTATTAAGCTGACTGTTATGCAACATCTATTTCTAGCAAATTTATAAAGGATTCATGATGTGGATGATATGCTAAGAAAATTATAGCAACAGGGCTCTCTTAATATATGACAGGAAGTTTAGGCAGTTCAATAATCAAAGTTGGGTCATACTTACTAAGCAACTAAGCAATATACCAATGAAGAGTGATAATCATTTTTAATATTTCTAAGAAAAGATAATCATGGAGATTACAATGCATCAGATATAAATAACACAACTAAAGCAAAAAAGAAGAAAATGTATAGAGAGGGGGAGAGGTAATGAGTAATGCTGATTATTTGAAAGCATTAAGAAGCTCTTTTTGGGGGAGACATATTCCCGATCAGAGAAATTGTTGCAGTGACCGAATATATTTGTACAAACAGCCCTGTCAATGTAAAAGTCAATGTTATGGAGACCAATAGCTGAATAGCAGTAAGCTGTAAAATCAATAATTATAAAGATCGCACAAAAGTTTGAACTCACCAATAGAAACACAAGCAATCTTCAATAGAAGAACTTTCTCCGTCTCCCAAATACTTAGATCATTAAAAACCTAAAATGGAAAACGTTAAACGAACGAGGTTTTCCCTATTCAGGTTAAGAGGGCAAGTACTTCACTCATAAGTACGTGGTCTAATCATGTTATCCGTTTACCCCTTCTCCGGACACCCCCAAGATGTTCTGCTAGTGAGGTGGTTTGAACCTGAGACCTCTTGCGAAAATATCATGAAGCCAACCACTAGGCCATCTTGTGACGGTTATCATTATAAACGTAATGAAGATACAATATACAGTGTTTGATAATTGGCAATTTAACTTATCATCACTACTTATCGGCGAGTTTCAAGTTTATATGTATAATGATGGTTGGGTTTTATGAATCTAGGATGTATTTTTCAGAGTTAAGCCAAGTAACACACAGATACAAATTAAATTAACTTTTACTTATCCCCTCCTTTTTAATCAATGCCAAAATTCTGTATGACGGGTCGAGTATTATAATAGCTTATGCCTAATTAGTAGTTCTTCTATTTTCTACCGATTATAGATTACGTACACATTTTGAAATATGAAATAGTCGTTAATTTGTTTGACAAACAACAAGTTTACAATCCAAGAGTATTTCATTCTGAAAGCTAAGGGGACTTCTTAAAGTCTTAAAGAAGGTACTAAATGACCGTTGTCCTTCATCAAATTTGAAATCTCGTAGACATTAAAGCTAAGTAGCAAATGGATATCGTTGTTTTATTTCTTTTTTCTCTCTTTGTCAACTGCATCATACTGAAGTTTACAATCTACCACTATTGTTTCCTATAAACTGGTTTATTTTACAGGGAGAAAATTGGGCGGTTGGTCCCTGTGGTTTACATGAAATGAGGTGTTTGGTCCCTGAACTTCATTTTCGGGGTTGTTGGTCCTTGTGATTTTCAAAACACGTGTGGTTGGTCCCTGTCAAGGACCAACAACCCCGAAAATGGAAGTTCAAAACATGTGTAGTTGGTCCCTGACAGGGACCAACCACACGTGTTTTGAAAATCACAGGGACCAACAACCCCGAAAATGAAGTTTAGGGACCAAACACCCCATTTCATGTAAACCACAGGGACCAACAGCCCAATTTTCTCTTTTACAGGAGGCATAAGTGTTCTGTACACGAGGAAACAGAATCATTTCATGAGCTTCAAAATAATAATAATTTTGACCCATTTACATATGATTATTTCAGGTCTATTTGGTGTTATTTTCATCTCTAATCAGTAAAGTGGGTGATTTTAGAAACAAAAAATCTAGCTAAAAAGAAAATGAATCAAGTGAGTTGAAACACGGAAGAAGTTCAAAATGTAATTTTAGTGAATACAACCTTCTAGAACCGTAGAACCTTCTAGATAAAGATTGTGACAATATAATTTCTATATTCATATTTTCACACACTAAATGTTCATATAAATTTAGACAAAAGTGTTTCGGGTCAACCCTTGACAATGAAGACCCAATATACAAACAGTTGAATAATGAATTGACCAACATGAAGATAGAAACGAGAGATGGAAATTAACGTGTTAACACATCGAGACTTTGGCCCAGAAATGAAGACAACACTTGTATAAGTAAAGGCCTAACCGTTAGGGACTACACGACAGTAGACACCCTACTGTCTGATGGCCATTGAAGGAAATAATCGGCTTAGTTAAGCTTATTCAGACATGGTAGTGGCTAAAAGAAATTATATCTGAATGTGGGTAGACACATAAAGAGAGTATTAAATGCACCAAAAAGCCGTTTGTATATACTCTGTAAATGTTGAAAGTATCGATCTTAATGACTAACAAAGAACAAAAAAAGTCATGATTCATAAAAATAGAGAAGAGCAAGAAGGCAAGCAAAAATGATAACCAGTGATAACTATGAGATGACTAAAGTAATGTCTATATTTATATGTCAGCATATAGTTCAATTAAATATCATAATAGTTTTATAACAGGGATAAAATATATAAACTTGAAGAGTATAAAGTTGCTTACCTTAACTTGACTATCGCTTAAAAATATGGCTACAATTGATCCAAGTACTCCTATAGTTGATGCTGCAATATAAAACTTTAAAAGGTTCACTCTGCTACGCTTTCGACCTTTAACAAAAATAATAACAATCACAATAAGTTCATGACTTCATACAAATAACATAAGGAATAAGGAATTTTATCTAAGAATGCTAAAATTACAGTAATTTACCTAATTCTCCAATCATGATTGAGATGAAAGTTAAAGAAGTAGATGCAGCAGCTAATGTTTCAAGACGCTTATTTGTTAACAATGTAAATAGCATATTAAGTACTCCTACTAATAGTACTACTGCCTGCAGTCATATAACATTAAAATAACCTCATCATATTGGTGAAATTAACGATCCAAATATCTAACAGTTAATTTATATATTTATATGTATATATGTATATGTACCTGAATGATGAGAATTTTGGAGAGAGTTGATTTCCCTTTGGCAACCTTTGTATATCCTAAATTTACAAATTTAATGAGCTGAAATATATATACTTATATACTGTATATAATATGTATAAGCATTTACAAACTACAAAAAAAAATTTAAAAAAATAATAATAATGCAGAGAAGCATACGGTTATCCACAACCATTCTGTATGAGAAATCGGAGCCATCGGTTCCTGACGGCCGGCGTTTGCCGGAATTTCTCTGCTGCATCTCTTTTTTCCCCCTCGATCTCTCCGGTGTTCTTTTTTGAGGGTTAACCTAGATTTAACACAAGTGATCTGTCTCGTCCAGAATAGAGTATTATAAATCATATTAAGCTATATTAACAATATGTGGCCGTTCTAGCTCAGTTGGTAGAGCGCGTGGCTTTTAACCACGTGGTCGTGGGTTCGAGTCCCACGGATGGCGAATTTTTGAAGTATTAAAGAAATACTACAAAAGGGATTTTTAGTTTTTCTAAGATAAAATGGATCTTCTGAAAGTTGAAAGTTTGAAAACAAAATGGATCTTCTGAAAATTTGAATATAGTATTTCATAGTAAGCTCTTCATCCATATTACTATGTTTTATGTCAATGTTTGTATCGCATTTAATCCATATTACTATGTTTTATGTCAATGTTTGTATCGCATTTAATCCATATTATTATGTTTTTATGGAGTTTTTTAAGGGATGGTGGTGATTTTAGAAAGTATTTAAAGGAATGCCGTATTTTCAATAATATTTATGATATTCAATTTTTTTCCTTTTTCCCAATAACAAACATATATTTATATTATTTTATTGATAACCAATAATAATATTACTCCAAAAGATGAAATACAACATGAACGCTACTTATTTATATTTTTTTATTTTTTTGCTACACATCAAACGAACTATACAAATGATGATTGATGAATGCTACTGCCAATTTTATTTTAATTCAATTTAACAACAAGGTTGCAAGACAAATGTGGTAATCACACGTTTTTTGATGTTTAAGCTGTGACGTCTTTTTTCAATAATATGTGTAACAATCAAAACAATACTCTGTATTATAGATACTTGAACGCACATTTTTTTAACGATATATGATGAGATAGATTCAATAAAATAAAAGTGGCAATACAAACAAAAAGACACTAAACCATTCAGGCTTGCTTGAGTGGCTACTGTGATGATCCGGGAATTTCCGATCAAATTTAAACTTAATCTTTATATGATTTCGATACGATAAGCAAAGTCTATAAAACCGAGTTTCAAAATGTTGGAACTATTTTTTTATAAATGCATTTGACCTTGACTATTCCCAATGATTCACGAACAATTGTGTATAAATGATTATGTATATATATATATATATATTTTTTTTTGAAAGGCAAGTAGGATATATAAATAAAGGAAAATTACACGATACGGACTAGCAAGAAGCTAGCAAAACAAGCACGAGACAACACCCGACGACAACTCTACTAAAAAGTCACATCAATTACAGACTCGAAACGATTACCGACTCGAAACACGACAAGACATGAGACTATGTATCCGACTCCGAGGACGCACAAGAAGAGCAGCATGAGCAGCAATCAGTTTCATCCTCGTCCTCAAACGAATGCTTCATCACATTATCAATGAAAAGCCTATCATGCCAGCGAAAGGATTCCCGACGGCGACAACGTTTCAAATTAGCTCTTCTCCACACATGCTTAATGAAATGACTTTTAATTAGGGGTTGAAATTTTTTTCCCCTAACACGAAAACGAGCAACAGCTGTAGATGATGGGTAAGTGATAACCTCACTCGAGTCAGCATAATCCCTGTCATCTAAACAAGAATCAGCCGATATAACATTTTCATCCACATTTGAAGTAGGATCCAGCCTGTTTGGAGATACACAACCCACCTTAGGATCATTTAAGGGAATTGGCCCATTAAGCTCAGGCCCAAAATTATTTTGAATTTGCTTTTGGGTAAAAATACTGTCACGCGTGCCATTGGAATCACCAATTACATTGGAACTATCCTTATCCTCCCTCGATCCACTTGTAAATCCTACGCCCGAGATATTTTCTGGCACGTAATCCGAAGTTGCAGAATCCAGAGGATCGTCGGACGGAAAAGAGACGGAAGCCGGAATTTCTTCGACTGGAACAGGGATAAACTCTCCTTCTTCAATAACATCATCGACATCAGACCCGTCAACGACTTCATCTTGTTCGGTGGCCTTTTCCTCACAAAGATTAAAATTCTTACCCACTCTCGGCCCTTCTTTATCCGTCGAGATGGGATCCTTGTTAAGTACCGATTGGGACACACCTTTAACCTCAACATCAACGTTGGAGACGTCATGAGGTTTTATCGATGCATCACCACAGTCGTCCTTTACCGGAAAATCGTCAACCTCGATCAAAGTCCACGAAACACGATCTTTGTTAAAGCTAAAAACAAGGTTGTGGTTGTACACCGACTTAGGAAGGTTAAAATCGAAACATTTATCACCAATCTTAATCTCAATTCGACTGTTGAAAGGTAGTTTAAAAAATTTGGAGTCGAGATTCGCAGACGGGGCAGCAGCATTTTTGTCTTCCCATTTGAACGGTTTGGCCTGACCTTGGTTCCAAGGAGCCGGAGGAAAGTCCTCGAACCCATTAATATTCGGAATGGCCTCATGGTGCCTGCGAGAAGGGAGATCTTCAACTTTCGAACCCCGACTTGTACAAGGAGGAATCTTAACCCCTGCAGATTTTTTCTCCAAAGCCTTATAGGCTCGAATCCATCTTCCATTTATATGAATGGAGTTTAAGACTTTGGAGAAAGACTCGATATCGTCAATGCCTTCAAATCGAACATAACCAAAGCGTTGACCACTCGATAGTTTTTTCCGTGCAAAATACACATCTTTAAGAGTACCGTAGTTCTCGAAGATTCTCCGACAATCATCCCGGGACCAAGACTCTGGGAAATTGAAAATCAAAAACGAAGTTACACGATTATCACACGACGATGAAGACGAAAAGCCATTGGGCGTTGCACGATTGTCACACGACGAAGAAGACGAAAAACCAGTGGGTTTCGACATATGGGTCAAACCAACATCCTCTAGAGGTCTGGCCGGAGAAGATGTGGCTGACCGGAAGTTAAGGCTGGTGGACAACAGTGTAAGGTGATCGGAGTTTTAAGGGTGTTGGGAGAGAAAGCTGTTTCTATCTATATAGATAATTTTCTCTGTTGTTAAATGAAAGTAGAAATTAAGAATGGAGATGAACGGAAAGAGTTGGTTGTGGCGGTAGGATGATGGTGTAAGGTGGTTAACGGCAGTGAGAAAAAAGGAAATATGAAAAATTCAAATTAAAGTTGGGAGAAAGGTTTACATCGGGATGTGAGTTGAGAGAAAAGTCACTCTCAATATGTACCGAGTTGTATATATATATATATATATAAATGAAAGTATATATATATATAATAATTTGAATTAATAAAATACACTTTAATCAATTGGAATTAAGAATGTAAAATAATAAATAAAATAATTAAGTTATTATTAAAGTGAATATATATAAATATATATAATTTATAATTATTGTAATATATAGATATAAATAAATTTTATATAATTGTAATATTAATATATTAAATGTAATTACAAGTTAAAAATATAATTGTTATGTTATTATTATTATTCTTAGTATTTTAATATTAATATGTTTATTAGAATTATTGATTTTATCATTTTTATTAATTTATTTGTTATTAAGTTCCATTATTATTATTAACATAAATATTAAATATTAAGGATGTATAATCAATATTACATTTTCTTTATATATTTAGATTTAAATATAGATACAATCGATATATAACTATATATACAAGAACAGATATAATCAGATATATACGATGTACACAGATACATACAGATTACATATGTATATACAAGTATATAAACATATAAATACACTATATACGTATATATGTACAAGATAGAACGATTTCAGTTTTCAATTGTTTTCAACCTATAGTTAATTTTGTTTTCCTGTCTGAATCGAGTACAAGTTTATTCCAAACAATCACAATACTCCAAATTCTGTTAAAGTAGACTTTATTTTTCCCCTTACTTTAATTCTGACAGAATGATCGGTTGTCGAGCAAATCAAGCTATAATACAAACGTAATAGAGTTAACCAGTGGTAATTACATCTATTAAACCCAATATAAACTCTACTAATGCAATTCAGGAGAAGAAAAGAAAAGAACAAAATCAAATAAATAAATAAAGAAACCATTGTCTTCTGTGCGTGAATTCGTTTTAGCCAAAATCATATTGTAAGTACTCCTGTCTCCTCTTTAATTCGATGAAACCAAATCAACCACAAACTCACTTACTTTTCTAGTTGGCGATTAACTCATCACCACTTTCGGCTAGAGTTATAGCCAAGAACCATCAACACAAACACCATCATGTAATCACCAACAAATCATCACAGATTGCAGCTTTGCTTCACGGCTACTGTTGCACTTTTACTTTGGTTTTATTTTCGTCGACACAACAACAATCACACCATCGTTGTTATGCTACTGTTGAATTCTGTTTTAATAACAACCGAGACTAGCCACCCTCAACACCCATCACAACCATTCACCACCTTCAACCTCTCTCATGTTTCATTTTTTTTCTTTTTTTTTCGATAACTACCAAGGCAATCACTATAATCACCACCACCGGCTACCAAAGATAACCACCACTATCTCCACCTTCCAATCGCCACCTTCTCTCTCTATATAAACCATCACAACCGATAAACTGCCACTGCTACTACACTTATACTATTATTTTCGAGTTTGTAAGAGAAGAATCCCCATCATAGCTTTTAGATTTAAAACTGAAGGAAGTAATTGATATGCTATTGAGATATATTAGTGGGGTGTTAATATAATAGTGGGGACAAGACTTTTGCAAAACCACTACTTCTTGTTCTTTTGAAGACAGCACACACACGCGTACAGCATAGAAATAGAGGTATAATGGATCCTAAGTGATTTAGATGGATGGATTATTATATTCGTAAATATCTCCTTTCTGTTTAAAACTCTTTCTAGCGACTAGAATGGATTATAGGATTGTTATTGGGTTGTTAATTTGGGCCGTAATCTAAAAGTTTCTGTTGGGCTGCTGCTAGAAAAGTTTGTCTCCAGTGTTCTTGTCGAACCACCAGCTTAAACCAAACACCATTCTTGAAAAGTGATGACAATTCGAAACAGAGAAGTTAATGCTTTCGGTATCATGTTATTGTTAATGATAATGATAATGATAATGATTATTATGAAAATAGGTTAGTTAGGATTATGATTTTGTTATAATAGTGGTACGATGATGAATAAGTTGATGATGATAGAAAAGTGGCTATGAGATGATAATAACGATTATGATGATAATCGTGATAGTTAATGTGATGATGATTATGAAGATGATGTTACTGTGGTATTGATGAAACGATGATGATGATGATATGATGATGACGATCAGATAAATTATAAGATTATAATTCGGTACATAAAACAGAAAAACAGATTAGATGAATGGTTAAGAGGGGTGTCGCGTTAGCATGAGGTCACGGGTTCAATCATTGCTGTGACATTTTTTTTTAGAAAAAGAGAACCAGAAATATGATGGGCCGAATCCTTTCCCTTCTGTTGGGCCGGTTAATGGAGTTGGGCCGAAGATAGTAAATACTATGATTGGGTTTCCTATTATAATAGAATGATAGAAATGTATTAGTGGTTTGGGGTGATAGTGGGTGTACGAGAGGTCTCAAGTTCGAGCTCTGTCTGAGGCATTCTTTTTAGGAAAAAAAAAACTTTTGAAGGTAGTTTCAAGTATTATTATTTTTGTTATTATTATTATTATTATTAGTTGTTGTTGGTTTTAAATTAATTATTATTATCACTAATATTAGTAATATGATTATTAGTATAATTAATAGTATTATCAATATTATTATTACTATTATTAGTATTACTAAAAGTATCAATACTGTTAAATTTATCATTTTTATTAGAATGAGTATTATTATGGAAATGAACATTTTATCAAAATTATCATTTTTGTTATTAAATTTATCATTAGTATTATCATTAGAATTATCATTTAAAAGTAACATTTTAATATTATCATTATTATCATTAGTTGTATCATTGTTAATATTATTATCATTATCGTTATTATTATTATATTATTATTATTATTATTATTATTATTATTATTATTATTATTATTATTATTAATAATATAAGTATTAGTATTACTACTATTATCACTATTTTTATTAAAACTACCTTTATAACAAAAATTAACATTTTTACTAAAGTTATTTAAATCTCAGTTAGGTTAGTATTATTATTATGAAAATTATTTATATAAATACTTACATATAACAAACTATCGATTTTAACATAATACTAAACATATATTATATATAGATATATTAATATGACTGAATGAATAGATATTAAGTATTTTAAATATATATTTACAGCATAGATATATATAACATATGACTTAAGATATAATACATATAAATAAAGTATATGTAATAAATAAAATTTAGTATAAAAATTTATATAACTACAAACACATAAAAAAAATTATATAATTAATAATGAAATTTGGAGAATTCTATTATATGTTTTAATAGAAATACAATTAATATAGGTTCGTGAATCCGAAGCCAACCCTGTACTTGTTCAATGTCGTCTATGTATTTTTACTACAAAATACAGTATGGTGAGTTCATTTGATTCCCTTTTACTCTTTACATTTTTGGGACTGAGAATACATGCGGTGTTTTAACAACTGCTTTATTAAATGCTTTTGAAATATATTTTGAACTGCGAATACATGAAATACTTTTATAAATGTTTGACGAGATAGACACAAGCAAAACATTCCTCGAATGAATTATTATGCAGACAGAAGTTCTGCGGATTATTATTGAATTATGTGGATATGATAATTGCCACCATTGAATTATGTGGACATGATAATTGCCACCATTGAATTATGTGGACATGATAATTGCCACCATTGAATTATGTGGACATGATAATTGCCACCAATTGATATGAATGTTATGTATCGAGAGAATGATTTTATACACAGGTTATGTGTATATTATTTTGTGCACAAGATATGTGTACGGTTACTAAGATTATGAAAAATGGTTTTGTACACAAGAAAGGTGTACTGTATTTAAAAGATATCGCATGTGCATTACAGGTGGGTATAGGATTCGGGCCCATTTGTACCATGCAGCATTTAAATTTTGTGGTCTATCAAAATGATGAATTTTATTGTTTTAAGATAAACCTATGAACTCACCAACCTTTTGGTTGACATTTGAAAGCATGTTTATTCTCAGGTATGAAAGAAATCTTCCGCTGTGCATTTGCTTATTTTAAGGACATTACTTGGAGTCGATCATCGCTCTGGAATCAAATGTTGATGACTTCGTCCAGATGGATTAGGACGGGGCATTTCAGTTGGTATCAGAGCGGTGGTCTTAGCGAACTAGATCTTGCATTAGTGTGTCTAACTGATAGTTGTTTAGATGCATTAGTGAGTCTGGACTTCGACCGTGTCTGCATGACAAAAGTTTTGCTTATCATTTAGTGTCGAAAAATTATTTGCTTATCATCCATAAAGTCTAGACATGTCTTACTGCCTCTATTGCATAGACAGTGTATAGATAAATTCATATCTTAGCGTATCTGTTAATGTTACCTTTGCCTGACAGCTTCCGTAGATTCCTCCGTAACTTATGGGATTTTAGTATTATATATGCATATGTAAATTATGTATTACAGGGTACTAATCTACATCCCATTCTATTCTTTATCAAAAATCCTTCATCTGATCGTACGAGATGAGTCCCTCAACCAGTTCGAATCCCTCAGATTCCGATAGCTATTTCGATAGTTATTTTGACAGCTATTCCGACATGGATATCCACCTAAGCTCCGGAAGCAGTGTCACCAGAATGAATCATCCAATCGGCCATACCCAATTCATCTGATGAGTTCGTAGCCTACTTAATCATTGGAGGCAAGAAGAAGGTGATCCCTTCCACCAACCGAATTCACCTCTGGATGAAGAACCTGAAGCACTTACCGGCGAACCTGTCCGAAACACCATTTTCTCTCATTTCCAGAGTATCTCGTCATAATTATATTCTATCCACAATTCAAAACCTTATTCATTCGCTCGTTTATACCGACAATCATTCCGGAGTAATAAAGTCAATGAGTTTCACGCCCGAGTTGTAGCCTTGGAAAATATGGTGCAAAATGTACCAGCTTCAACAACATCAAAGGCATCAACTGTACCACCAACAACAACACAAACCACAACAACACACGCCTCAACATCTCATTCTGTACCCCGAGCATAATCATCGTTCTACGTATCGTTCTACCTCAATTATCTTCGTTCTTCATGGCGATTATGTAATCTCTAATGTTTTAGAGATTATGTATTCTAGTTCGGACGTTAAACCAAATGAAGTTAATATCATATTAACTCATTAAATCCATAATTACATCTGAAGAAAATATATATATGTAAGTATATTTTCATAAAGATTGTAATTAAAAATTCTTTTGTACAAAGTTTTAATGGTGAAAATATTTTAACGGGTAGGTAATACCCGAGGAATAATTAGATTTCGCATTAATAAGTTACATTGTACATTCTTCGAATCTGATTCAACAATCATTTACTGTCCTACTTACATCCACAGATATATGAATCCGTTCACCACAGAATAACCATTTCCATTCAAATTTCATATTTGGATTTTGACCTATCAGAATCCAACAAGCGGCATAATGAAGAAAACATTTGACGGCATAAAATTTGGTAGAAACAAACAAATTAACTATGAGAAATTTTGTTAGGAATCCACGCTAACAAAATCCTAGCTAACTGTTCCTAGCTAACTGTGGACTAATCAACTGAGGACTACCAACAGTGGACAATTATAATGAATTAAAATATTGATTATAACATATGAAACTAAATAATTCTTCAAGTTTGCCACTTGATCTCATCTTAAACCTCAATTGTATCTTGCTGATTACAATTTGTGTCCAAACCTTTCACGTTTCTTGAAAACACCTCAATCAAGAGGATGAATCAACCGCACTTCATTTACGGGAGAAAAGATTGATGCATATAGTTATGCACCTGAAAACACTCGGAACCTGAGTAAACGCTTAAAACGTATCTGTGCTAGCTCTTTTGGCATTGATATTACCGAAAATAACTTTGCTATCCATTTTCAAAGTAGCAAATTTTGTCACAGCTCCAGCAAGTCAACATCGACTTTTCGTTTGAAACAACCTTATTATAACCTTGATATATATGTGTGCTCTTTTATTGTTACCGGGGAACCTTTTATATTCCGCCATATTACCATCAGCGTTTAATCATCTAAAAACACCATTCTCCTGAAACCACCTCGGATTGATAACCGACGATTCTAATATGGCTGCACTAAATGCAAAGGAAACAGTAAAATTATAGATGGCCTAAATGGCCAAGAGTTTGATGATAAAGAATGGAGTGTTGGGAACGCTCGATAGAAGATTTGGTATTGAAAAACGGATTGAGCTAACCGTGAAGGAGACCAAGGACAAATAAAGGACCAAACCCTATATTCAAAGAATCCAAGTAATTCTGGATCCGATGAAATCTTTAGAGAATATCTAGCTCCGTACTCATGTTAAAATCTTGCGGAAAATCTTTCTTCATCAAACATCGAACTTAGAAATTCCAAAATATCATCATAAATATCTTCGATATTTCTGAGGATATTTTCATAAATATTCTCGTCCGAAATTATTTATCTCTTCGTGCTATCTATATTACATCATAAAGGAAACTACTTTAGTTTCTAAATTTTCTTTAAAATTTGAGTTTGAATTATGAATGATTTTGAAGTAGTGTTGAGAACTGATGCATGAGTTAGTATAATATAATGACACTTGATCAACGTGATTATATTACAGTAATTCATGCTGAGTTTCTAATGGAATGTGATGATTCACAGTACCATCATCATGTGTCATGTTACATGACTCTTACATTCTATCTCTAAACATATAAAGAAAATATTTTCTTGATAATTCGGTCTTTTCCGGGATATTCTGGTAATTTGACAAATCAAAATTGCGCCATTACGATTTCCTTCTTATAACATTAACAATGTTCATTCTGAAATTCATATCTGCGAATTCTGGACCATTACAAGCAGTGCTTAATTGCAAGAAGAAGAAATGAAAGAATGAAAACTCCAAAATAGAAATTGGAGTATAAATCACGGCAAATAAGAGAGAGCATTAATTGTGGATGACAATTATTATAAGAAACAGAAGCATGGACTTCGAAAAATAAGGAAAGGTATAAATCTCGACAACAACACATAATCTACAAACCGTGTATATCAATACGTATTACAACGTAAAGACACGGGAAAAATTAATAACACTATAACCCCAAGATAATAGTAGAAGTAAATAAAATTCTCCGGTGGTAGATGAAAAAGAAGAATGACAGATATGAAAGTTAGAAGTATATTAAGGATCAGAATGGGATGGAGCATATTGACAAATGTTTTAAAAGTATAAAAGGAGAAAGAATGGAATGTGAGAGTTGTGGAAAATAAGGAAACGAAAGGGGTGGATTTATAGTGAGATATCCGACAGAGCAATCGAAACAGATTATTGCATTTAATCAAAGAAGATTCTGATTTCCTTAATCGCCGAAGAACTAAATCTTATTACGAAGATTTTCTTTAAATTCCATAAATTCTGGAAGTCAATCATAACTACGTCATTGGTTAAAGCGAATATAGATTTACTCATTTCACACTCTTGCGATAGCTTCACTTATGTTCCTTGCGTAATCAAATTGTTTCATCTATATTACTAAATGATGATAAAACCATATTCACCAACTCATATTCGTCATGAAAACATTTTTATAGTTAGCCATGACGACCTCGATCAAATTTCGGGACGAAATTTCTTTTAACGGGTAGGTACTGTGATGACCCGGGAATTTCCGATCAAATTTAAACTTAATCTTTATATGATTTCGATACGATAAGCAAAGTCTATAAAACCGAGTTTCAAAATGTTGGAACTATTTTTTTATAAATGCATTTGACCTTGACTATTCCCAATGATTCACGAACAATTGTGTATAAATGATTATGTATATATATATATATATAAATGAAAGTATATATATATAATAATTTGAATTAATAAAATACACTTTAATCAATTGGAATTAAGAATGTAAAATAATAAATAAAATAATTAAGTTATTATTAAAGTGAATATATATAAATATATATAATTTATAATTATTGTAATATATAGATATAAATAAATTTTATATAATTGTAATATTAATATATTAAATGTAATTACAAGTTAAAAATATAATTGTTATGTTATTATTATTATTCTTAGTATTTTAATATTAATATGTTTATTAGAATTATTGATTTTATCATTTTTATTAATTTATTTGTTATTAAGTTCCATTATTATTATTAACATAAATATTAAATATTAAGGATGTATAATCAATATTACATTTTCTTTATATATTTAGATTTAAATATAGATACAATCGATATATAACTATATATACAAGAACAGATATAATCAGATATATACGATGTACACAGATACATACAGATTACATATGTATATACAAGTATATAAACATATAAATACACTATATACGTATATATGTACAAGATAGAACGATTTCAGTTTTCAATTGTTTTCAACCTATAGTTAATTTTGTTTTCCTGTCTGAATCGAGTACAAGTTTATTCCAAACAATCACAATACTCCAAATTCTGTTAAAGTAGACTTTATTTTTCCCCTTACTTTAATTCTAACAGAATGATCGGTTGTCGAGCAAATCAAGCTATAATACAAACGTAATAGAGTTAACCAGTGGTAATTACATCTATTAAACCCAATATAAACTCTACTAATGCAATTCAGGAGAAGAAAAGAAAAGAACAAAATCAAATAAATAAATAAAGAAACCATTGTCTTCTGTGCGTGAATTCGTTTTAGCCAAAATCATATTGTAAGTACTCCTGTCTCCTCTTTAATTCGATGAAACCAAATCAGCCACAAACTCACTTACTTTTCTAGTTGGCGATTAACTCATCACCACTTTCGGCAAGAGTTATAGCCAAGAACCATCAACACAAACACCATCATGTAATCACCAACAAATCATCACAGATTGCAGCTTTGCTTCACGGCTACTGTTGCACTTTTACTTTGGTTTTATTTTTGTCGACACAACAACAATCACACCATCGTTGTTATGCTATTGTTGAATTCTGTTTTAATAACAACCGAGACTAGCCACCCTCAACACCCATCACAACCATTCACCACCTTCAACCTCTCTCATGTTTCATTTTTTTTTCTTTTTTTTCGATAACTACCAAGACAATCACTATAATCACCACCACCGGCTACCAAAGATAACCACCACTATCTCCACCTTCCAATCGCCACCTTCTCTCTCTATATAAACCATCACAACCGATAAACTGCCACTGCTACTACACTTATACTATTATTTTCGAGTTTGTAAGAGAAGAATCCCCATCATAGCTTTTAGATTTAAAACTGAAGGAAGTAATTGATATGCTATTGAGATATATTAGTGGGGTGTTAATATAATAGTAGGGACAAGACTTTTGCAAAACCACTACTTCTTGTTCTTTTGAAGACAGCACACACACGCGTACAGCATAGAAATAGAGGTATAATGGATCCTAAGTGATTTAGATGGATGGATTATTATATCCGTAAATATCTCCTTTCTGTTTAAAACTCTGATGTGCAGCGGGGTGTATATAAAATAGCTTATATTTTACTAGGAAAAACTATTAAATACGATACAATTTTACACAAGATATTTATATATTTATAGAATGGATATACTTAAACCTTGCTACAACACTTATAGGCAGTGTACCTAATCGTACAGTAGTGTAGTTTTTAGTAAGTCCGGTTCGTTCCACAGGGAAATCTTTAAACAAAGCTCAACGCTATATTAGTTTACTTTTATAAAAATACAAACATATATATAAGTAATATTATTATTATAAAGGGGGGTTTTTACCGTTTAATGACCGGTTTGTCGATTTTAAGACTTTAGTCGCAGTTAAAACCTAATGTAAAATATAAAATAAATACAAGACTTAAATTAAAGCGTAAAGTAAATAACGATAATGAAATTGCGAATAATAAAAGTGCGATAAAATAAAATTGCGATAATTAAAAAGTACGATAATTAAAAGTGCGATTAAATAACAATAAATAAAAGTGCGATAATTAGAAGTGCAATTAAATATAAAATAAAGGAAATTAAATATGAAATAAAAGAATTATGCTTATTTAAACTTCCGTAATCATGATGTTTGACGTGTTGATTTTAGTTTTATGCCCATGGGTTAATTGTCCTTTGTCCTGGATTATTTAATATGTCCGTCTGGTTTTTGTCCATAACAGTCCATCAGTCATAAATATAAATTGCAAGTGTCCTTGTCAAATTATTATTATACCCGAAGATAAATATTCCAACTAATTGGGGATTCGAATTGTAACAAGGTTTTAATACTTTGTTTAATGAATACACCAGGTTATCGACTGCGTGTAAACCAAGGTTTTACTACTTTGTTAACAATTACACCAATTACCCTTGAATGTAATTTCACCCCTGTTTTAATTATTCTAGTGGCTATTAATCCATTCCCGTGTCCGGTTAAATGAACGATTATTCGTACATATAAATACCCCGCCCATCGTGTCCGATCGAGTGTATATGGTAATTTATAGGGACGCCCAATTGTAAATCTTTATATTAACATTAACAAACTTTCATTTAGTTAAACAAATATAAAGCCCATTAATAGCCCATAGTCTAATTTCCACAAGTGTCGTTCTTTTGTCCAAACCCCAATTATGGTACAAAGCCCAATTACCCAATTTTAGTAATTAGCCCAACATCATGATTACTTCGTTTTAAATAAGCATAATAATAACTTAGCTACGAGACATTAATATAAAAAGGTTGAACATAACTTACAATGATTAAAAATAGCGTAGCGTTACACGGACAGAATTTCGACTTACACCCTTACAACATTCGCTAACATACCCTTATTATTAGAATTATAATTAAAATTAAAATTAAAATATAAATTATATATATATATATCGTATATATTGAGAGAAGAGAGAAAATAGAATATATTTTTGATCAGAATTCGGTTGGCTTTATAGGGATTTGTGATTTTTGGGGCTCCGCGACTCGCGGCCCTTTTGGCCTTCACACTCCGCGAGTCGCGGAGATAGAAATTACAGCTCACATCTTGGAGTTTTCTCTGCCGACGGTTTTTATTATATATATAATATATATATATATAATTAATATAATTAATTATATATTATATTATATTTATATACATAGTTAACTTGTAATTTTTAGTCCGCTGCGTCGAGCGTTGAGAGTTGACTCTGGTCCCGGTTCCGGATTTTCGAACGTCCTTGCGTACAATTTTATATTTTGTACTTTGCGTTTTGAATCTTGTACTCTTGTAATTTCGAGACGTTTCTTATCAATAATTGGAACCTTTTTGATTGTCTTTTGTACTTTTGAGCTTTTTGGTCGTTTGCGTCTTCAATTCGTCGAATCTGTCTTTTGTCTTCACCCTTTTATTATTTAAACGAATATCACTTGTAAATAGAACAATTGCAACTAAAAGCTTGTCTTTCTTGAGGAATAATGCTATGAAATATATGTTCGTTTTTAGCATTATCAAATATTCCCACACTTGAGCGTTGCTTGTCCTCAAGCAATATCGTCTTGAAATACTAGAATCACTTCTTTATTCTTCACACTTTGTACATCAGTGATTTCTATACGGCGGTATAAACAATGGTAGTAACGATATGGTTTACAGTCCCACATGACTATAAAAATTTAGATCCATTAAGGAAATTGGATCTTTATGAAAACATTTGATCTTTTGAAATCTAGTTTTTACCCTAGATAAGTTTTCCGGAATAACCCTTTACCGGTGTTTGCAAAATATTTTTGTGGGTTTGGTGGGTTTCAGATTTGAAAATTTTAGCTCAAAACTTGCGGTTTTGTGTCACCCACTTGCTAACCTTGTATTTGGAAAGCAACACGTCCAGTTTACTTGTCCCGTATATTACCTTTCGGCAAACTACCGTCCGGTTATAAAGGAAAGCGTTGAACAAGCAACTGTTAAGGCAATGTCCCGTGACATGCTTTTGATTATGGTCTATAACGTGTCGGACGCAATTACTATCCTTGGTAGGAGCAATAGTAAAGCTCACCCTTATAATTTTTCGGTATGGCACAAGGTCCTGTCTTTGACCATTATGCAACCACCGTTCTTACGGTTGACACCCGATTTAGTTCAGGTGACCTAATGAATTCCAGGTGAATTCCTAGGATTTTACGTTCAATGGTAATGAACGCATTGAAAATAGGGTTTTCAGAAAACAAATCGGTTTATAATTTTGATCAAAATATTTTCTCGTTTAAGTTCGAGTTTAGATATCATCGAATTCCATGAGTTTGTAATTCTCAATCTTTAAGGTCAATCTCTAGGATTGAGTAATATCAGTCTTAAAAGCTGATTTTTAATCTTTAAGGAGATTATCCTTTCTGGGGATCTGATTCATTAGTCTTATCCAGCTAATTTGCATGGTGCCCCCCCATTGTACGAGATAAATCCTTCTCATGGTTAGGATAAATCTGACCACATGGCGACCCTGTTTAATGCTGAGGTCCGTGGATTTCCTGCTGATTTTAGTGATGACTTTTCTAGATTTTTCGTCAACCTACAGCTGGTCTGGATGACAACTTCATGACCTAAATCAAGAAGCGCGTGTCTTTTTCGGAAGACTTTACTTCCTTTTAGTGATGGAATTGATTCATCGTGTAGATCCATCTTTTCTTTTCTTTCATCGGGTAAAACAGTTTAGTTTAGTCCAAAGCAAAAGTATTTTCAGTTATTTGTTACAGATATATGTGACATATGTTTAAAATAACTTGGTAAATTTTCCCACACTTGGCTTTTATTTTCCTTTTTATCGTCCTCTATTCCATTTTAAATGAATTTTAACATTTTAGTTTGTTTCTCAATTTATGTCCTTTCCGAGGTAACAATAATTTCGGTGTTAAAACCTAGTTTTATCGTTCATAAATATGTATAAACATGATTTTGAATTCATTTAATTGAAAATTTTGAAAAATTTTACTAGAATTGGGTAGTCAGTATATAAGACTAGGGCTGTTCTTTTTTTATCAGAGAGCACTAGATTCTAATACAACTACTGCTTTACTAGTATTTTTAATGGTAACCAAGTGTATAAAGTAAAAAATTTTTAAAATCCGAAAGAATTTAACCCCTTCCCACACTTAAGATCTTGCAATGCCCTCATTTGCAAGAAATCAGTAACAATTTAAATTATTGAAGGTGATTAGTGTGAAAATGATTAAATTTTTACCAAAGTTTCCAATTATATTGGCATTTGTTTGCTGAATGATAAATGGTGCACATCATTTGTTCATTCCGTCTTGTTGTTATTTCACATATATTTTGCATCTTGTCGTCAAAATTAGTTGCTTTTGCTGAACTTAATGCCAGTCTTTGAAAATGCGTTGTTTTACCCTGTTGTGTACATAAGATAAACTGCAAACATATATACATATTTTTGAAGTTTGGTATATTACCCCACGTTCAAAAATTATTAAAATCTAAGAATAAAAGTTAGATAATTATAAAAATGATTACAATATTAACAAAAATATTAAATGTATCAATAATTACAAATTACAAAATAAAAAAAAATAATAAGTAAACTAAGGATGATATTGGTACCAATAGGGGTTCCAGGCATAACCATAAGTGCTATAGAATGCTTCGGCAGGGTCATACGTAGGATATGGTGGCTGCATCTCTATAGACCAAGGAGGGAAGATGAGTTTCGGTGTAGGAATATAGTTTCTACCTATATGTTGGCAATGAGCTATGATCTGGTTCTGATGAACTTGCCAATCTTCAAATGCTCTCTGTCTAGCATTTTCGTATTCTTGAGAAGCTATAAACCTATGCATTTCTTGCATCTCATTCCCCCCTCCTACATTACCTTGTTGCTGGTTTCTCTCCACCTGTGGATGTCTACCATGGTATCGTACTGCGGCGTTATTTCGCCTCTTCAAAACTTTTGCACCATGGTATACATTTAAACCTATAGTATCGCGGGGTTCCGGCTCTTCTAGTAATAATCCCCCCCGACTTATATCCACACCGAGATATTCACCAATCAAAGTAATAAAAATACCACCTCCTATTATGCTATGTGGTCGCATCCCCCGAACCATAGCTGATAAATAATAACCCACACAATATGGTATACTTACAGCGCTCTGTGGGTCTCGAATACACATATGGTAAAACAAATCCTGTTCATTTACTTTTTCCTTGTTTTTACCCCTTTGTGTAATCGAATTAGCTAAAAACCTATGTATCACTCTTAATTCGGCTCTATCTATATCCAAATAAGAGTAATTTCCCCCTTTGAAACGGTGATGGCTTGTCATTTGACTCCACACACAGTGTGTATCAAAATTCTCATCTATCTTTCTACCGTTTAGTATCAATCCTCTACAATCGGCAGACGCTAACTCCTCAGGCGTATATATACGTAAAGCCTGAGCCATGTCCAGTAAAGACATGTGGCGCATCGAACCGCCTAACAAAAATCTAATAAAAGAACGATCGGTTAAACTAGCTACCCGATCATTCAACTCTATACTACATAACAATTCTTCACACCATACTTTATATACAGGTCTACGTATGGTGAATAAACATATCCAGTCATTAAAAGAAGAATTACCATACCTCTGTACAAGTAATTCCCTAATTGGCCCGGCCAATTCTACAGCTTCTAAGGGTCCCCATTCTATGACCCTCGGTACCTCAACAACCTTGGAGTGAAGAGTATGCAAACCCCGTTGATATTTTGGATAATCTATCCAAAGTCTGTCAAATCTCAGGTTCGGGTGCAACTCTTCCAAGTGCATATCGGAAAAAGTCATGACTGGATGAGGTACATCCTGCTTGTAGTAGTTATCTACCTCCTGTTGTTCCAAATTTTCGGCAGGAGCATTGCGGGCTTGGGATGAAGATTCACCCCTTTCATTCTGCAAAACACATCAAACACAAATTTTGTGCATCCAAATATGCATTAGTGTCAGCAAAATCATCAATCAAAATAATTACAATGACATTATCAATTTATATCAAACTTAAGCTCATTTTCACATTTTTATCAAATCTACACTTTTTCAAATAAGCATATACGAAAATTTTCGCCAAGTTCATAAGCATTCAACTCAAATAACATGTCAAAATAATCATTACTAGCAAATAAACAAGTCTCAAATGGCATTATCTTTCAAAAATCAAGTTCATGAATTTTAGACTTGAAAAAGTCCACTTTAATTCTCAAAATCATGTTTAGGCTCAAAGTTTGGATCATTTAATTACCTAGACATGTTACACTACTCAATTTAGCAACAATTCATGACAAAAATCGGCCATAACCTGTTTATATCAAAAAGCCCCAAATTTGCTCAAGAACACAAACCCTAGATTACTCAAAATTTGAAGTTTAAGGCTTCTAATCATGTTAAACAGCATCAATCTAGGTTATACAAGCATAATACATAAACAATTTAAGTCTAATTACACTAAAAAGCATCAAAATCAAATTGGGGAAAAAAATAGCTCAAGAACACCAAATTTCGAATTAAATGGTGTTTAGGTGTAGAAATTTACCGTTTTTCTTGAGTAATTCTTAGATAGCATCCTTCTCAACAAAATTTTAGCAAAAGATTTGGTGATTAACGGTTAAAAATTGGGATTTTTGGGGGTGTTTTTCGGGTTTTTTCGGGTTCTTTTTTCGCAGTATTTTTCTGTTTTGTGTGTGGGGGAGTTGGGACTGATCTGTTGTTCAGTTATATTTTTTTTTCCGGTTTTTAGTCTCTCCGCGACTCGCGGAGATTTAAGCTCCAAACTCCGCGAGTCGCGGAGTTTGGTATTTTTATTTATTTATAATAATTAACTTTTGAAAACAATTAAGAAATTAATTTTAAAATTTTGTTTCCCTTGTTATTTAGGACGAGGTCGTTTCGGATCGATGTCCTAGTCCGTCCCTCGACAAAATTTTAAAATTTATCTTTTAGTAGCGATTGTTTTAAAAGCTAAGATTTTTGGGTTTTTTCAATGTTTTTGGCATACTCTAATTTAATAAGATTAAAAATAATGATAATAAAAGTTCTCGTCCCTCCCTCGGGTAAAGCAATTTCGGTTCAAAGACCTAGTCTTCAACTTACGACGAATTTTAAAAATCATATTCTTAACTTAATGAGATAAAGTAAATTTTTGTTTTTAAATTCACACAACTTAAATCTAAAATTCAAAATTATTATTAAAAATTCACACCAAACTTAAAATTTGAAATGCATAAAATTAAAAATTAATATTTTAAAAATTAAAAATTCACACCAAACTTAATTTAAAAATTTATAAATTCATAACAAACTTATATTAATTTTTCAAATATTTACAATTTTAAATATATTGTTTTTACAAAGTTTACAATATTAATTTAAGATTCAAATATTAATTTTAAAAATATGGTAAAAATAAAATTAAAAATCTTTTTGTCTTTTTATCCCACTTTAATCAATCAAATATTATTAAAAATATGCGCCCCTCTTTTCGGTAAAGTAATTTCGGTTCCAAGACCTAATTTAACTCATGACGAATTTTTGAAATATTTTGGGTTGATTGTTTAAAGATATTTATACCTTAAGAATAAACGTTAAATTTCGCAGTGATGTAATAAATTTTTGAATGATATCAATAATTTCGGTCGCCAAACCTAATTTTATTTAATACCAATTTAATACTTTTTAGCGAACAAATTAGCGTTTATTATCAAAAGGTTAAAAATAAAAAATAAAAATAAAAAACTGTACAGACATACCTGTGAAATAGATTTCTTAGTTATATGATCTATTCCATTCATAAGATAGTCGGTTTAATTGGTTTTCCATGGCTACATAGGCGTAACCTCGAGCATTCAGTGTCTTTTCTTCTAAACATATGAACGGTCCGTCTCTGCATAAAGTAACAAATTCGGTATTTGAATAGGTTTGATTATTTGAACATTTACCTCCATGTGACCATTTTCCGCATTTGTGACATCGTTCTAGGTGTCGTGCTCTTCTTTTCGCTGCGGATTTTGATTTTCCTTTACCAAATTGTAACTTATTATCTTCGCATCTGGATTCTTTTCTAACTCCGTCCATTCTTTCTCTGATTACTGATACTAATTCGCTCGGTAGTATGTCATTATTACGTTTAGTGATCAAAGCGTGTAGCATTAGACCATGGTTTAGTTCACAGGCAGTCTTCATTTCGTAGAAACCTAAAAAAAATAAAAATTCAGAATGGGGGGAGAAGACTAGTTCTTTAGGGTCTGCTAGGGAAAGACCATACGTGTTCCATTTTCGAGAACTACACGAAAACAGACAATCTAACTCTAACAGAAATACATATTATCCTTTAAAGACTTGATTCTCCCCACACTTAGTTAGCTGTGGTGTCGAAATTGTGATTAACTTCGTTGTCGACTTCCATCGGACCATGTATGTAATGTTTAACTCTGTGACCATTAACTTTAAATTCAATCCCATTTGAATTTATTAATTCTATCGTTCCGTATGGGAAAACTCTTTTGATTATGAATGGTCCAGACCATCTTGATTTCAATTTTCCAGGAAATAGCTTGAATCGTGAATTGAAAAGAAGAACTCTGTCTCCTTCTTTAAATTCCTTTGAACTTCTGATTCTTTTATCATGCCATTTCTTCGTTCTTTCTTTATAGATTAACGAATTTTCGTATGCTTCATGTCTTAATTCTTCTAATTCGTTTAGTTGACTTAATCGTAGACGTCCGGCTTCATGTAAATCAAGATTACATGTCTTCAAAGCCCAAAATGCTTTGTGTTCAATTTCTACTGGAAGATGACATGCTTTTCCATAAACAAGTCTAAAAGGTGTGGTTCCAATTGGAGTTTTGTAGGCTGTTCTAAAAGCCCAGAGTGCATCCTCCAATTTAATGGACCATTCCTTCGGATTTGATCCTACGGTTTTCTCTAGAATACGTTTTAAAGCTCGGTTGGTATTTTCAACTTGTCCACTTGTTTGTGGATGATATGCGGTGGAGATTTTATGAGTTACTCCATATCTTTTAAGAACTTTCTCAAGTTGATTATTACAGAAATGAGTACCCCGATCACTTATTAAAGCTTTCGGTGTTCCAAACCTTGCAAAAAGACGTTTTAAAAAGTTGACTACAACTCGTGCATCGTTAGTTGGGAGAGCTTGTGCTTCCGCCCATTTAGATACATAATCAATGGCTACGAGTATATATAGATTATTATGAGATTTTGGAAATGGACCCATAAAGTCAATACCCCAAATGTCAAATACTTCACATACTTGGATGACATTTTGTGGCATTTCATCACGTTGACTTATTTTTCCGGCCCTTTGACATGCATCACAGGATTTGCAAAGAAGGTGTGCGTCTTTGTAAATTGTAGGCCAATAGAATCCAGTTTCATAAACTTTTCTTGCTGTTAGTTGAGGCCCATAATGCCCTCCTGTTGGTCCTGTGTGACAATGGTTTAAAATTTTACTAGCTTCATCTCCAAATACACATCGGCGTATTATTCCATCGGGACAACTTTTAAACAGATGTGGATCTTCCCAGAAATAGTGTTTTATATCACTGAAGAATTTCTTTCGTCTTTGGTACGATAATCCTTTTTCAAGGAATCCACAAACTAAGTAGTTTGCATAGTCTGCAAACCATGGGATTTCTTTATAATCTATCTTCAATAGATATTCATCAGGAAAGTTGTCTTGTATGGCTGATTCATTTAGAACTTCTAATTCGGGATTTTCAAGACGAGAAAGATGATCAGCGGCGAGATTTTCTGCTCCTCTTTTATCTCGGATTTCAATATCAAACTCTTGTAAGAGTAAGATCCAACGGATTAATCTTGGTTTAGCATCTTGTTTTGAAAATAGGTATCTAAGAGCAGAATGGTCGGTATAGACCACCGTTTTTGCTAGAACGAGATATGATCGAAATTTGTCAAAAGCAAAGACAATAGCAAGGAGTTCTTTTTCAGTAGTTGTATAGTTCGTTTGTGCTCCTTGTAATGTCTTACTAGCATAATATATAGGTTGAAATCGTTTTTCAATCCTTTGTCCTAAAACGGCTCCCATTGCAAAATCACTTGCATCGCACATTAGTTCAAATGATAGATTCCAATTTGGTGTTATCATGATCGGCGCATTAGTGAGTTTTTCTTTAAGAATATTAAAAGATTTGATACATTCATCTGAAAAGATGAATGGCGCATCCTTTTCTAGGAGTTTATTCATAGGAGTGGCAATTTTAGAAAAATCTTTTATGAAACGTCGGTAAAAACCGGCATGCCCTAGAAAACTCCTAACTCCTCTAACATTTGTGGGATGTGGAAGTTTAGCAATTACATCTACTTTAGCTCTATCCACTTCAATTCCTTCTTTTGAAATTTTATGTCCAAGAACGATGCCTTCTTTAACCATGAAATGGCATTTCTCCCAATTAAGTACTAGATTTGATTTTTCGCATCTAATTAGCATTCGTTCCAGATTAACTAGACATGATTTAAAGGTATCACCGAAGACTGAAAAGTCATCCATGAATACTTCCATGCATTCTTCTATCATGTCATGAAAAATCGCCATCATACACCTTTGAAAGGTTGCAGGGGCGTTACAAAGTCCAAATGGCATTCTTTTGTAAGCAAAAGTACCATAAGGGCACGTGAATGTGGTTTTCTCTTGGTCCTCGGGTGCTATTGGAATTTTAAAATATCCGGAAAATCCATCTAGAAAACAATAGTAACTATTTCCGGCTAATCTCTCCAACATTTGATCTATGAAAGGTAAGGGAAAGTGATCTTTTCTGGTGGCGTCATTTAATTTTCTATAATCAATACATACACGCCATCCTGTTACAGTCCTAGTAGGAATAAGCTCATTTTTCTCATTTGTAATGACAGTCATGCCACCCTTCTTAGGTACGCATTGAACTGGGCTTACCCATGGGCTATCAGAAATTGGATATATCAAACCTGCATCTAGCAGTTTAATAATCTCTTTCTTAACTACATCTTGCATATTAGGATTTAGTCTTCGTTGGCGTTGCACATACGTTTTATGACCTTCTTCCATAAGGATTTTATGTGTGCAATACGAAGGACTTATTCCTTTAATATCATGAATCTTCCATGCAATGGCTGGTTTATGAGCTTTCAACACAGAAATGAGTTGTGATTTCTCATTTTCAGTAAGAGAAGACGATATTATTACAGGTAATTCAGATTCACCATGTAAATAAGCGTATTCCAAATGGTTTGGAAGTGGCTTTAACTCTAATTTCGGAGGTTCTTCTATCGATGATTTATATCGATATCTGTCTTCTTCTTTTAGCATTTGAATTTCTTCTGTTGTTGGTTCATATCCATTAGCTATAAGTGTAGCTAACATTTCAGCTTCATCAATTGGTTCATTACCTTCTCCTAAAGAACATTCTCCTGTTCCTTGTAATTCTGGAAATTCTTCTAATAATTCTGCATGTGCATCTATAGTTTGAATATAATAACATGTATCATCTGCAGAATGTGGTTGTTGCATTGCTCTATCAACTGAAAAGGTAACACTCTCATCCTCTATACTTAGGGTCAGTTTCTTACCGAACACGTCTATCATTGCTTTAGCCGTGTTTAAGAATGGTCTTCCTAATATGAGAGGAACTTGAGAATCTTCTTCCATGTCCAAAACAACAAAATCTACTGGAAATACTAAAGTACCAACTTTAACTAGCATGTTCTCCATTATCCCTCTAGGATATTTTATTGATCTATCGGCTAGTTGTATGCTTATTCTTGTTGGTTTTAATTCTCCAAGGTCTAGTTTAGCGTATAGTGAATACGGCATTAGATTTATACTAGCACCTAAGTCTGCCAATGCTTCTATTGAACTAAGACTACCCAGAAAACATGGAATTGTGAAACTTCCTGGATCAGATAGTTTTTCTGGTATCTTATTCAACAGCACTGCTGAACAATTAGCATTCATAGTAACAGCCGAGAGTTCTTCCATTTTCTTTCTATTTGAGATTAGATCTTTCAAGAATTTAGCATATCTAGGCATTCCTGAAATTACATCAATGAAAGGAAGATTTACATTTATCTGTTTAAATATATCCAAGAATTTGGATTGCTCGGCTTCAAGTTTTTCTTTCTTCATTTTACTCGGGTAAGGAAGTGGTGGTTGGTATGGTTTAACATAAGGTTTATCCTTAACTGTGTTATCTTCATTAACCTTTTCAACTACCGGTTCTTTTTCCTTATCTTGATCAGGTTGTGGTTCTTGTGGAGTAGGAATAGTTTCATCAGAAGTTACAGGTATTTCAGGTGGTTTAAGTGTTGTACCACTTCTTGTGGTAATAGCTTTAGTTGTTTCATTCCGGGGGTTAGCATTTGTATCACTAGGTAGACTTCCCGATTTTCTTTCACCTATTAACCTTGCTAGGTTACTTACTTCTTGTTCCAGATTTTGAATAGAAGCTTGTTGATTTCTAAATGCTTGAGCATTTTGTTCATTGGTTTGTTTTTGAGATGTGAAAAACTGCGTTTGAGTTTCAACTAGCTTCGTCATCATATCTTCTAAATTCGGTTTTTTATCATCGGTTTGTTGTGGTGGTTTGTTTTGAAAATTAGGTCTTTGCTGATTGTAAGTATTATTGGATACTTGTTGATTGCTAGGACCTTGTTGGTTGTTGTATGGAATATTTCGGTTATAATTCTGGTTTTGATTGTAAATCGGTCTTGGCGGTTGATAATTATTCTGATAATTATTTCCAGGCCTTTGGTTTATGTATGAAATATTCTCTCTTTGTTCCATTGTTAATTCAATACTGAGACAATCTTTTGTCAAATGTGGTCCTCCACACTGCTCACAACTAATTCGTATTGAGTGAATATCTTTAGTCATCTTTTCCATTCGTCTCTCCACAGAATCTATCTTTGCGGAAATGGAATCTAAGTCATGGCTAGAATCGGCTCTAGCTGCTTTAGATGATCTAATGATATCTTTTTCTTGGTGCCACTCATGTGAGTGGGAAGCAGTGTTATCAATAATTTTGTAAGCATCAGTTTCGGTTTTCTTCATAATAGAACCACCAGCTGCTATATCTATATCTTTCCTTGTAGTGATGTCGCATCCTTGGTAGAATATTTGTACTATTTGACAGGTGTCTAAACCATGTTGCGGACATCCTCTTAACAACTTTCCATATCTTGTCCACGCCTCATATAGAGTTTCATTTGGCTTTTGTGTGAACGTAACAATTTCTGCTTGAAGTCTTACGGCTTTAGATGCAGGAAAGAATTGTTTAAGAAATTTGTCAATTAAAACATCCCATGTATCGATCGCCCCTTCAGGTAACGATTCCAACCAATCTTTGGCTTCTCCCTTTAAAGTCCAGGGAAATAACATGAGATATATCTGTTCATCCTCCACTTCTCGGATTTTAAATAGTGTGCAGATCCTATTAAAGGTACGTAGATGTTCATTTGGATCTTCCTTCGGCGCACCACTAAATTGGCATTGATTAGTCACCATGTGTAGAATTTGTCCTTTGATTTCATAATCTGGCGCATTAATGTCTGGATGAGTAATTGCGTGACCTTGGCCAGTGCGTTTAGCTCTCATTCGGTCTTCCATACTTAAAGGTTCCAGATTCTCCATAATTGAATTTGTTGAATCGGTATCACTAGATGATTCTGATTTAATAGTTCGTTCCTCAACAATCTCTGTTTGAATGATTGGTGGCTCCGGAGGAAAGTTTAGTGGTTCAGGATCTATGAACCGTTCCTGAATATTCTCTGGATTTTCAATTGTGATGTTGGGTTCAAAAAATGGATTATCGGAAATTTGAACTGAAGTACTTGGTTGACTGGATGAAGATTCTAAAGAAAAATCAACGGCGGTTATATTTGCTAAATGTCTTGATCTAGTTACAGGTGGTGAACGTACAAAAGGTGGTGAACGTCTTGCTCGGTGCATCCACTGAATATCTTATTAGTTTTTAAAAGGAAAGAAAAATTATAATAAGTTATCCAATCAATAGACTTTTCTGATTTTGCCCACGTTTCGAATAGCCAAAAGATGCAGCAGAGGGGCAGGATTCGTTTGGTCTCAATATAATTGAGGACTGTTTGGCTCCAATAACCCGGTCCACGTACAAATCCAACTATTACTACGAACCAGAAAATTTTGATGTCTATTAATTTAACCACTTAAAATAAATTTTCGTAATTTTAAGAAATTTAGATAAGAAGTAAAAAAAAAATTCTAAGTCCTAAAACTAGAATAGCGAGAAATAAGAAAGAAAAAGAGTTCGTCGAAAAAGGTCGAAAAAGAAAAAAAATGGTTGAAAAATAAAAGGTGACGGAAAAATAAAAGAAACTTATAAAAACTTAAAAATACTTGACTAACCTAACCTTATTACTACAACTAACTTAAAATTATAATCGCAAATTGAGATTACTAATTGGAATGATAATTGGTACATAGTAAAAGGTGTAAAAATATTAAAGCTTACAGGAAAAACTAAATCCCAAATGGAAATAACTTAAAAAGAAACTAAAACTTAAAAAGGCGTCGCAAAATTCTAAAGCACCTAAATCTTAGTCTAAAGAAAAAGCACTTAAGGAATTCTACGGCAAAGCCTAAAAATCTAGGAGTAAAAATAACTATAGCAAAAACTAAGTTTAAAATTAAATATGAGCTAAAAAATACAAATATTACGCTACAACGATTAAAAAGGACAAAATATAAAAATATACAAAAAGTTGTAAAAAGTACAATTTTTATAAAAATATTATTTTTATATTATTTATTTAATAAAACTACTAATTTTATAATTTAATAAAACTAATTAATACTAAATACATAAATTAAATAAAAAGTAAAAATAAAAATAAAACTAATAATAATAATAATAATAATTAGGTTTAAATAATAATAATAATTAATTAAAACCCGTAATTAAAGCTGGATTAGGGTTTCTGTTCGCGTGTCAGAGAAGCTCCGCGAGTCGCGGCAATTAAAGAAGAAAACCCCGCGAGTCGCGGAGTTCATAAATTCAGTTGACAGCTTATAATTTCAACGCGTTTTTCTTTATTTAATTTTTTTTCTTTTCTGTTTTCTGTTTTTTTTTACTTAAATAAAAGATATTAAAACTTATATTTTTATAAACTAAAATAAAAATAAAGAAACTTATAAAACTTAAATATTTAACAAAATCTTAAAAATACTTATATTTTTTTGTTTTCCTTTTTATATTTTCGAATTTTTAAAACGTATTTTTACAAAAACGACTTTTAATAAAAGTAACTAAATTTTTTTTTTTTTTTTTTTTATATTAGCGTTGCGCTTCCGGCTTTTAAGATAGTCCCCGGCAGCGGCGCCAAAAATACTTGATGTGCAGCGGGGTGTATATAAAATAGCTTATATTTTACTAGGAAAAACTATTAAATACGATACAATTTTACACAAGATATTTATTTATTTATAGAATGGATATACTTAAACCTTGCTACAACACTTATAGGCAGTGTACCTAATCGTACAGTAGTGTAGTTTTTAGTAAGTCCGGTTCGTTCCACAGGGAAATCTTTAAACAAAGCTCAACGCTATATTAGTTTACTTTTATAAAAATACAAACATATATATAAGTAATATTATTATTATAAAGGGGGGTTTTTACCGTTTAATGACCGGTTTGTCGATTTTAAGACTTTAGTCGCAGTTAAAACCTAATGTAAAATATAAAATAAATACAAAACTTAAATTAAAGCGTAAAGTAAATAACGATAATGAAATTGCGAATAATAAAAGTGCGATAAAATAAAATTGCGATAATTAAAAAGTACGATAATTAAAAGTGCGATTAAATAACAATAAATAAAAGTGCGATAATTAGAAGTGCAATTAAATATAAAATAAAGGAAATTAAATATGAAATAAAAGAATTATGCTTATTTAAACTTCCGTAATCATGATGTTTGACGTGTTGATTTTAGTTTTATGCCCATGGGTTAATTGTCCTTTGTCCTGGATTATTTAATATGTCTGTCTGGTTTTTGTCCATAACAGTCCATCAGTCATAAATATAAATTGCAAGTGTCCTTGTCAAATTATTATTATACCCGAAGATAAATATTCCAACTAATTGGGGATTCGAATTGTAACAAGGTTTTAATACTTTGTTTAATGAATACACCAGGTTATCGACTGCGTGTAAACCAAGGTTTTACTACTTTGTTAACAATTACACCAATTACCCTTGAATGTAATTTCACCCCTGTTTTAATTATTCTAGTGGCTATTAATCCATTCCCGTGTCCGGTTAAATGAACGATTATTCGTACATATAAATACCCCGCCCATCGTGTCCGATCGAGTGTATATGGTAATTTATAGGGACGCCCAATTGTAAATCTTTATATTAACATTAACAAACTTTCATTTAGTTAAACAAATATAAAGCCCATTAATAGCCCATAGTCTAATTTCCACAAGTGTCGTTCTTTTGTCCAAACCCCAATTATGGTACAAAGCCCAATTACCCAATTTTAGTAATTAGCCCAACATCATGATTACTTCGTTTTAAATAAGCATAATAATAACTTAGCTACGAGACATTAATATAAAAAGGTTGAACATAACTTACAATGATTAAAAATAGCGTAGCGTTACACGGACAGAATTTCGACTTACACCCTTACAACATTCGCTAACATACCCTTATTATTAGAATTATAATTAAAATTAAAATTAAAATATAAATTATATATATATATATATCGTATATATTGAGAGAAGAGAGAAAATAGAATATATTTTTGATCAGAATTCGGTTGGCTTTATAGGGATTTGTGATTTTTGGGGCTCCGCGACTCGCGGCCCTTTTGGCCTTCACACTCCGCGAGTCGCGGAGATAGAAATTACAGCTCACATCTTGGAGTTTTCTCTGCCGACGGTTTTTATTATATATATAATATATATATATAATTAATATAATTAATTATATATTATATTATATTTATATACATAGTTAACTTGTAATTTTTAGTCCGTTGCGTCGAGCGTTGAGAGTTGACTCTGGTCCCGGTTCCGGATTTTCGAACGTCCTTGCGTACAATTTTATATTTTGTACTTTGCGTTTTGAATCTTGTACTCTTGTAATTTCGAGACGTTTCTTATCAATAATTGGAACCTTTTTGATTGTCTTTTGTACTTTTGAGCTTTTTGGTCGTTTGCGTCTTCAATTCGTCGAATCTGTCTTTTGTCTTCACCCTTTTATTATTTAAACGAATATCACTTGTAAATAGAACAATTGCAACTAAAAGCTTGTCTTTCTTGAGGAATAATGCTATGAAATATATGTTCGTTTTTAGCATTATCAAACTCTTTCTAGCGACTAGAATGGATTATAGGATTGTTATTGGGTTGTTAATTTGGGCCGTAATCTAAAAGTTTCTGTTGGGCTGCTGCTAGAAAAGTTTGTCTCCAGTGTTCTTGTCGAACCACCAGCTTAAACCAAACACCATTCTTGAAAAGTGATGACAATTCGAAACAGAGAAGTTAATGCTTTTGGTATCATGTTATTGTTAATGATAATGATAATGATAATGATTATTATGAAAATAGGTTAGTTAGGATTATGATTTTGTTATAATAGTGGTACGATGATGAATAAGTTGATGATGATAGAAAAGTGGCTATGAGATGATAATAACGATTATGATGATAATCGTGATAGTTAATGTGATGATGATTATGAAGATGATGTTACCGTGGTATTGATGAAACGATGATGATGATATGATGATGACGATCAGATAAATTATAAGATTATAATTCGGTACATAAAACAGAAAAACAGATTAGATGAATGGTTAAGAGGGGTGTCGCGTTAGCATGAGGTCACGGGTTCAATCATTGCTGTGACATTTTTTTTTTAGAAAAAGAGAACCAGAAATATGATGGGCCGAATCCTTTCCCTTCTGTTGGGCCGGTTAATGGAGTTGGGCCGAAGATAGTAAATACTATGATTGGGTTTCCTATTATAATATAATGATAGAAATGGATTAGTGGTTTGGGGTGATAGTGGGTGTACGAGAGGTCTCAAGTTCGAGCTCTGTCTGAGGCATTCTTTTTAGGAAAAAAAAAAAACTTTTGAAGGTAGTTTCAAGTATTATTATTTTTGTTGTTATTATTATTATTATTAGTTGTTGTTGGTTTTAAATTAATTATTATTATCACTAATATTAGTAATATGATTATTAGTATAATTAATAGTATTATCAATATTATTATTACTATTATTAGTATTACTAAAAGTATCAATACTGTTAAATTTATCATTTTTATTAGAATGAGTATTATTATGGAAATGAACATTTTATCAAAATTATCATTTTTGTTATTAAATTTATCATTAGTATTATCATTAGAATTATCATTTAAAAGTAACATTTTAATATTATCATTATTATCATTAGTTGTATCATTGTTAATATTATTATCATTATCGTTATTATTATTATATTATTATTATTATTATTATTATTATTATTATTATTATTATTATTATTATTATTATTATTATTATTATTATTATTATTATTATTATTAATATAAGTATTAGTATTACTACTATTATCACTATTTTTATTAAAACTACCTTTATAACAAAAATTAACATTTTTACTAAAGTTATTTAAATCTCAGTTAGGTTAGTATTATTATTATGAACATTATTTATATAAATACTTACATATAACAAACTATCGATTTGAACATAATACTAAACATATATTATATATAGATATATTAATATGACTGAATGAATAGATATTAAGTATTTTAAATATATATTTACAGCATAGATATATATAACATATGACTTAAGATATAATACATATAAATAAAGTATATGTAATAAATAAAATTTAGTATAAAAATTTATATAACTACAAACACATAAAAAAATTATATAATTAATAATGAAATTTGGAGAATTCTATTATATGTTTTAATAGAAATACAATTAATATAGGTTCGTGAATCCGAAGCCAACCCTGTACTTGTTCAATGTCGTCTATGTATTTTTACTACAAAATACAGTATGGTGAGTTCATTTGATTCCCTTTTACTCTTTACATTTTTGGGACTGAGAATACATGCGATGTTTTTACAACTGCTTTATTAAATGCTTTTGAAATATATTTTGAACTGCGAATACATGAAATACTTTTATAAATGTTTGACGAGATAGACACAAGCAAAACATTCCTCGAATGAATTATTATGCAGACAGAAGTTCTGCGGATTATTATTGAATTATGTGGATATGATAATTGCCACCATTGAATTATGTGGACATGATAATTGCCACCATTGAATTATGTGGACATGATAATTGCCACCAATTGATATGAATGTTATGTATCGAGAGAATGATTTTATACACAGATTATGTGTATATTATTTTGTGCACAAGATATGTGTACGGTTACTAAGATTATGAAAAATGGTTTTGTACACAAGAAATGTGTACTGTATTTAAAAGATATCGCATGTGCATTACAGGTGGGTATAGGATTCGGGCCCATTTGTACCATGCATCATTTAAATTTTGTAGTCTATCAAAATGATGAATTTTATTGTTTTAAGATAAACCTATGAACTCACCAACATTTTGGTTGACACTTGAAAGCATGTTTATTCTCAGGTATGAAAGAAATCTTCCGCTGTGCATTTGCTTATTTTAAGGACATTACTTGGAGTCGATCATCGCTCTGGAATCAAATGTTGATGACTTCGTCCAGATGGATTAGGACGGGGCATTTCAGCTACCGAGTTGCCCAATGAAGCACATCACCCGGGTTCAATTCCTAACTATGTCAGATTGTTTAAAAAGGGAGTGTGACTAGAGGTGCGCATGATGCGCACTTCACCCGGTATCAGGTCTCGCACTCGGGGGGCTTGATTACCTGAGCTTTTACCTTCTATGGGGAAGCTAATGTGCTCGTTCATAGGAGGGTTTCCTCGATTAACCAAAAAAAAAAAACAAAAACAAAAAGAGACTATCCTAACCCAAATAATCAACAACTAACTAAATACTAACTCTCCAAACAACCAACAGCTCTATATTGGCAAAACATGAAAGGTAACTGACTGTTATTATCCATATTTTCTCCATCATGATCTCGAGTTTCATCTGCATTTCGAGTTCTATTTTCATCTCCATCTTGAGTATTATCTTGATCTCCAAATGTATTGATATTTTCAGTTTCGTCTACACCTTGGTTATCATTCATATTAACTTTATTGTCCGAATTAACTTCGCTACTCATTTCATTTTCGATAACCATAATTTTAGATATCCTATTAAAATCTTCATATTGAACCATGTTTGATAGGAAGTAATTAGGAGTTAAAAAGTCATTACTCATTTCTTCAACTATCTCATAAGGCAATGAAATATCATGTTCAATCATTCTCTAAATAGAATTATATAAACAAAATTGTTAAAAAGTGAGGCATATGTATCTATCAATGTACATCAAATATTATTTTCAATTATTTAAAAAGAATTATATATGCATATACATAATTATGGCACAACCATGAAACCATGAGAAAACACATTAAAAACAATATTAGGACATTGACTCAAGCTCCATGATGGTAGTGTTGTTCGTTTGAATCAAGCTCCAAATATAGATATCAATGTTGCTTATTTCTTGATGACGACTAAACGTATGAAATATGATTTCGATATCATCGTCATCGGTAATGTGGATTGAGAGGATTATACTTCATATCTTTTCCAACAAAAGATATGAAGACCAATGATCTGCAATGGCGATTGACTACAGTCTACGATTGAGAAGGAAAAAGACGATGATCTGGTTGGTGGGAGGAGGGAAGACCGATGGTTGCGTGATGGTTTGTAGAATATGGTGTAGAATATGGGCCGCTGCAATTAGAATTTTTATTTCAAATTTGGTTTCTAAAGACTTTTTAGAAAGAGAAAAGATAAGATACATGTAATGATAATTATTTATGAAAGCACCCCATTTTTATCTCATTGAATGAACACGGCTTTCTTGTATAATGTCTAATTGATGGTATCATTTGAAGATTGATTTATATTTTTGTCTAGAAACAAAGATTCGCTATTTTAATCATTTATTTTAAAGTGTTAATTTTCATATTATAACGATATTTTTTATTATATATAAATTCAAAGTTTAATTTATTCATTAAAATATGTAATTTTTATATTAGAAAATTAACTTTGCAATTAATGCATATATATATAGCACTTACGGATTTGGGTGATGGTTATCAATTACCAATTATTATATATAAATCTGTTAAAATAATAAAATGGGAATTATAGAAAATGAGTATTTAGTCATTTTGTGCGGAATATGGACTCTTTTTTAAATCAATATAAATTATTGGCACTTTTGAAATTTAGTCTAATATCCAAACTCTTAAAAGTTCAAACATTTGAAGGCATTAATAATAATAATAATAATAATAATAATAATAATAATAATAATAATAATAATAATAATAATAATAATAATCTATTATATTATATATATATATATATATATATATATATATATATATATATATATTCTATATATAATAACAAAAGATAAAATATGTCATTTTAAAAGCCTCAACTAATCTTAGTCATCCAATACATTAACCATCTATGAT